>NC_136709.1:926502-1280778 GCF_947650265.1 Symphodus melops
TTCATCTTTCCCCCTTGTCAACACAATCCCTCCATCCATCCGTCCTGAGGCGGGGGCCCGGCGGGGGGCCGTCCGCCACTCGCAGCGTCCTCTGGGTGCTCTCTGCGTCTCCTCTGGTCCCCCTCCCACCGCACACACACTCACACACGTTTGTCTTTGGACACCTGTGAGGACCTCTGATTTATTGCTGCAGCTCGCCGTGTGAGTTATCAGCTTTACCTTTACAAGTCGCACGTTTCATCCTCTGAAGTATGAAGTCTTAAATCTCCACACATCTGTTGTTTGACACATTCATTGAGCTTTATAAAAGCTGCCAGACTCCACTGACAAAAACACTCATCTTGACTTCCAGGATGGTGCGGAGCTTGTTCACGTCTGTCTGACGTTTGATTTGATCATTTTCAGAATCTCAACGAAGCATTTAAAACCACGAAAGTGACACAATAACACAAAGGAAATATCTCTGGCAGCTGTCAGTAACTAACAGGACATGTGAGGTAAAGAGTGTGAGAGGAGTCTTTAAAGAGAGAACTGTTTCAAATCTCTTTAAAGGCGGAGTCGGTCATTTTCTAATAACTAGCATGATTTTAAAAGCAGCATTCTCTCCGTGCTCCATCTTCACCACCTCCCCTCTGTGCTCCCTTTAAAGCCACGCCCCCTCGCTCACATGCACCCACACCATTGGTCCAGAAGTGGATTTCAGCTAACGCTTTGAGCGTGGGCTCGCGCATGCTAAGGGTAGAGAGCGAGCAGGGAGGCCTGATTGGTTCATAAAACTCAAACCGAGTGCAGACATTGGTCGAAGTCTTTATGAGTTCACAACTGCTACAGATGATTTTTAGTTCCTTTTTCAGAGAACCTGAGTTATTAATTCCTGTCAGGACATAAAGACAATTTCAACCAAAATCTTAAAAAGTGGATCTGGAGAACCCCGACTTCAACGAACACATCTCTCTCTGCAGGGATCGTGAAGGCGTGAAGGTTTAGGGGACGCACCGTTACAGCCTGACTCGCTGCTGCAGGCTGAAGAAACTTTTAAAGAGTCACTCAGACTCCATCAGCATGTGGAACTAAGGCTCAGCTTCAAACACACTCGGCTCTAACTTTTGACTCACTTCATGGATCAGAGGAGTTGTTAGCCACACAATCTGAGGACGTGTGTGTGTGTGTGTGTGTGTGTGTGTGTGTGTGTTTTCAAACAGCCATACCTTCACTCTGTCCTAATAACCGTCCTTTTCTCCTCTTAAAGAAAAGCTGCTCCTCACCTTGACACCCGCCTCGGCGCCCGTTTTGATAAATTTACATTAAAAGAGGTTTGGCGTCTGGCGCCAGGATCTGCCTTTAATCAATGAGAGCGTTTGTGCGTGCCTCCGGAGAGCGAGGCGAGTCGAAGATAAATATTGGCAGAAAAGAAAAATGTGTCGTCCCTCTCGATCGAGGGGGAACGTAATGATATTCAAAAGGAGACCCCCCGCCGAGATGCAAGGCAAACTGTTCCTAAGCAACAAAACACATTCTCCCTCTCTCTCAGAGCGCACGGACAGGCCGTGTGTGTGTGTGTGTGTGTGTGTGTGTGTGTATCCCCTGACGACTCATACCAGCAGTTTGATGTGTCTGTCTCCCAAATATGTGTTTGTCTATTAGCATGTAGTTTAAAGTCTGTGTGTAAGTGTGTTTTTGACTCAGCCTGTGTGTGTGTGTGAGCATGCATGTAAGTGTGTGTGTGTGTGTGTGTGTGTGTGTGTGTGTGTGTGTGTGTGTGATCCCTGTGTGGATTAGGGGAGTTAGGGAACAGTGACCAGCATCAGTGAGTGTGGATTCAGTCCAGATGTCTCCTCGCTCTCTCTCACACACTGGGCTTTAAGCAGCTCAGGGTTTCCATTAAATGCGACGCGGTAACATATATCACACGAAGCCCGAGTTAAAGGTTGTCACTGCATGTGATCCTCGGCTGCTGCTGAAACACTCTCTGCATTGAATCATGAACCACTATCAATAAAAGCACAAAAAAAAAAAACCTCCAACCTATTCTACACGACAGCTCTTCTGTTTTTGAGTTTCAGGAGAAAAGCAGCAGATGAAACCCAACAGTGAATCAAAGACTGCACATGTAGAACATTTCTGAGGAGTCACGCTGCGTTCAGGTGCTCCTGTCACGGAGTCGTAATGACAACACACTCACATTCAAGTGCATTTCATGGCTGATGTTTGACCTGATGCTCAGTGTGTGTCCGTTCTCAGACTTGACAAAGTTCCTCCAGGTTCAGAGGAAACATGAAACTACAGCTGGCCCAGTGTGGCGCCCTCTTGTGGTCTGTTTGTGTAAAACTGGCCTGATGTCATTAAGTGGGTTCATTTGTCAGGCCGTGCACATTAAGCCATGATTAAAGCCATTAAAGTTGTTTATTGAGGATACGTGAGACGCTGATCTGTCCCTCTTTGTCCACGTGGTCTTTGATGACAGCTCAGGGTCGACTCCGCCAGCAGCCCCCCCCGTCATGATTAAAAAGAACCTTCGGAGTCTCAAACAGTCACCTTTCATTTGTTTTTAATTAATTTAAATCTGGATAAAGTTCAGGGAATCTGTTGTAAATCCTAAACAATCAGAGGAATTCCTTCGTGGGTCGTTTTTTTTTAAAATCATCATCTCAGTTACGTGATCTCAGAGCGCCACCTAGTGGTGAAACACTGACGGTCACACTGTTTCCAGAAATGTCCTCAAAGCAGACTGATGCAAACATTAGAACCAGGGAGGGCTTCTGCTCAGGTCAGGTCTGGAGGTCAAAGGTCATCTTATAGTAAACGTCCTGAGCATGAAGTGTTTAAGGTTGACTCCTGCACTCAGACGGCTCACTTTGAATTCATTGCAGTGATTTCTTTGTTGTTAAACGTAAGTACGGTGCACATTACACTCAGATTTCATGGTTAAGTTAAGAAGTCTCGTTTCATTTACAGTCGTGCATGTTGTTCTGATGGAGATGTTTTATTCACTGGGTTTGTTGTCAGGCAGCGGAAACTTAAAATCTCGACATTCACTGAAACATCATTTCAAATCAAAGCTACATTTGGATTTTCTTATTGATCATGTCATCGTCATGCAGGTGGACAGTCAAAGTCAAGATCTCAGAATCTCAATCATTTTATGATCGGTCTTGTCTGTGCTGACTCCAGATTTTAAATCAAGACCGGTCAGGACCGTCTGCAGCCTTCCACCTGTTACACCTGCTTCACACTGGATCATGACTGTTTTTCATTGATATTTATGGTCTTGGTCTTGACCCGGTCTCGGAGCAGTCTGGTCTCGGTTCGTTACAGTATATTGTATGTTGTGAGTGTAACTTCTGCAGGACTCCCTTTTTTTAACATCAAATGGGGCTTTTCCTGGATAAATAAAGGTGAAATAAAATAAAATAAATACAGTGCTATCAGGTCGTATCACGGCTTTCAGAGATGGAACAGCTTTTTAATTATTGCAGTAAAAGTACAAACCCCTCAGAAACACACAGAAGGATGTGAATCCAGATGTGTTTCACCGTTTTTGCTGATTCAGGTGCTCAAATATATGAAGCTCGTTCAGTTGAGTACTCCTGTGCATAATGATTGCACCTGTTTCCAGCAGTTGAAGAAAAGCACTGCATCGAAGAAATGTCACACAAACTACTTAATAAATCCACCTTAGGAGTGAATAGTCTGCCCCCTGCTGGACATTCAGAGCAGTACAGAACAGGACAGAACCACAGGTCCACACATGGCATTGAGATGTCGTCCATAAATCTAAAGGTTTGTGTGATTACAGATCTGAGCAGTGAGGGGAACACGGACTTGCAGCAGCAGAGGTGATGAAATGTTCCTGATTTGATGTGTTTGTATTCTCCTCTCGTTTTCTTTTTCACTCAGATGTTCTAATAAATTTCAGGACTGTTTATCATGACATTATCTTCCAGCTCACCTGAGACAGTGATGATGTGATATTTTTTTTCCACACTTGGACTCACAGATGGTTCACTCAAATTGTCTTTCAGCTCTCGTCACAACGTTTCCCAAATAAACCAAACTAATTTCCCCGTGTGGTGATTAAGTGCGTTCGTTGAAATAATCTGTCGTTCCGTCAAAACAATTATGTTCACTTTGGAGTCACGAGCGTCGACATGAGAGAGGGACACAAACGAGCTGCTGTCGGAAACATTCCTACTTCCTGATATCTGCAGCCAAATGGCAGCCATTATGACCCGAGAGTGTCTACTTTCACTTTACAGAGTTCATTACACAAATTAACTTGGTAATGAGCTGCCGGCGTCATGCACACTTTCATGTGCCGTTTCAGAGTGTTTTTAAGTAACGGCCGGCACAGCAGAGCCCGAACGGAGCGGAGAGAAATACGACAGGGGACGGAGACAAATCAGACCTAATCAACATCGCAGCGGGAGCAGAGGGACACTGAAGTACGAGACAACAAGTCTAAAGGCTCCAGGAGGGTTTATTTAACAGGAACTCTACGTGTGGAGCCGACTCTAATGAACCAAACAATGTGTTTATCTCTGTTTTTTGGTCTCCCCACACAGACTGACCTCTTCCATCAGTAGTTGGACGGGTTGTTTTTCATCAGAAATTGGGCCTGAAAGGAGACAAAAGAGACGATGAGACTCAGAGTGAGGCGGTGAGAGTCAGGAGGTCACAGCTGGCTGGGTGATGTACCAGGAAGTCGACGGGGTCGCGTGGTTGGGCGGTGCAGCACTCCAAGAGGCCGCGGCTCAGTGTGGGCATCACCTGCTCCATCAGGTAGCTCCTCCTCGAGGCCGACTCAGCCTGCAGCAGCTCCTCCTCCTGCTGCCTCACCTCCTCCAGCTGTTTAGTCTGAAACAGAACATGATGGATGAATCCAACTCCACACTGACTAACATGACCATGTTCTAAACACTCCTCCCAGGACCGACCCATTCTTCCCAGCGTGCAGCTTTGTGTCTGGCCTCCTCTTCCTCATTTCTCTCCTCCTCGGCTCTCTCCTGCTCCTCCCTCCTCATCCTCTCCTCCACCTTCTTCCTCTCCTCCGCCCTCACCTCCTCGACAGTGCGGCCGTAGTTCCTGGGAGGACCCAGCGTGTCGAAGATCTTCTGAATCAGCTGCAGACGGTCGGGTTCACTGCTGCTGGTGACCTCTGGAGAGGAGGAGGAGGAGGAGGAGGAGGAGGAGGAGGAGGAGGAGGAAGTTTTAATGAACACATTTTGTCCTAACAACAGAAGCAAAGAGGAGGGTGAGGCGTCACTTTACCGAGGTAGAGGAGGGAGACGTCCAGCTCATCGAAGAAGTTGACGACGGTCTCTTCCTCCATGTATGCCTCTCTGTAGCGGTTCAGTTTCTGCAGGAAGTGATCCTGCTGGTAGTGTTGTTCCCGAACGACCAGCTCGGGCAGGTTCATCACGCGATCCTGCAGGAACGAGTCCGAGGCGTCCAGGACCAACACCAACTCTGCAGCACACGCAACACCAGACATTACAGACACTGCAGCAGCAGCAGCATCATGGAGGCATCAACGTGCTGTTTCATTCAGCCTTCACAGAGACCTGGAGTGATCCTGTTGTGTTCAGAAGGCAGGGAGGTGTCACCTTCAAACTCATTATCTTCATCTGAAAAACAAAGCAAATCTTCACCTGCATGTTTATGTATTTATGGTTTTATTTGGATCCTCATAATCCGTTACCCCAACGACAAAACAAGGTGTGCATTTCAAGAAACTGAAAAAGGCTCAATTATAATCTGAAAAAAAGGGATGTTGTCAGAAATCATTGACTGCAATAAATTACATTGCTTTAATTTTTGAGAATTGTAGTATAAAAGAAACTCCAGAAGTTTGACTAACTTTGAAATAATGTCCATGACTACTATAAGACCACATTTGGGATTTTATTTCTTAAAAAAAAAAGAAAAGAAAAGAAAAGAAAAGTGAAGCAGATAAAAAAAAGAAAGAAAAAGAGTCCTTTATTTCCCCCATGACAAGCTGAAGTCTTACATTCTCATAATGTTGTTGTACCTTAGATCCACTTTCTGAAGGTAAAATCAAAGACCACCACTGACAGGTGATTTTTTAACCTTGTCACTGAGTTAGAAGGAAAAGGCTTCTCTCTAAAAGAACAAATAACTTTGGTACATCATTTCATTTGTATCCCACGGTTACCGTCTAAGGGAGGGACACGCCCCCTGCACACTGCGTGATGATGTTAGCTCTGTGTGTGTGTGTGTGTGTGTGTGTGTGTGTGTGTGTGTCTCACTGGAGAAGAGCTCCTTGGCTTGTTCGTATGTCTTTGGAAAGCCGTCCAGGATGAAGCCCTGGTTTTTACACGGGTTTGACATCAGTTTATATTTCAGCACCTTCACCAGCAGATGATCGTCCAACAGACCTGACAGACACAAAAACACGTCCTGACAGAGGAAACATCATCCCAGAGGAACATCATGAAGATCAAGAGTTGCACTTTTATAAGGTGGGGAGTTTTGGGAAGGACGGATGGATCAGAGTCACAGATATCCTGAGCTGTGAGACCAACAATAACACAAGTCTGTCAGCATGAGTGCAGGTGACTCCTCTTCAAACACTGCACAGAAAATCACTTCAAACATTTACTGATTTGACCTTTGTCCATTTTTGAAACCTTCCAGAGAGGTCTCCATCGTGGCACTAAGAGGTTGTTTATAAATGAAGCAGTATTAGAGACACTTTAAGAGCAAAACTTTTTTCTTAATTAAAGTCATAAATCTTTGAGGATAGACTCGGACATTCATGAGGATGAAGTTGCAAGAAAAGATCTGAATCGATTTCATCTTTAACGCAGCCCTCGTACTCTGTCGAACTTAAACTATCATCCAACAAGCAGAACAAGACAGCAGCAGAGCAAATCCATGTTTCTGGTTGGTTTGGCTGCTTCAGATCGATCAGTACGTACAGCATGTTTTAAAGGGTTTCTTCAGGAGGCAACAGGAAGCTCAGCTGTGTGTACCTGCGTTCTGCTCCATGCTCTCCTTCAGACTGAACAGCAGCTCCTCGGCCGCCGAGTCATCGTTCTCTGCTTCTGCATCAGAGTTCTGCACCACAAACTCCTGACCAGCAGAATCAACAAGGAGGTCATTCAAGGACAGAAGATCAGTGTGTTTAGTCTTTGCATTGACACGAGTATGTAAACATGTGTGTGTGTGTGTGTGTGTGTGTGTGTGTGTGAGAGAGCTCACCAGCTCAGCGATGGCTTCAGTGATGGTCTCCTTCAGAGTGATGTGATGGAGTCTGTAATGTTCACACATCTGTTTACACACTGAGCTCTTCCCCACAGCAGGAGGACCCACCACACACACACGCACGGGCTGAGAGAGAGAACGAGAACACACACACACACACACGCACACACATGATTACTTAGCAATACCTCAAAAGCTTTTTCACATATGCAATCCTGACATTTTTAAAAAAATATTTCAGACAGGCTGCCCCTGAAATCTTCTCCTGAGGGACTCGTCCACACATTCACCTCACAGGGGGAGACTATCCCTGTGGGGGGGGGGTCTTGGGCGATAATGTGCGGACGAAGCAACAGTTGGATCTTGATTGTAGTATGTGTCGTATCCAAAGCATCAAACTAGCAGACAAATAATGAAGGAGTCGATGGTCAGAGGATGTTAACATCATCACCCCCTCAGGTTCGCTCTCAGCGGGTTCTACTGAATATTTCCGGCCCTGTCTGTGAGAGGTTGATCCTGTTTGTTGTTTCCTGGTTCTGACTGATCATGCCACAGACATGACAATCTACCTGCAGTCCTCTGGTCTGCCTGAACTCCTCCACCACCTGCTCCATGTTCTCCACCAGTCCAGACTCACAGTGCCAGTCCAGAGAGAACAGCTCCTTAATGTGAACAGCCTCCATGAGAAGGTTGACCTGCAGGGAGTCCATCTCCATCACCTGAGACACCAAACACGGATTGTAAACCTGCTTCATTTATTTCTCTGAATCCAGCTGACACAGTTATTGGATGTGTGTTATTATGATGTGACTCTGCTGTTTGTTTTTAAAGATCTGATTTGGGGCTTTTACAGGACAGGGACATGGTGTCTCACTACGCTATCAGTGCTCCGACTCCATGTTTCTTTTTGTCAGGTTAGCTCACATCAAACACGAGCAGACCTGCTCCTTCAAATGACTGTAAAAATAAAACCTTTACAATTCCCCTTTTATTTATGTCTTCTCATCTTTTTATCTCCCCGAGTTTGTATTATCTGTATACGTGCATTTCATTTGTTCTTATTTCAGTTGCTTGTGTCAGGTTTGAGTCTAGCACTTTTTAAAATTCTTTTATATTTTAATTTGAGGGATATGGAGTCGACGTGTGTTGCATGAATTGTTCTACATGAACTTATTCTGCTCTCACTATAGACAAGCCAGGTTAGCTCCCGAGAGCCATCACTTAGCTGAACAAAATAAAACACTGACTCACCATGGGACAATGTGTGTGTGTGCGTGTGTGTGTGTGTGTGTGCTGGATATTCTCATTACTGTACTTGTGTAGGTTAGATGTGTGTATTATTTGTATTCATATGTGCATTGCCTATTGTATCTTACAACAGTGAATGTTGTTTCAGCAGCTCAGACGTACACTCAGCTCCTTTGTGAGGAAAACTTCTTCAAACGGCTTCTTCTGGATCTTTCCCGGTCCCAGAGCGGTGGAAACTGTCTGAAGAAGGACACCGTTTGATTTAATCAACATCTGAATGAACACACATGAACACCGAGCGCCTGAACAGACAGAGGTGAGAATAGAGCACCAACAGATGTATCTATATATACTCTGAGTGTTTGCATCAGCCTGCAGATGTGACTGATGTTCAGTCTGCTGATGGAGACCCGGGCTTCTCATTCCTCCGTCAGTCGAGGGCCTCACCTTGACGATCTCCTCCATGGTGTTGTGTGACTGATCCACAGCCAGCAGGTAATACGGCTTGGGCTGATGTTCAATCACATTATGAATCACACTGCGGGACGAGAGCGTTTCAAATTCAAAGTCAATCATGACAAGTCAAATCAATGAAGATCATTTTTCAAACAGCATTTGAGTAATGAATGTGATTGGAGGTTATAGAGTTCTCAGTATATTTGTTATATATTACTGTTTATTAATAATAATAAGTGTGTGTTTGTGTCTAACCTTGCCAGGTCTTTAATGTGAACCGTGGGAACAATGTTTGTGCCGTCTCCAAACACAGGAACTCTTTGTGTCTTCCCGAGCCAGGACGTCTGAGAACACAAAATAAAATCACACCTTTTTTAAATGATTGCGATGTTTGACTGTCCAACAACTTCCCCAGAGCTCGAGAGTGTCAAGGTTTACTATGTCATATGGATAAACTCATAAACATGTTGCAACATGTCAAGCTCCCACTTCTTCTCAGCTGTTTGTTTCCTTCAGCTCGCTCAAACATGATTCAAAGTTGTTGTTTTTTTTTGTTCCATCATGTGGTCGGAAAGAGACGGCTCCATCAGTGATGCTGTATGACGACGGCAGAGATTCATTGCATGAGTGCAATTTAAAGAAAACAAACAGAACCAAAGAAAATATTTTCTTGGGTCCGAAGAGACAAATCTAAAATTGAATCAAAATCGAGATGCATGTCATAACTTCAAACGAAACTATAGACTGTAAATATTAACGGACAAAGCCTGAGTGACGTCTGTTCCTGCATCCTGTTTTATTTTTTTCAAATAAATAACACTGAGCAGAAATATGACTCAAACTCTTAACGTGATTTCATCAAAAGACTAAATCTGCATTGAACACATGGCACAGCTGAACTCTGTCACTCTGAGTGAAGTTTGTCTGGACTCTGGCTCCTCACAGGGTATGAACTGTATTTTATAGTTTAGAATGACAACACCAAACAGAATCTCATCTTTCCAACAGTCTTTGAATCTGACCTTGAAGAAGAAGTGAAAGATCTGCTCCCCCATCCCGTACTGAAGTCCAGACGCCACCACGTACGTCGAGAACAACTTCCTGTTCTGAAAACAACCGTAGTGTGACACAGTGGTTAAAGCTCTGATAAAATGTCTTTATTAGGACTTTAAATTGGGGGGGGGGGGGGTGTTATACTGACAGTTTTCCCCATTTTGACCACCCTCTTCTCCAGGTCGATGTGACGTTTGATGTTCGGGTGAGCTCGTCTTTTCCAGAAAATCTCATCTGTGAACGGAAGCTCCGGATCGTCCTGAAACATAACAGAGACAAAAAAAACAACGGAAGGTTTTGACACAAACCTGATCTGGACAGCAGTGCAGAGTGAACAGTCAATAAGAACAATATGTGTTTTTGAATAAATTTATTTATTAAGGGATCAATGACTGACGTACAGCTCGTCAGAGTTACTGTTTGTGCTCTCTTACAGGATCGATGGGTTTGCTGCAGGCCCAGGTCATCACCGTGGAGACCAGGATGAACATCTTTGGTCCAGAGAAATTGTTAATTTTATCATGAAGAGCTACAAATACAAAAATCACAAATTCATTAAGTTGCTGTTTATGTGATGGCTAAAGATGAATATTGATAACTTTCAGAATCTGTTGATTTGAATAATTTTTAACAGGTTCCTTCTTTTTCATTCAAACTAGTTCATGGTAAATGGTCTTGAGCTTGTGTCGGGCTTTTCTACTCTTCTGACTACTCATATTGTCCATTAAACTACAATCAGGAAGCATAACTTCTAACCTGACACAGCCCAGAGAGCCTCCTCCAGCTGCTCGGCATGCTGGGTAATGTTGTAGATGACCACGTCACAGTCCATCAGTTTGGAGAGGAGGACTTCTCTGTCCATATTCTTTATTTAAAAACAAAAAGGTGATGTTTAATTGACCTTTAATAATGTCACCGTTGTTTTTTTTATGAATGAAGAATCCTTCTTACTGAATACTCCTCGCTCAGGTGAGCTCTGTCCTCCTCAGGTGAGTCACACACAGTCCCAACGACACACAGAGACTTCTCTCGGCTGTGCTCGGAGGTCTGTCCCTCCTCCTCCTCCTCGTCTTCAGCATCAACAGCTGCTCCCAGCAAGCACTCCGACAAAAACTACAACAACAAAAAAGAAGTTAAAAACCCCCTGAGACGTCAGTTGAGGCATCTTTACGTGAATGACGTCATCGCTAGCTCGAGCTCGCAGCTAACAGGTGTGTCACATATTTACCTTTCCGATCCATTTAGACGCGTACGAGTCTGCGTTGTTCATAAAAACTCTTTTAGGCGATTTAGATTTAATTCTCTCCACATCCTGCTCCGCCATGTTGACAGCGAGTGTTGTCGGTGACTTGTTGCCATGGAGACGAACTCAGGGATCGCAAACTCCGCGTTAGGTAGGGCTGCCAGTTTCTTGTTGCCATGGAGACGGTTTGTCAAGTTTTTTTCGGCAGTTTGTCTTCATTTTATACGAGGTTACGTTTATTTTGCGTTTTTTTTAATTTATGTATTTATTTATTTACTTTGACAGGCACAGTGTACAGCCTGTTAGCTATAAGCTAAATCTAAGTAATTTAATGAAAACATAATACGAAAGTAAAAATTTCACCCTACACGGTATTATACAAAATGAAATTATAATCTGCCAAAAAATAATGTGGATAAAAATAAACAATAGCCTTGTTTCCACCAAGTGGTCCGGTTTAGTTCGGTACTCATTTATGACGTCACACTATTTAATAGCTCTTCCTTCTGACTTGAGCTCCTATTCCTACATACAAAGATCTGACAGCTCTTATCAAAATCCCCAGGAAGTCATGATCCCACAGAACCACCCACATGACCCCTGAGAGACACGGTCCACAGAACAAACAGTAGGTTATAATCCGGATGATCAAACTCCCATGGTCCACCCTGTGAGGGTGAAGAGTCGGTCCATGTCCCACGCTCAGGAAGGAGTCTGCAATCCTGTATCCCAGGTTCCATAAACAGTGGGAGACTTCTTTCCAGCTTTCACATACGGTACTTTTAAATACTTACAAAACACAATTTAAAAAAAATCTGTTTTATTCCAGATAAAATTATTTACAAAATGATCAGGTGGGAATTTAAAAGCAGTAGTGTGTATTGATACATTATTTGCCCTTTTGCTCCACTGATTCTTGTTAATCACCTTTGTTAAAACCTCTCCATTAAGAACACAGTACAACATTTAGCAAACTGAATTGAATGAATTCAATAAATTAGAGTCATCACAGCATCATCAGTCACTGATTATTCCGCCACCACGTTAAAGTTATCGAACTGAGCCAGTTCAAACGAGCGCGTTCCTACAGCGGCCCAGCCGTTCTGAGGCGCCAGGACCACGGCGTTCTTCCACAGAGGATATCCATTGAGATGACCAGATGCAAACTGACCCTGCAGGGGGGAGGGGGGCACACACACACACACACACACACACACACAGGTTAAACAGTATATACACCTCACCTGACCATACTGTGAGAGTATTTATCGTCGTCTGACGCAGAGCTGCAGGTGCATCAGAGAGGTTTGGATCTCCTCTCCATGAACAACCAGACTCTGCAGGTCGGTTTAAGTTCCACTGAGAATAAGCTACATGGTTTACATTATCAGTTGACATAAAGACGGACTGAATGATCTGCTCCTGCTGCTCCTGTGAGCTTCTTATTAATTAAGTCGAGTTAATAAGAAGCAGAAGTGTGAACTCACCTCCACAGTGAGCGTCAACGTGTGCCAGCCAAACGCTCGAGTACCAGACTGTCCCTCTGCAAGAACGGTCTGTCCAGCTGTGGACAAAAAGACACCAGAATCAAAACTCACTCAATCTTTGACATGTATGGACACAACATTGAGAAAAGTTAACTAAAAATAAAGATTAGACAGTATTCATTTATTTTCCAGTTTCTCTCAAGCTGAGGGATGAATGAGGCGTGTCTGAAGACCTGTCTGAAGTTGTTTTTCTTACTGACCCAGGTCGTTGGTGACTTTGTACGTGCCGTCTGCAAACACCCAGAAGAAAACTCCTTTCGCGCTGCGTATGGACTGTCCTCCTTTGTCGACTCGAGCTGCTACAAACACTCCTCCGGTCTTCTCCGTCTCCATGAAGACGTCGCAGGACACCGTCAGGTTCTGCCTGGAACACAGAAACATTTAACACGTTATTTGCAATTATTTAGAAAAAACGCACACACAGCATTGAACCCGCTCTGCTCACCACTGGTAGTCTCCGATGACACTGACGGTCTGGTCAGCATCCGTTGCCCAGGTAACCGGTCTCTGGGTCAGAACCTGCCGTAAGGTGAAGACGTGAGGTCCAGGATCGGTCAGGTTCATGAAGTACTCGAACACGCCGGTCTGATCTGCAAAGTCCGGAGCCTCTGAGAACGCAGGGTTTCCTGTGGAGAGGTGCAGGGGCGCCATGAGGGTTACAGACGTCAGCGTTAATAATGAATGAGCAGAAATTAGGAGGTCAGACTTCAAGCTAACGACCTGTTAGCTTAATAATGACTTCATGGTGAATACTGAGATCTTCATTAAAAGTGAATACAAGCGTCTTTTAAATACAATTAGTAAATCTTAATCGCTTCTGATTTGAGGTCGATCGGCTGGAGGTTTTTGATCTTTTATGCGTCTGTTGTACTTACGGACGTCGAAGTCGTCCTTGTAGACTTTAGGGAAGCGAGCCGAGGGAGGGGGGGCGGGGTAAACGCCTTTCTGTCCCGTGGTCAGCGTGGTGACGGTGTAAACTTCATCTTCAGCCAGATTTAAAGTGAAAGATCCGTCTGCGAGCTGAAAACATCCAAACAACATGTTTGATGTTAAAAAAAGTTAAGCTTCCCTGCGGCTCACTGAAGATCACCTCCTCACCTGCACCGGAGCCAGTTTGTCAAAGAACGACGGCTTCTTGGTTTTAAAGTCAAACTGTGAACGCCAAACCTGCAGCTCCTTGATAAAAGCCTGGAGGGCGGAGGAGGGGAAACACGTGTGAGTAAAGAGAAAACACTTCCTGACAACATCAACGTGAACCTCAGGTGAACTTACAAACGATCCCTTCAGCTGGAAAGTTGCATTCTGGGACGTCACGTTGAAGGGGAGGAGAGGCGGCCGCACGCACACCGAGTGATCGTGAGTCTGAGAACCAAAAAAAAAAAAAGTTTGTGTTTTTATCTCATGTGCAGGCAAACTGTCGAGAGGATCCGAGTGAAGGATGACTTGCCATGGTTTCTATGACGACAGTGAGGTTTCCTTTCCCGTCAGTCAGAGCAACATAACTTCCTCCGTGCTCCAGGTGGCCGACAGTCTGCAGGTACGTCCACCCGGGCTGAGTGAACTGAGTGGTGTGAGCTACCAAGAAACAAGACAGGGTCACAACGTATCAGAGAGAAAGAAACAAAACAGCGTGGGTAGCCTAGTGGTTAGTGCACGCGCCCCACGTACGGAGGATGCTCCGGGTTCAAATCCTGAGTGATATCAGTTAAACTAAAGATTCAGAGCTGAAGTTCTGTGAGATAAAACCACAGACAGCCGAGGGAGACAGGAAATAGAGATTATAAATGTGTCGTCTCCAGCTCTAAACGTGACGAGGGGTTTTTGTACCTGACAGAAAACAGTGAATAAAGATTTGATTTTGTTGGTGCAGAGTGATTCAACAAAACCAGAAAAACCATCATGCACCTTTCTAAAGGTGTATACTGCCACCTAGTGCATACATCCACATGTGACTCAACACATTGAGAGATGTTTCCTTTTAAACTTTTACAGGAACAATAACAGACAATTTGATCTTCTCACTTCATGCAAACAGAATGATTGAATGAAGTTTTTATTTTTAAGTCTTTGTGCACAGCGTCTTTTTGACATCACCATGGAGAGTTTTTGAAATGGAGTGGCCGGCTGCTTCCAGTGTGGGGCAGGGGGGGGGGCCTGTATATTCAGTGTTTATCCAGAGATGGGACAGAGCCCATCTAAAATCTGTAACTGCTCAAATACTGCAGAATTTACAAACGGACTGACAGAGCTGATCCAAAGATAAAGAATGATGGTTGAAAATGTTCTCAGCTCGTCTCACTTTGAAGACGTTCATACTGTAGGAAGTGTCCACTAATCGTCTCCATCAAGACGTTCAAATGGAACAGCTTTGTACGAAACATGACTGATGTAGAAGAGCTCCCCGTACACTTCTTTACAGGCCGCTGGTCGTGTAGTCGCTTGTACCAGTGCACCATGTAAGTGGACGGCCCGGGTTTGATTTCGATTTCTCTCTCTCTCTCTCAATAAAACGCCCAAAAAATTACCTAAATAAAACTAAAAACAAAATAATCAAAAATACAAATAAAAGTTCAATTCTTGCTCCTCAGTTTAGATGATTTAATTTGAAAATCTGAAAGCTGTTGCTGCTTCCTGTTCGTTTGTGAAGCGAGCACAACATTGAAACATTTCTTTGGAATAATTACATTTTTTGTAGATTTTTTTTTTTTTTTTTTGCTCTTTACGAAGAAATACAAATCTGGATTTCCCACCTTTAACTGTTTGCTGTCTGTTCAGTGTTTAAAGCAGCGTGCACACTAGCTCCTGAATAAGTTCATTACATCTTTATAAAGTCTCTCGTCATGTGTGTAGTGTTGAGTAGTGCAGAGGTGATGAAGGAGAATCTTCACTCTCATGTTTGTGCAGTATTTAAAGCAGACCTGTGATCCAGATCGGAGACTCCACCACATAGTTCCCGCTCCACGGCTCCTCGGCCGTCATCAGCCCGTCTCTGCCGAACGGGAGCTGCTCGTAGTAGCTCGCCACCAGGTTCCACGAGATCGTCCTGCAAACAACACACACACAGGGATTAACCTTACAGACTTGTTTTTAAACTTTAATACTTATTCTTTTTTCAGTTTAAGATGAAACTGCTCTGAATCTTTCTGTAAAGTTGTTTTTGTGTTTTTGCGTACGCCGTCATGAGTCCGTTGACGTAGTTCTGGTTCAGGATCCGGGCCCAGCAGCCTCCTCCCACCTCGTCGTTGAAGGTGCTGTAGTCCTCGGACGACCACAGCTTCTTCTGCGTCTTCAGAGCGTCCAGCACGGTGGTGGTGCCCGGGTAGTGAGCCCTGAACGTCACACAGCGCACAAACGGAGGAACAACAGAGGTGTGTAAACACGTGAGAGGAGAGCGAGCACGCTCAGGAGTGTTTATTGATCTCCTGAGGTGAGAAGTGACTTCACAGAAAATGATGCAGAAGAAGGAACTGATGTGAGGATAACATGAGAATATCTGTCTGTACATCAGTGCTGCGTGTAGATGGACAGAATGTGAATGTGAGCTGCAGAGTGGTGGAGAACAGATTAGAGCACAGAGATGGAAGAGGTGGCGTGCAGACAGTCTATGGTGGTGAATAAAGGTCACAAGCCCCTCCCACTGGCTCCAGGTGAATTCTCTCTGCAGGAGAAACACCAGGAGGCTAGAGGTGAAACTCTTTTGGGCTCTGTTTTGGGTTCCTTTCTGAGTTCAGTTTCTCATCACCTGTGCTGTCTTTGTCTGGGCCATGTGGCGGCTTCTCATTGGCTGTATTATATACATTTATGGAGGCAATGGGATCACTCTAAACCGCTATCAGGCTCATTTGTTTAAAACAACACGAGAGCTGGGGCGCTGCATCACCATGTATGGAGGCTACAGTCCTCACGTGGGCGGTCCGGTTTCAACTCCGGCCTGTGGCCTCCCTCTCGCATGTCGACCCCTCTCTCTCTCTCTCTCTGATTTCCAACATCCACTTTCTCTCTCTCAAATAAAAGCGGAAAAGCCCAAAAATAAATCCTTAAAAAAAGTGAAGTGTATCATAAAATGTAATCCGCCGAGGTCATCTCTGCACACTTTGTTTTCACCATGAGAAAGAAGAAAGACAGTCGAACACGATCTCCGGCTAAAAGAACGTTCAGTGAAGTTTGTCTTGTAGCTTCAGAAGCACAAACACACAGAACGCACGCTCACACAGGGAGCAGGTTTATGAGTGGTGTTAGAGCCGTCCTGCAGACAAAGAGGACCACAGTGTGAGTGATAGTGAGACAGCGTGCACGGGCGAGGCTCCTACCCTATCACGTCTACCACTGTGCTGAGTTCAGGGTCGAGCAGCACGGTCAGAGAAATGGGCTCCCACAGGTTGTCACTGGCTATGATCCTGACCCCCTCCAGGCCGCTCTTATCCAGAGTGTAGCGCAGCAGCTGGAGCAGCAGAGGGAGACAAAGAGTCACTGCTGTGATCACCTGACTGTGTCCCACTCTGCAGACCTTACTGACATGTGTCCAAACAACTCATCCTGAAGCGAAGGAAACGCACTTTAGATCTCTATCTAATGACACATCCTGAAGAGTGCGAGCCGTTTACATCACATCCTGTGAAGTCTCATACTGAGACGAGCGTCGTGCTTCAGGAGAAAAGCGTCCCCGTGCAGAAAGGTGGATTACACACGAGCATGCACACGCTGGATGCAGACGATGACGTTAAGTGTATGACTGAACTACAACAGATCACAGAGAAGGAGAAGAAGAAAAAAAAAAAACAGCCACAAACATTCAGCTCTCAGCCACACACCAGGAGGTCATGACAGGAGGAAGAAGAGCGAGGAACTCAACTGCTGAGCCACGAGACGCCACGAGACGTCTGCGTCAGCTGTTCTGTCAATCAGTAGTCAGAAATAAAAACCTGGTGCCGTCACTTTACGGGACTTTTATTTGGATGCCAGCTGCACTCACCCGATCACCTGTACGGCATCGTTAAGGTAAGAGTCAACGATCACAGATTGAGCGATGCTCCAGTCGCCGTCTGCCGCGATGATGGCGACGTCAGTCAGACCGACTTTATCCAGAGAGTCCCGGAGCACCTTAGTGATACAAAGAGACTCTGAGAGGAGCACCGAGGCTGAAGCTCCCACGTGGGATCTAACTCAACTGTTTGTGGCTGTTTTTGTTTTTTTCCCTCTCCTTTAATTTCCCATAATGCACTTCAACAATCACATCAACGTTTCAGAGGGCAGGATTACCTTGATGTACTTGCTGTCATAGTTTCGCTCGTTCCAAATCTGAAAACAGGAAAGTGAGTTTTAGTTGGAAACCTTTTCATTGTATGTGTGATCCTGAGTCACATGCAGCTGAGTCTGGTTTAATCCAGATCAGAGTTTCAGGATGTAACAGTCCCGTTAGGTCGACGTGCTCGCCTGCAGCACGTCTCTCCGTCTGAGGCTGCCACACTGGCTGTGTGCTGGAACGGTTTTGCATCACCATGACAACGGGCCTACCTGCTAAAAGGCGTGTTTTAACCGACGTCTCGCTCGTCCCGTGAAGAAGAACCACGAGAGAGAGAGATAAATGAAGAGTGAACACACCCCGACATATTGGATGTCCAGGTCGTGGTACTGTTTGGCCCCGATGATCCAGTTCACCACGTACGTCGCTGTGATGTCTGGGAAATCATAAGGCCAGTTTTTACCGTGACCGACCCAACCGGGGAACGCCCAGGGCAGACCTGCACACACACGCACACGCAGAGGCACACACACAAACACACACACACCAGGTTTGTTAAAAATATATAATCATTGTCACAGCTGCTTGTCTCAGGTGACGCCGCTGCAGAACAGGATCAGACGTTTACCTATGAGGATGATATCTGGGTTTCTCTTCTTGGCCTCTTTCATCAGCCACCACTCATAACCTCTGAAGTAGTTCTCGTCATTTTCATAGTGCATGTGTGACGGCTCAGTGCCATCTGGAGATACAAGAGGACGATATTAATGACACGACTTCAAGAAAACTCACACATCAGTGTGTCAGGAGAACAGTGCGAAGCTCCACTCAGGATCATGTGTGATAACGCTCGTTTTTCTCAGAATGACGGGATAATAATATACTGGCATTTTTCTACCTTTGTGCCATTACTACTCCAAGTCAACTTTATTTATACAGCACATTTATAACAGCCAAGGAGGACCAAAGTGCTGTACGTTGAGTTAAGTAAAATACAATACATCCAAACATCATAAAGAAGGTAAAGGCACATTTAAAAACAAAACATTTAAAATGCTAAACAATAGTATAAGTTCTTTTTTCATTTTGCCCTGAGACGAGAAAAATATGTTTTTCTTTGCCTGGAAGTTTTCTTCATGTGATGTTAATATGACGCTTTTTGCATCACATGAAGAAAACTTCCAAAACAAAAAAAAAACATTTTTCTCGTCTCAGGATCAAAATGAGGGCTGTATTCACGACCATTCAACACTACAACCATGTTTCTAATGATACACAGCTTCATGTAAATGGGTGAAGTCTCCCTTTAAGTCAGGGGTGTCCAAACTTTTTTTTCTTGCGGGCCAAAATTGTCGCGTTAGAATCGCTCACGGGCCACAGGGTTTTTTTTTGTTTGTTTTTTTAAATATTGGAAGGAACTTTTTGTATTTTGACCTCTTCAAAAAATAATGTAAATACACAATAATTAATTGCAGTGGGAAACTGTTGTGTTCTCATTTTTTGTAAAGAATAGTCAGGCTTTTATAGGTCTCCCTCGCTAACATGAAAAATAAAAAAAGAACGAAATATGCCATCTGATGAGGCCTGGGGCCAAAATCTTCTGATTCTTCAATTTGAAGTCAAGGGCCACAAAAAATCCACTCAAGGGCCACAAAAAAATCCACTCAAGGGCCACAAGTGGCCCCCGGGCCACACTTTGGACACCCCTGCTTTAAGGCTTTCACTTGAGGGGTGATGAAGTTATTTTCTGTCCTCACCTGTAGTTTGAGCATCTCCTCCGATCTCCACCTTTAATATGTGCAGAGAGGCTCCAAAGTTTGGCTGGAATCAGAAGCAGACGACAGTGATTTCATGATTCCTGCAGGCTTACAATGAGCTGGATGAAACAAAGCAAACTCACCTTGAACAGGTAGTCTAAAATCTGACTGCGGTACGGCTCGGCGTAGTTCACCAATAAACGAGACGTGGCCTGCACAGAAAACGATGCTTTATAATCTTACATATTAAATATGGGACTTTAAAATCCGCGTGCTTCATCTGAAGCAGGAAGTAAACAGACTGCACTCACCCCTCCGCCGCTCAGTCCCCCGACCCCGTCAAAAACTCGTCCCAGTCCGTCTTTATCGTTCAGGATGTAGGTCTGAGAGGAGCAGAGAGCCGCGGGGACCCCGAGGATTAAAACAAGCCCCGCAGATACTCGGAGGATTAAAGAAAACACCGGAGAAACTCTTAAATCCATCACGAGGGCTCTGAGGAGGCAGCGCGAGCTCCGGCTCCGGCTGCGGACTGTGCGCGGCACGCTCGCGCTTCCTCCTGGCTTGCTCCAGCTCACGTGACTGAACTGCTGACAAGTCACGTGCTCTCAAAACTTTTACGCCAACATGAATGACCTTTAAATTATATTATTTTCAATAATGTCATATTAAAAGATTGCGATTAAAGTATAACAACTTTTCAGACGTATATTTGGGTTTTTTTTCGTTTTAAAATGTAAAACGAAAAAACAGATTTCAAAATAAAGGTCGAAACTTGGGGCCCTGAAATCTGAAACTCCTTGCCAGGAGGCATCAGGCTGATTTTGCTGTTTTAAGCAAGGTTGTAAATCCTTGCTTAAAACTTAACTCATGCAATGAGAAGACATGTATTTAGCAGATGTGTTAAAATAATTCTGTTGTGAACTGTCTTAACTTTTAAAAATAAATACTGTTTAGGTAAACTAGATTTAAGCATCTTGGGATTCCTCTGTTGATGTGTGTTGGATGAACTTTAAATCTGCATACACATTCTTCTGTTATGCTGACTGTGTTTAAATGGCTTATCTTCTCCAATACAGCTTGTCAATATTTTTGTGCGTTCAGTCTGTCATTTGTGTGACTGAATCACGAGGATACGCTCTGCACGTTCACTCCTTCTGGCACGACTAAAACCTCACAAAGACGATTGGTTCTCAGTCTTTACCCGTATTCTCACTCAAATATTTCTATATTACTAGGTGTGACCTGACCTTTGAAGTTGACAGCTTTGTGATGACAGCAGAGCACCTTTAAGACGTCTGGATTCATTTAGAAAAAAAACAAAAGTGCAGCCAGGTTGCACATCTAGACTTCCAATAATAAAATATTCAATGTGTTGTGTGAAATTACAACTGTTGGAGCTCGAGAGGACATCTTTGTTATTCACGTTACATTTCATGTCACTTATTCTCGTAACTGAGAAACCTTTTTTTTTTTTTAAACACGACTCATTTCATGTAAACACAGACTTCAGACTAGTAAACTTATGTAAACTTGAGTCAGTTCATGTTGAGTCCAACCCTCCATGGGGTGCAATGACACTATAAAGCCACCAGGTGGTGCTGTTGTTTGTGTAAACATGGTTTGAACTCACAGGAAGCTGCAAAGCTATAAACTTTGCTTCTTTTTGCAGTGAAATAATTCATCCCCTCTCGCACCGTTAAACTGTCAGGCAGTGAAACACATCCCATTCATCCTTTGTCCAGTTTATTATGGAGCAGTTTAAAGAGCTTCGCTTGATTTAAAACTAATAAATACACATCTGAATAATTACCTCTGTTGCAGATCTGTTTGTGATCTTTGTGCAAACTTTGTCAGAATGTAGATTTTATTTTTTGACAGCTTTACAAGCAATACAAATGTTCACAGAGCACATACATTACATGCACACACTATAAACACGCCCCTGTTTATCACACTGTCACTAAACATTCATAGGTCTTCAACCTGTAACCAAAACAGCACACGTCACTCCGCTGTCCATCTCCCTCCACAGGCTCACAGTCACTGCTCGCATCAGCTCGCTTACAAAAACAGCTCCTCCTTCCCTGAGCGCTCTTATCCCGGTCTACACTCCCTCCTGCCCACTAAGCTCTGTCAATTAAAGGCCTCTGATCCAACATTCACAACAGGGTCAAAGTCTCAGACTCAGAGAACAAGTCCTTGGAGCTGGAAACATTTCTCTTCTGTCGCCCCCTGGTGGTGGAACAAACAACCAAACTCCATTCGATCTGCAGAGTCCCTTTGCACCCTTAAGAAAAAGCTAAAGACCCAGCTCTTTATAAACACCTACGACCTTAGTGTATGTATTTTACTTGATTATTTGATACTAAATAATTGTCAGAGATTCTTTGATGCTTGAACTCTACAAGGGGACAGGGTGATCCAAGATGTCTGCCCAGAGCAGCAGTGAGATCCATCTCCCAGTCAGAGGAGCTGCTCGGGGCTCCAGACCAGTAAAGGGGCCAATGAGACAGTAAGACACCTCCCATCTGACAGCACTCACTCTTGCTACCTTGCTAAGTTCATGTGGTATTACAGTGAAAGTCAAAGCTGGGAAAAAAAGTGGAATTATCTGTCAATAGGAAAGACAAAAGAAACGGGACAAAAAGAGGACGAGGAGTAAACGTTGGACAATGGCAGACATGATGAAGATAAATGCAGGATGTCGGCTCCCCAAATTACATCTGCCTGTAGCCCAAACAGACTCTGGATTTGCCTCCGCCCCCAGTGGAGTCCGTACACTGAAGGTTAGCTGATGATGTCGTCTGAGGCCGATGGGAGGAAGAAGGTCGTGAGACTGCGAAGGCTTGGTGGAGACAAGGCGGAGGATGATCGCACGCAACGATGACAAGAAGGAACTTGTGGAAGACAGCAGCAACAGTAGCAAGAGCTCCATTTAGATAAATGAGTGACTGTTAGCTGCATTAAACAATACTGTAATGTTCACAGGTTTGAACAAATCTTTTGATCAAACATGTAATCAAATAAAATATGGTTGCAGATTCACTTCGAACCAAACGTGAAGGGGACGCAGCCTCCAGGTGTAATGAGTGTCTTAAACCTGAGAACCACTCGTGTTCTACTGCAGAACACACTTTTGTGTCTTTGGCTCATTTATCAAACCCATCTCTCTCGCCACATCAGCCCTCAGCGTGCTCCTCCTCTCCTGCTCGACATCCCGCAGCTCCTTTGTGATTCTCTTCTTCGCTTTCTTCGACGCCTTTTTGGCTCTTCTGAACATCTTGGAGGAGTAGTATCCCCCCTCGTTCTCCAGAATCATCCTGTCGATCTTGTCCATGAGCTGCTCGGTCTGTTCCCGGCCGCTGAGTCGGTTGTTGAGGACGTGATATCTGCCGTAGCACATCTCAACGAGCCCCTTCAGCTCCTCACTCTTTGAAATGAACGTCTCAATCGTTTGCTTCTTGAGCTTGTCTCCGTGTGTGAACAACACTAAAGAGTACTTCTCTGCATCCTCCCCGAAATAGGACTGGATCATCTTGATAGTGTCCTTCTCCTCTTTGGTGAACCGGCCCAGCTGGAGAACCACCAGGAAGGCGTGAGGACCGGGAGCAGCCAGCGTCATACACGGCTGGATCCTCTTAAACAATTCTTCTTCGTTGAAATTAGTGTCAAACAGCCCCGGGGTGTCGATGACCGCCACCTTTCGACCCCCGACCTCTCCGTCAGCTCTCTTGCATTGAAAAGTCCAGGATGAGGAGGACAGCTCGGACTGGAACGCCTCTCTGTCCAGGATGGTGTTTCCAGTCGCGCTCTTTCCTGCACCGGTCTTTCCCAACATGATGATCCGGACAGCGTCACTCTTCTTCTGCTTTCTTGTTCCTGTGTGCACAAAAACACATCTCATTTAAATAGAACTTCCTTAATGAGCAAACATCTGAACGCAGCTTTATTTATTTTAAGGACTTATTCCTTTCCCTCCGTTCACAAACAACAACAACAACAATCAGTCTAAGTCCAGCAGGATTAGTTACTTTATTATTTATTTCATTGCACATAAAAACAAACAAACTGTTTAAGTTGCAGGATGGTACATGTGGACGTTGATCAGCTTTTAAGCACAAAATATCAGAATTAAGTGATTCATAACATCATGACAGTCATCCGTACTGTGTTCATGTGTTTTTACAGTAAACATTACAATAGTATTTTCCTGTCAGTACACAAAGAGTTACAAAACATGTGCAGGAAGTGTCCTCTCACATACCGCTTTGATAATATCTGTCATGCCTCCGAGCCTCACAGGGGCAGGTGATGCAAATACGTAACATGCCACACGTGACAATAATTCCATTTTTCGGAGCATCTTTGATGAACTGTGATTTTAACAAAAACTTCAACGTCACTTTAACTACGTGATTCGCTTGATGGTCTGAGCTGAAGTCATCATCATTTGTTGATTTTGTGTTTGTTTGACATGGACATGCAGTCACAGGCTGCCTGTTTGTCAACATGCAATGACAGAAGGAAGCCTCCATAATGGGGCAGCATCTTGTGTATTACTCCTGTGAGAAACAGGATGAAAAGCACTGAAGAAAAAAGGCATCATCTGTCTGGGAGTAAAAAAAAAAAAGAAGAAGAGCATCAGGACACTGGTAGATATAATCAATGAATTTTAGGACCCCAACCGACTCTACAATCGTCACTGCATTCAGTAACATTTAGCCATGCACAAGTCCCAGACTCACTGCTCTCAGAGTTGAGAGCAAAATGCTCAATTGCACCCCCTAACCCCGGGAGGCTCTTAGAAATAACAGATAGAATAAAAAGAAAAAGGAGAGAAAATCAATACAGTGCAGTAATGACTATAAAAACAGAGAAAAAGCGGGCTTTGATGTGTGAACTTATGTTCTTTGAGTTGGAACCATGTTTTTCAAATTCATACATTCATGCATGTTCAGTTCAGTGGGTCGACTATTTCAAACGTTCGCTCGAACAACAGAGAATACTGATAGTCCAAATCAGGTTTTACGCGTTGGTCAGTTCCCCGCGTACTGAAGCCCGTGTGTGTCGACTCGACTAGAATCCTAATGGGATAAGGAATATGAACATGTATAGGTTACAAACCACACAGAGGTTACATTTCTCTTCATCAATCAATCAATCTTTATTTGCATCGTGTCAATTCATAACAAGTGTTATCTCAAGACACTTTACAAAAAGGAGGTAAAGGTTACTCTTTGCCTGTTAACATTACAAAACAGCAGGTGAAAAGACCATGCTCATGAGCGACAACATACTACAAGACCATTGTGAAAAACAAAAACTTCATGAGAATAACTTATTCATATAAAATCAGATGTTTACAAAGTGCTTTAAAAGACGAAGCAAAGGCAGAAACTCCAAACAAAGTCGTCTACACATAAATGCAACATTTACAAGATTATGTTTTACAAAGATATCAATGTCAGACGAGGAAATTTTTCTTGGTTTTGTTTCTACGTCTGACCAAGTTGTTTTTACGCTACAGGTGCACATTAATAAAGTTTGTATTCAGGTTTAGCATGAGATGATTTGGTTTAGATTAGCCTCTTGTCAAAAGCCAAGGGCCCCCAGGCCAGTAGGGGCCATTGACAGTGGAGCCCCCCCTAAGGGGGCCCCCATCCGACACTCTGCAAGCGCTGCTAAAGGCTGCATACATTATGGTGCATTTCTTTAAATCTTGTCAGATGAAAAATTCTGTGTTGCTGTTCTGAAACGTCTCAGGAGGATGAAAAAAAACCCCACTTTCATGCATCCAGTCAGAAACACACTTCCACTTAAAAAGGAGTCTATTGAAAGTCTGACACACAGAAAGAAGAGTAGATGTTGTGACTTCTTCATGAAGTGCTGTTAGACACGGTTGGCTCTTCTCATTGGACATTGCATTTATCTGAGGCGCTGACAGACAAGACCCCGACTGTTGCTCCAATTGCTGCACCGGCTGCGATGCCGACTGCGATACCAATTGGACCTCCAACAATACCCACAATCCCTCCAATAGCAGCGCCCATCGACGTAGCTATCAGAATAGCTGGAGCGGCAATAAAAGCATTTGATCGCTCAGCCTGCGATCTGGCCTGACACTCGTATCTCTTGTACACCAGCCGCTCCTCCCTGCGGTATGTGGATCCTGTATATCTGGTTCTCAGCATATTGAGCTCCTGCTGCCTCTTTTCCTCCATCTCCTTCATGAGGCGCTGCGTCTCCTTCTCGATGGCCTCCTCTGCCTTCAAGAACATTTCATTGGTGTAGAAGCCTCCGCCGTTAGCCATGGTCATTTTGTCGATTTTGTCCACGAGCCGACTGATTTGCTCTGGGTCTTTGATTTCGTTGTTGAAGACGTGGTATCGGTTGTAGCAGGTCCGGACGAAGGCTGTCAAGTCAGGACTCTCAGCCAAGTAGCCCTCGATGGTTTGCCTCCTCAGCTGGTCTCCGTGGGTGAACAACACCATCGTGTATCTCGCAGCTTCTTCCCCAAAGGTGATCTGGATCATCTTGATGGTTTCCTTCTCCTCCTGCGTGAATCTGCCCAGCTGAAGAACCACCAGGAAGACATGAGGACCCGGAGCTGACAGGGAGATGCACATCTTGATCCTCTTCAACACTTCATCTTGACTGAAATTCGTGTCAAACAGCCCTGGAGTGTCGATGACAGCCACTTTTCTACCGTCAACCTTCCCTTTAGCTTTCTTACATTCTGCAGTTTGGGAAGTTGGAGACAACTCAGAATCAAACGCTTCTCTGCCCAGGATGGTGTTTCCTGCTGCGCTCTTCCCTACTCCGGTCTTCCCAACCAGAACAATCCTCCTTTCATCTGAATCAGTGGCTCCTTCGTACCCTGTCAGACAGAAATACACTGTTTATCATGCAGTCAGGGCTGGGCGATACAGGCACAACTAAGATCACGCTGCTGCAATGATCAAGCTTGTTCTTTCTCATGATGTACGACCTGATTATCCTGCCAATTTAGAAGTATCACAGCTTCGTTTCTGCTCAGGATTGAATCAGGTCTCTTCTCATAAACCAATGAACCAAGTTATGTTCAAGTCAAAGATTCTTCAACACTGAGCTGGACGTCAGCCGCTATGATCTGAGTTCCTGCTAACTTATATATGTTTTAACCCTCTTCTCATTGCCATGTGGGTTTTACCAACAAATCCTTCAAATGGTTGATCACGAGGTTGGTAGAAAGACAAAGACTGCACTGAAATTGGTTGATTGATGAATCCCAACTCAGACATTCAGATTAAATGTCTTTCAGCCTTTGTGTGGCTGATCTGTCCATGTAAAATATTCCAAACGTTGGTCAATGGTTAAGACATAAACGTAATCACAATGATTGTATCGCCCAGTCCTACATACAGTGATGTTCTGTCAAAACACGGGGAGCACTGATGAAATGACACAAATATCAGCGGTCTTCGTTTTTGGAATAACATCAGGAGTCATCTCTCAACAGTCAAAAACCCGGAAAAACATCCTTTGCTTTTTAATGGATGATGCAATACTGATGGTATCCAACAGGAGTCAGAGCTCTTATATCCAACTATGTAAAGACTTCCACCTTCCAATTCCACAGTTTTTATTATTTTTTGTTCCAGCAAAGAATACGTCCCATTTTATAAACCTATCCAATCTATCCATCCATCCATCCAAAAAGTGAAATACTATCAGCACTGTGAGGAGACACAGGGCTTAAGATGAACTACAAAGAGATGACTCGTATCAGTAGACCTGTAAGTTTGTGTGTCACCAACAGAGAAACCTCACATGCCCAAAGTTAACCAACAACGCTCAGTTAATGTCTGTTTAAAGTCAAAATGTACTGCATTGGATTTACGTTGTTAAAGCTAAACACAGATGGTAAAATATAATGACATCAATAATAACAAAGGTCGTATGGGCCCTAAAGTATTTAATTAAGTTAAGTGCTTTAATTAAAAGTGTTTAAGTGTACTTAACTTTTACGCTGCCTGCCAAATGGGAATAATAGAAAACCCAACCAATAGTCAGACACAGATTTAATTCACACACTGCAGCACGAGTGCTAACAAAGACCAGGAGGAGAGAAAACATTTCACCTATTTTAAAATATTCTAAAATCGCCCTGAGACAACATCTCAGAGATGCTTTTAGTTTAGAAACCAGGACGGGCGACCTCCTCTCTTTATGTTATTCCACAGAATAAAACAAATACATTTTTATTATTTTATATCGATTCAACTTTTGTTTTATCATTCGACTTATTGAAATTTATCTTTTACGCTTTAACTTCATTTTAATTCACCTTAAATTATTCTAAATCCATTTCTGTTGTATCACGTTTTGTCACATTTCTCTTTGTTTTTCCCGTCGCTGTAAAGAACTTTGAATTGCATGATGTTTCTTCATGACTGAAGTTTACTCAATTGATTGACAGTTCAGCTTTAAAGTTGTCATGTGACGTCAAACTTTGATTTTTAAAAAAACAAACAAACAAACACATAATCAACATCACCAGAGACGATATTGTAAAATAATCCTCTTGAAGTGAATCACTGCACTGAGCTGTCAGATTCACACGACTCTTACCGTTATAGAATTCTTTGCTCATGTTGAAAAGTTTAAGTCTGGACGGCTCCTGCTGTCCTGTGTCCTCTCATGCTTTGAATATTTCTTTCTAACACTCGTCGTGACATTACCTCTCTCACATGGGCGGTCCCTCTTTCTGTTCGACAGGTATTTCCCAGCAGGAGGAAGCGCTGCATGTTTTTGCAGAACGTGTGGAACGTGAGGTTTTAATGCGGCCATTTTAAAGTGGACGTTTTTATGCTTTTGAACCAACTGAATGATCGAGGTTTCTTTTTTGATATTTTTTTATCTATTATTTCTATTTTTTTAATTTCTTTTCTATCATTGTTTGGGTTTTTCATCCATCATTCAGCTGCTTCTGTTTCTGCGGCCTACATAGTTCGGCAACTTGAACTATGACTCTCATGTTTGTAAGGGGGATAAACTCGAAACTCCAGTTCTGTCAGGTTTGTGTGCCAGCATTCATTCATGGTATGCGATCATGTCGACACCTTTCCTCACACTGAATGTGAAAAACAGCATTCTCGAGGAAAAATCCAAATGCTCGTTTCAAGGAATTACCTCTGACAAGAGTCGCGATGAAGAAGGACGATTAAAGTGGACGGCACAAATGAAGAGTGAGCAGCTGTATTCAGCTTCTCCTTTTGTCGGCCGTCTGTGCACAGTTACATTCAGGAACGTTAGCGTTAGCGTTAGCTTTAGAGACCAGCAGGTTCAATGCTTTTACTGTCACGGTTCATGATGACATAAGTTATAAAAGGTTAATGTAAACCACATGTTTCTGGTCTTATATAAGCATGAGGGTTGGGCACTTTGTGTGCATGACACAAAAATAAATTCAATCAATCAATCAATCAATCAGTGTATGCAGGTAAAAATAAAAAAGTTCCAAAACACAATTTTTGCACAATTCAATAATGAACAATTTAAAAGACATTTAACCAATGACTGGTGGACAGTGATGCATTAAGTTTAATCTTTATAAAGCTTCCTCACCACATACTGACCAAAAATAAACCTCTGCATGCCGACAAACTGGTTCCTCATGTTTGAGTGACTTAGCTTTTTTTTTTTTCTCTTTTGTCTCCCTCTCATCTCTCAGCCTCCTGAAGTGAAAGTATTTAACAGGCAGTATCATTCCCATTACAGGGGTGTTTCCTTGTTCTAGTTTATGATGCCATTCATTTGTTTTCTGCATGGGAATCACCTGAAGCCACACGATCACATCTCCCAGATGTGTGACCTGCTTTAAGTCTCTTTGCACGATCTTTGCCCAGAGACAGGAAACATGAATCCACCAGTGATCCTCCTGAACACAGCAAGAGAAATGAAAGTAGTCCAACCTGACATGTGCAGACAATTACAGTAACCGATGTTCTTCCCTGCAGGAGACCTTAGCTTAAACACAACAGCTGGGTTGGTATGCTTTAAGTCTGTATCTGGAACAGTTTCATCCCATCCACTTTTTGCTTTAAAAAAAAAAGAAAAAAAAGAAGCTGATTCTGAACAGCAGAAAGGTGGATTTCAAAATCAAAATCAAAACAGATCCAGATTTGTACTTTTTGAGTTTTTTGATAACGAGAGGAAGAAACTCCTTCAAACTTCCACTAGATGTCAGTGTCGCCTGATGAATACAGAGTAACTAGCTGCCTCCTCATCAGGCACAAATCCTCCCCCCCCTCCTCCCTCTCTCTCATACACACACACACCTACACACACACACACACACACACACACACACACACAGCGTCCAGTCAAGTGTCCAGCTTTTTCATTCAGTAATTGTCTTTTTGTGACACTGATTGCCTCTCCAGACGCTCTGTTTCAACAAGTCGTGGCTGCTGGACCAAAAATTAATTTCCAGACTCTCTGACTGCTATTATTGACTCTGTGCTGACCGCACACACACACACACACACACACACACACACACACACTGTAATGGTTCCCTGCATACCGCATACACACACACACCTAAGCCTCACACAGCTCTGATGTCTGTCACCTGTCAGTCCTTGAAAGAAACCAAAGCTGAACAGGACCACCTCCTCGTGTTGTTTCACAGGTTTCAGGGTTTGAAGTAGATGAACGGTGTGAGAGCAGTCAGGTAAATTATGAAGCATTTGCATACAGTGACATTTCAGAACTGTTAAAGTGTGTGTGTGTGTGTGTGTGTGTGTGTGTGTGTGTAAGGGGGGGCAGCAGCTTTCATGCCAACCTGTCAGAAAGCTGAAGTCTGTGGGCCGGTTTCCTGCATGTTTAAACTCCAGTCCCTGGTTTGGTTGAACATATTCTGTATTTTTAGAGACTCACTCACACAGGCTGTCCTTTTGTCTCCACGTCTTCTCTTTTCACATTACGCCCTGCTTCCATCAGCACGTCATTACTGAGTTAAACCCAGCTCATTGAAATTCTCCGTCCTGTCACAAGGTTTGAAGCGTTAAGTAGTTGGAGTTTAAATTCTTAAAACAAAGAGAAGCTGAGCAGCCTGGATTGAAGTTTTTTTTTTTCCTCCTTCAGACACTTTTCTAAAACCTGACTCTTGACTCCTTGAGTTATCTGAATATATTAATGAGGACACGGCGAACAGCCTTGCACAACCTGAGGTGAATCTAGAAAACAGGCAGGACGACGTGCTGATTCTCCGCGCGTGCTTCCTTAGGGAGATGATTCTTGTGTGGACTGTGTCTCGTCTTGAGAGTCTTGTGGAGAGGAGCTGACATCATTTGAAGTATTTCCTGACATCCTGAAATTCTGCAGGTTATCTTGGCTTTGCACTGACGTCCTGATCCAAACAGTGCAGGCTCCGACTCTGCTGCCACAGAGAGCCCTCCTCTTCACTGTCATCTTGCTAGGCTACACATCAAAATGCTAACGTGCTAACGCAGTGGACATCATGTTCACTTCTTTCGCACAGGGACCAGTTCATGCAGGAGTCTGACACAAAGAAATGTGAACAGATAACCTCCGGCTTTAGGGAGACCGCGTCCTCGGAGCTGGATCGGCGTCCTTATAAAAGTAGAACCTTTATATCCAAATAGGAGCCTGATGTGTTGAAGGTCAAAGTAGCACGCCACATTTAAAGCCCCCTCTTGTGTCACACCCTTGAGATATCAGCCCTGTGTTCTTGTGGAGTTCAGGACGACTCTGCTGTCCATTATTACTGTCTGATAGGAACACGCCAGCTGCTGTCAGTGATAAATGAGAGGCCGCTCTGTGATTGGCACCGCTGTGTGGTAACCTAACCTGCAGTACAAGGTGAGTCCCTTCTATATGATGACTGTTTTCTTGAAACAGTCCAGCCTATCATAAGAGGAGTCCTGCAGGGAGGAGTGACAGATGAGCGGCTCTGTTATCCTCCGGGGGCAGAGGAACAGCTCTGCAGCTGACCCATCGTCTGCTCCCTCCAGGACGATGTAAGGGGAGGAGAAATAAGGCCTTCAGTCTTCTCTCTGCACACAGGTGAGCTCTTCACAAAGTGCTCAAAGGCTCCTGTGTGAAGCGTTCTCTGAGGTGTGAAAGCTGACGACACTCTGCTAACACTGAGACACCTAGAGATCTATCACAGACAGTCAGACGGAGAGCAGCACTCACCTATCTAAGGATCTCAAACTTTTCATTCAGACAGAAGTTTAAATCAATGTATGGATATATTTAAACACTACATTCACACACATTTACTCCAGAACTTAACATGTTGACAACTCGTTTAAAAAAAAAATCTGTAGGTTTAATTGGCTCAGGTCTCGATCAGCACACACTGTTTGGTGAAGCTGACCTGACTGCTTCAAACCCGCCTCTGCTCCGGCTCTTTGCATCCAAAGAGGTGGTTCTGATCAGGATACCTCCTGGACTCCTTTGCAAGAAAAAAGACCCCAGAGTTGGTTTTAACACGAGTCCCGCCTCTTTTTGGGCGGGCCAATCACATTTATAGTGTGGCCACGCCCCTCCTCTGGACACGCCCCTGTTAGCCTTTACATGCTGCAGCTAAGTGCAGATCAAACTGCAGAGAGAGACGGCACAGAGCGGGCAGTGGATGAAATACAGAAGGGTCATTCGAGCGATAAAGTGCGAACTGGACTGTTTGTGCTGGATCAGCGTGAATGACAGCTTTTGAAAACTTCAACCTTTAACGTGGCCGTGAGAACTCATTAACATCAACTGAAGACAACACAAGCTTTTCTGCAGCAGACTGAGTGTAAACACAGCAAAGTGAGAAAATAAGTGGAAACACTTAAAACAGAGAATCTTTTTTCTGCAAGTACGACGTTCTCACTCTGCACAATGCACTGATCTGTTTCATTAATTTTCAAGGCTAAAGATAATTATTGCATGTCGAGTATAAAACGCCTACAGCGGGTGGCCTCTCTCGCTCCTGCTCTGTTTAGTCTTTGTGTTGATGAGCAGGTGGACGCAGATTCATCTGTTCGTATTATTATTATTATACAGGAAAATATGAAAAGGATGCATAGTTGTGTACAGAGGCTTCAGTCCTCGCTTGTCATCCCCCCCTCTCTCTCCTCCCATCGCTCCCCGTCTCTCTTCAGCTGTCCGATCCAATAAAGGCAAACATGGCCCAAACGCGACAGTTTGACTCGGTTCAAACTGGTTTTCAGCAGCTCCCTGTTCTACATCAGACAACAGAAATACAAAACCCACAGATGGAGCAGCAACCTGACGAGCCATCGGCTGCAGAACCTGACAGCTCCAGGAGTGAGGCCTTAACAAAGCCATTCTGACCCCAGCCGCACAGCTCATTTATGAAGTCGGACTGAATTATCCGTGAGCTGCTCTGAACCAGCGAGATGAAGTTCAGGCACGTTTAAAAATGTTTCAGAGCAACGAGCCGATTCACCAACGACACTCAGCTTTTCCCTCTTACAGATCTACACTCAACATGGCATCAGCAGACCTGTCTGTCTGATGTGTGTTTGCCCCATCCATCGTGAAAGATTGTCTCCACGAGTGTGTTGGATGTTTGAATTCATAAATCGGACTTTAACTTCCATCTAATCACAGTGATCCATCTGGACCCTCCTCAGTGAAGATGTTCCTGCCATGTCAGGGGCATCAAGAGTGACAAACGCTGAGTCATCCACATCACCTCTTCCTTTAGGCCGGGGGTCTCCAACAAGCAGCTCGGGAGCGACCGGCGGCTCACACAGGCTTCTAGTAGCTCATGTAAAGGTTGAACAACTGAGTAAAACATACTAAAATAAATTCACTTCTTCAAACTATTAATTTAATTGGCCGATAAAAACAAGTGTGAAATATTCATGTTTTTTTTCTTGGACATTGACGTGAGGTTCAGATTGTTGATAAGCACTGAATGTTTCAATTTCACAGTAGCTTAATTCAGCTGATGTGTTTTGTATGCGAATTAATGCAAGTGATGTGATGCAAGCACCTCTTGGCCACTTTCAGTTTCCTTCAAAGTAGCTCTCAGTCTCAGACGAAGCTCTGCTTTAGGCTGAAGGAGATAGAAAAGGAAGAATTTAAACTGCTCTTGATATGGCTGCTGCTTTTCGACTGCAGGCGGGTGTGCAGACACGAGCAGGTGAGTCTAATGCCGCGTGTTTTTAGTTCAGTTGTTTTCAATGAGGAGAGAAAGTTCACAGCAGAAAGCAGACGCCTCAACACGAAACACACAATGATCATTGTCCCTCTCAACTACAATTCATAAAACACCTTCTATCCCTCCCCATCTTTCTCTCTATCCCTATCGCTCTTTTGACTCTTTTTTTTTGTATTATTATTATTATTATTATTATTACATATTGGGTAGTTTTGTATTATCTGTGTCAAATAGTTGTTGTCAGTTGATGTCTGTCTATTGAAATCTCATTATTTTCTTTAACTCATTTACTTATTTTCTATTGTATTTTTTAACTGTTGTCCCGTCTTTTCTGTGTTGTATTGGCTAAGTCCCTTCTTTTTTTTCACTTTATTTGTCACATATATCTCACCAGTGTGTCACATTATTGCAACAAATAAATAAAAAAAAAAAAATAAATTCAGAAAGCAGACGCCTGCAGAAAGCGAGCAACGGCCAGTGTCATTTCGCTGGACGCTCCGCCTCTCTTGTACAGCGAGAAAGTCGTTTTTTTCAGGTAAGCGTCGTTGACGTCACCGCCACTCTCTTCCTAATATTTGAAATATCTTGTCGATTCGCCGCCTACACATCGTGTCCTGCACCCACATCCTCTTCGCTCCGCGTCGGTCGTAGGTCGGCTGTTGTCATAGAGACAGGACAGACGTGCAGCGCTTTTCTTCACGCTTCATTAAAGCGCTTCCGAATGCACAGTCGGCACTTTTCTGCGAGGTGAAGGCCTAACCCTGTCATCAGCTCAGCAGATATTCATATCAATAACGAGGACAGATCTCGTATTGAAACTGACTGAAAGTGTGTATGCATGTCACCCAGTTGATAAAGACTGTTCAAACTCTGTGACTGATTCTTTATTTCTTCATTGAGATTCAAAGCGAAGAGTCAGACTGTCGTTTGTCACGATGAAGGACGGCGCTCAGGAACTCCATCACATTCAGAGGAGCTTTTTTATTACAGCTCTGCTCTCGTTGCAGCAGGAGAATGTTTCTCCTCTGCTCGTTGTGTTCACGCTCTCAGTGGAGCCGTACGGCGCCGTGACAGCACTGCGGTGGTGGATGTGCAGTTATGCCGACGACAGGCAGAAATAACATATTTCAAAAGTGACATTTACTGACTTTCTCTTAAAAACCTGTTCCATGTGGATGACTTAGAGCTGCAGAGGCTCAGGGCGGGGAGACAAACTTCTCATAACAGTCTGTGTACTCAAAATATGTTCAATGATTTCTGTACTGAAGCGAACGAAACGCAGAGTCACTGACGATTTATAGACTCATCAGAGGCCCGGACCGGAGATCACTGATTGTTTCTGATTGTGTGAAAGGGATTAACTTCGGGGTCGACTGCAAAAGTCCAAGATATCCCACAATACAGCTCTCAACTTTTTAACGTCTTGATATTAAGAATGATTTTATGACTGATGTTTTATTTTCATTTGGGGCGGCAGTAGTTCAGTCTGAAGTCCCGGTGTGGACCAAGTTCTGAAATGGGTCTGGCTATTTGGCCCCGCCTCCTTCATACTGAAGCCTCCGCTCTCCTCCAGAGACACACCTCCAACCCTCCTACACTGACGTTCATCACGAAGGAGTTACTGTAAGTGCAAGCGACCGACAAAATCCCCGTGCCCTGCATTGTTGTGTTAGCATGCTAATGTTAGCGCTCCTGAGTTCGCTCGTAGCTTCACGTTGCATGTTCTTCTTCTCCTTCTCTTTCGTCTTTAACTAAAATAGTTTGTATACACAAGGGGAGGAGCCGGCCGTCCCGTCCATGTAAACACAGCTCTGACAACAACACAGCCAGCAGGACTCCAGCTTCTCCCTCACTGGAGACACACTGGAGTTATGATATACGGGTAAAAGTCGCACATTCTTCCTTTAACTTTTCCTTATTCGTACCTCTTTGACAGCTAAGTTGTTAATGAATTAAAGAGCGCACTAATCCGAAACGTTTGAGTGGCCAAAAGCAGTCGGACACGAGTTGATTATCGTGTATTTCAAGTGATGTATGTTCCTCAGCAGTGTAAATAAAGTGCGGCTGTTGCTTGGCTGCTTAATCTTCAGTAATTATTTAACACACAAGCAGATTTGTGCTACAGAAAGGTCCTTGTTTCTTTCACCTTCGCTAATGAGCCGAGGGCGTCTCTGTGATGTGGCGTGATACGAGCAGTTCATTCTTTACAGGTCAGAACGCAACTTTCCCTTCATATAAACCTCTATACGTCATTTAAGAACAACTTAGTGTAAACAACGCACATGATTAATGATGGAGGCCAAACCAGCTCCAAGTAAAGGTACATTAGTTATGCATTATTTAAACGTGATTTATACCCCTATAATGAACCAATTAAAAGTACTGTGAGTCCCTGCAGCCAGCGAACACACCACCAGTAAGAGATAAACACTCTTAATGTGGTATGGGTGAATGTTAGAGAGGGTCTGTTTGTTTATGTCAGATACAGATCCTCATATACATCAAAGAGCTCGGCTGGTTTGGAGGTCAAACTCCCGAGTCTCCAGCTCCTGCAGAACGGCCCGGCATACATCACCACAATGATCTTTCTCATTACAACCCGCCGTCTCGCTCGCCTGCGCGCCCAGGAGAAAAATACGACGACGTGGCCGCCCGCGCCGTGGACGAAGCAACCAGCCGCTGGAAGGGAGACGAGCGTCATAAAAAATAAAAAATGTAGTGGAGGGACTGCGCGTCTCTCAGTGGAGCCGAGGTGATGGATGGAAATGAGGCGCAGCGTGTTTGTGAAAGTTGTACTTGGATTTATCGACGCGGGGCGCGATTGTGCACATAGAGGCGAATGATGGAGAGTGTTGAACGGTTTAAAACTCACTCTGACTCTGCAGGATGAGCGCAGGCACACGGAGAGGATGCGAACAGGACACAAACACTTCACACATACTCACATACTCCACAGAAGAAGAAGAATCCTCTGAGCTTTAGTTTCAGACTGTATTTTGGTTCAGCACATGTGGATGACCACATACACAACGGTCCTCTGACTGACACAAGACGAACGCATCCTGCTGTTTGTAGTCTCAGTTGCACAGAGTTGATCTTGCAGAAGAAAAGCAAGTGAAGGTACGTACTCAAAGGTACGTACTTTTTTACTCTGTCTTGTCTCGGTCTCAAACTGACTCTGGATTATAAGTAAAGGCCACCACAGGTTGTTTTTTTCACGTCATCACTGAGACGAGAAGGAATGAAGAACTTGTAGTTTGGCTTTTATTCTTCCCAATGTTTTGGCCTTGGTGAGTGACACGCCCCTTGATTTTTCAGTTATTTTTATGGTCTTGGGCTTAAATCCTAATGGCCCCGTCTTGATCTGGTCTTGAGCACGTCTTGGTCTTGGAGCACTCTGGTCCTGAGCACGTCTTGGTCTTGGAGCACTCTGGTCCTGAGCACGTCTTGATCTTGGAGCACTCTGGTCCTGAGCACGTCTTGGTCTTGGAGCACTCTGGTCCTGAGCACGTCTTGGTCTTGGAGCACTCTGGTCCCGAGTACGTCTTGGTCTTGGAGCACTCTGGTCCTGAGCACGTCTTGGTCTTGGTGCCCTCTGGTCCAGAGTACATCTTGGTCTTGGAGCACTCTGGTCCAGAGTACGTCTTGGTCTTGGAGCCCTCTGGTCCAGAGTACATCTTGGTCTTGGAGCACTCTGGTCCAGAGTACATCTTGGTCTTGGTGCACTCTGGTCCTGAGTACGTCTTGGTCTTGGAGCCCTCTGGTCCTGAGTACAGCTTGGTCTTGGAGCCCTCTGGTCCTGAGCACGTCTTGGTCTTGGAGCCCTCTGGTCCTGAGTACATCTTGGTCTTGGAGCACTCTGGTCCTGAGTACGTCTTGGTCTTGGAGCACTCTGGTCCTGAGCACGCCTTGGTCTTGGAGCACTCTGGTCCTGAGCACGCCTTGGTCTTGGAGCACTCTGGTCCAGAGTACGTCTTGGTCTTGGAGCACTCTGGTCCTGAGTACATCTTGGTCTTGGAGCACTCTGGTCCTGAGCACGCCTTGGTCTTGGAGCACTCTGGTCCCGAGTACGTCTTGGTCTTGGAGCACTCTGGTCCTGAGTACATCTTGGTCTTGGAGCACTCTGGTCCTGAGCACGCCTTGGTCTTGGAGCACTCTGGTCCCGAGTACGTCTTGGTCCTTGAGCCCTCTGTTTCTGAGTGCGTCTTGGAGCACTCTGGTCCTGAGTACGTCTTGGTCTTGGAGCACTCTGGTCCCTAGTACGTCTTGGTCTTGGTGCACTCTGGTCCTGAGTACGTCTTGGTCTTGGCTACTTCCAGGTCTGCTCTCTGTTTTCTCGGAGGCAGCTCTGTTCTGTTTGATGTTTATGATTTAAGATCGGGGAGGCTGCGACCCTCACTTGAGGATTATTTGGACAAATAAAAATGGTGGTGACAAGCAACATCGAATGGATCCAAAGTTCCATCCATTGAAGTTGAAAATATCTTCTGTAAATCAGTCCAGTTCCTGTCCTCCTGAAGTCTGTGACAGACCCGACTTAGTACCTGGAGTTGTCAGAATTGATGTGGTAACGTTCTCCTGTGCTCGCTCAGAAAGCAGCCGAGCTGAAGTCTGATCAGCTGCAGGGGAAGAAGCTGGTACTGTAGCCTTGTACTGTAAACTATGTTTAGCCAACTTTACTGCTGGAAGAGGAGAACAAACTGTCGAGATAAAACTCACCGCCCACAGCGCTCAGACTCTCCATCTTTACAACACGCTGGGTTTTATGGAAAGAGAATATGAGGAGAGTGTTTGTACGCTCACTGTTGGAGGGCAGAGAGGAGAGAGCCCACTGATGATCAACAAATAACATCCTGTTTTAGCCTAACTGCTGCGAGTGTGCAGGTATTGATTGGGGGGGGGGCTGATGGTGAGCTCGAAACGGGCCTGCACTGAGACAGACCTTAATCTAAGTCGTCCAACAAGTAGAATCAACGACAGAGTAACTTCTCCTGAGGTCACAATAATTCAAAGAGATTAGAGTTGACTTTAAAAGGTGTGTTTATACCTTTAAATAGACTCTTGGCGTATTTGAAACGGAGCCGACCTTAGTATTACTGGTTGCACGCTCCGCAGACGGACCGCCGCGCTCGCTGTGGAAACACAATGGTTGACATATGTCACATATCACATATTAGTGGTTTCGCTTGGGTGCCATTGAAGGTCAACTCGGAGTTCATTTTCATCGGGGGTGGGCGGGGAGTTGCAGCGGGAATCAATCCCATGATTCCTCGCCAGCCTCGACATCGTCTTCTCTTATTGTTTTGGTTGACGGCCCCCTGGTGGTGGATTTTACAGACTGAGAGTGTTTCAATTTTCCTCTGTGCAATTATTTTTATTTATGAAGAATTTAATAAACTATTTCCCCTCGGGATGAACCCATTTTAAAAAAAATTAAACTGGAAAATATTCTCATTGATATACAAGATTTATTTTTCAACACAGACAGTAAACAAATATCAAAGACAAATACTCGACGAAGAGGATGAACCAACAGATGTCGGCACATCAGTTATCCTTCCTCCATTCATCCATTTACCATCCAGTATTTTGTTTTTTTAATTATAAAGAAGACCTAAAAGAGGAACATTGGTGAACGTCAGCGTCTGGTGATTCATTTTCTTCACTTCTCTGAATTTGACTTCAGTATTTTCTGTGCTTGGTCTGTTTGATCTGTGCAGCATGAAAGTGTTTTGTCAGACGTTCCCCACTAACAGGCAGCAGATTAAACACATTTAAAGCTGTCAGAACATTTTTGTAAAAATCAATCTGGTGTGTTTAAAAGGTGAAGCGCTGTCACTTCTCTGCAGAGTGTCGAGTTTAAAAAGCTGAGCTGTGTTTAAAATGTCACGCTGACACGGGAAAGGTCAACACGTCCCGTCGGATTTTCAGGAAGACGCTCCGTCTACAGAGCAACAATCGCACAAAGACCAAACCCAGAATCCCAGGAGAAGTTTATGCTTTTTCTTTGACTCTTTGGATTAATATTTAAAATCTGAATTCAAATAAACTATACAACATTATACAATAAATTAAAACAAAACACCTCCTTCTGTTTTCTTTAATAAATGTTGGCTTCCTGCAGGTCTGAGTTAGCGGGGTTCACCTGATGAAATATTACTCTTACTTCACTCCCCGTGAAAAAATCAGCACTAATAAACATTTTCATTTCAAATAAAGCCTCTTATTAATCTAAGTGTTGGTCCCCCCGCCTGCTCCGATCAACATAATTCATTACGTGCAAATGAGCTTGAATACATAAAAAGCCCCAGCAGAGAAAAGGAGCAGTTTAACATTTTACAGCGTGCTGAGCGAAGAACTCCAGCTGTTGTTGAATAATAATGTCATCCGAGTGAAGATGATAATTTCATTATGAAATATTAAAAAAAAATGTATCTGTGAGTGCAGGGAGCTCCAAGGTAAAGAACAACACTTAAAAAAAATAATTTAAAAAATCCAATCAGCATGAACTCATCAAAGTGTGCCGATTACAGACAAGCAACTATTTAGAGAGTTTAGAGACAAGACAAGAGAGTCGTGTTTAATTAAACAAAGGGGACACGCTTTGGACCTCCAGGGAGGTTGATACGTTTCATTGAGCATGAACAACATTTTAAAGGTTATTAAAAACACTCTTCTCCATGTTCCTCTATCTCTAACATGTGTCTCTACTCTGTCTACAAACCCCCCAATGATGAGAAAAGTCCATCTGTTCCACTTTTCAGAAAATGTGTGCTCAAACAGGCCGTTTTCCCTTCATGACATCACAAAGGGCAGTAGCCCCTCCCCCAGGTGGGTGACACTCCCACAGCTAGGTGTTTGTTCTGCCCTCTGAGTCTGCCTTCTCACCGTAAACAATAGGACATGGAGCCAGAAAGCACCGAGTACACCCGAGCCCTTCCAGAGAGGGGGCGTGGCCAGACACAGCTCATTTACATATTTAAAGCTACAGACACAGAAACAGCCTCAGCTGCAGCGCTTTGCTTTCAGTGTTTGGGAAAGTCAGGTTGAGACTGTATTTTTTAGCATGGTGGCCCCGATCGAAAGGCTTCAAAAAACCAATGTGGGACATCGCTCAGACTTCTTCTTTCACTGTGACTTCTCAGGTAAAGAGTCACCGCTGGCTGCACTGAAAGCAAAGACAAGTTTTCCATCGTTCCCAGAGAAAATATCACAGGACAAATACTTTATAGCTCAAATTATACATGCTCTCTCTGTGTGGACACAGCTCTGACACATCTTTAAAGAAATGACCCTCGAGAGAGATCAGACTCAGCGGTCGAGAAAACGACTTCACGCCTCACTAACTGAACGACACTTTCACTGAAAGATGAAGAAATGCACGCTGATGTTTAATCACCCTTTTGACTAATCAAATTGTGAGCATGCACATGTTACACTCTCTGTGTTTGTGCGTCGCAGATGATCTAATGATTCCTCTCAGTCTCGTGACTCGGAGCTGGAGGTTTAATGAGGCTCAAAGAGAACTGCTCGCATTTTTATCAGAGATCAGGACTTCAGCGGAGCCTCAGACCAGGACTCCACGCCACGATAAACACCCGTTTTATTAGAGTCATAAAGTTTTCACAGCGCTCGGATCACGCTTGTAGTTTTACGAGTTTGTTCATGACAGTCCTCTAAAGATCAGGCTTCCCCTCATCAGCACGTCGTTATACCGTAGCTCAAAGCTTTACAGAAATCTGACAACACCTGCTCGTCTTCATTTCACAGAAACAGCTAAAAAGAAAAGTGCTTTAATCACCTTCTTTGTCTGCAGCCTCCTATTGTACTCCCAATCCCATTTGCTGGATTGTGAAAGTGCTGCAGCAGCAGATCGGACGTCCTCGAGGATCAGAAGAAGCATTATGAGCCAGAGGAGGAAATCTGGGTTTTTTTAGCCTGCAGTGACACTTTTGAGGATCCGTATCCCTCCTCCATCTCATTAATCTCATTCTGGATGTTAAAACATGCTAAATCTGCGTCTGGAGACACAGCCGTGGGAACAATACTGTCACGTCAGCTCTTTGGGATAAAACTCCCGACAGAGAGCTCCGGATAACTGTTCAGGAAGCTCAGCTCCTCTTCCTCACTCTGCATCCAACAGAGATGTTCTGCTTCACTAAATCAAAGCGCGACTCAAGGGGGGGGGGGGGATCTCGACGTCGACGTCTGCTGAGATCTCGACACTTTTCCAACAACATCCACTCGAGTCGGTACCAAATGTTGGCGTTAGAGATGTTCCTGAACAAAGCTGACTCTGAGAGTTGAACTTAAACAACGCTCGGACTCGTTTTTCTGAGACGTGCGTTCGATGAGCTGCACAAAGACACGCTGAGATCTGTCAGACGCTTCTGCGGAGGAAAATGCGAGGACGCTCTGATTGATCGCAGCAGGGACGTCTCGATTTCCTGACGAAGCTGCAGATTTGACTCCTTGTCTATCAGCTGAGTGATTATCATGCATGAGAGAGGACGTAACAATTAACTATGGAGACAACAGTGTGCAGTTTCAAGCAGCATTATAAAAGTTTCTGAGGGATTTTAGAGGACACAGTTCTATCAAAGCATGCAGAGAGCTGCATGCTAGCACATCTGGACTGGCTGCCATGTTTGACCTGTGGCCAACACAATGACAAGAACGTCCAACAAGCTCACTTCAAAAACACAGGATGGCTTCAGAAAAAAAAGAAGCTATTTCCTGTCTTTGCACAGGTTGTGTGAATGAGTGATAGTGAGCTGGGAAAGGGTGATCTCTTCTCAGAATGTAAAATAATACAAAAGCTGTAAGAAAATCTTGATGTGTGTGTTTTTTTTTTCCCTCCAGAGCCGTGACTCCACAGAGCAGCTTTTTATTTCTTCTCTCTTTCTTTCAGTCCGGGTTAAAGACAAAAACACCCACGCTGTGACATTGTGAACACCCACAGCTTCTCCTCTGTCCTTCCACCTACACACACTCTCTCTCTCTCTCACACACACACACACACACACACACACTAACGTGGAGCGAGAAGGTTAAGTAGAATTAAAAGCAGGAGCACAAAGAGCTGCGAGAGAAGAGACCTGACAGGCGGAGAGCTCAGGCTCGGCCGCCCACCGCTCCGACACTTTTATTAACACCGACTCCCGCTGAAGGTCTCCGCTCATTGATTCAGCTGCATTCATGGCTCGATCAATAGCACTTGATCAAGGTGCAGCGCTGAGCTGTAAAATCAGATGTTTGCATGCTGAGTGGCTAACATCTCCCTCCGTCCTGTCCGCTGCTTCCTCCGACTTGGACTTTTGTTTTTCTCTCAGGATAAAGAGAAGAAAATGTTCTTTCAGCACGGCCTCGGCGAGCTCAGGAAGGAAAATAATCAGCATGAGAAGAAAACATCTACAGACGAGCTGTGTGTTCCTCCACAGATACGGCCTGGATGGAAATATTGGTTGATGTTGTGTGAAAGGGCGCAGACAGTAGGTGGAAGGTTCACAGTTCACATTGCACAGAGCTCTTCCTCCCACCATCAACATCCTCTCGCTTTAGAAACAAACCATCAACCTTTTCAGATTTTACCCGCAGGTGTGTGCACGATTAATCTCACCGTAAAACTCGCACTAATCAAAAATAAATCTTGTGCACAAAAAATATGTTTCAACAAAACCCCCAAAAAAATCCTATTTTAGAGTCCTTGGATCTGAAGATCTGTGTTGATGGTTTGAATAGTGTTTTTTCTGAACATGAAACTGGACTTGATTCAGCACGCTGCACCGAGCAGCAGCATCTTCTAAGTGTTACAAAACCGTTTGCATTCACAAACCAGTTTCCCTTTTGTAAAGCTGAGTGTCTGTATCTGTGCAGCAGGGTCATGGTGCAGCCATGGGGAGTTATTGTGTACGACTTGTTGTGCAGCTTCGCACTGATTCTGAATGTTATGGCGCTCTCTCAAACTGCTGTCATGTGCAGCCTTTATCCACTTCAGAGATCTGCATTGTATAGAAACATGTGGATAAATAGCAGGATATACTGACTGTGCAAAAATGGCCAGGTCCTGTAATATAAACGAGGATGTAACTCATCGTGATGCATCGGGATCTTGAATCGATAAATGAGACCAATGTAGCTGCCCGACTGTTCAAAAAATAAAACACCTGTGAAGTGTTGGATTCACGGAAAAGACTCCACATTAACTTTAAGTAAACAGGTTATTTTTTTTTCAAAAAGAGGGGAAGGTTTGCAGCCGCAGAAAATCTTCCAACTTTTCAGAAAAACGCTGTCGATGTCACCGCCGCTCTTTTTAAAATATAAGATTGTATTTTTGTCTCCTTCGGCTCGTGCCCTGTAACCACCTCCTCCTCCTCCTCGCTTCGTGTTCTCACGAAGCCGTCGTGCGAGCGTCCTCCGTTTGATGCTCGTAGTGAAGGAAGAAAATGATCTTAAATATGAAACGTAGTGCCGGTATTCTCAGCGCGCAGCCTGTAGCTCCACATGGAGAAAACAGATGGTGCTAAAAGAGCTGCACAGAAATTGTCCCAAACTTGCCTCTGATGGAGAGGAGAAAAACAAGCGGCTAACCTTTAATTTAAACCAAGCTTTCTTTCTGTGAACAGGACAAATAAAAGGAGAGGCGACCTTTGCTGCAGCACTAACTGCTTCTATTATCTGTTTGTGTTCCTGTGAGAAGCACTTTTTCACAGCCTGCTGACATTTTCTTTTCCATTCAGGAGTTTTTAAACACCGCTGTGTTCATTTCATGTGCTGTATACTCAGCGTTGTCGATTTCTCTGCCAGTGTTTGAACCTTCTTTTTCCTTCCTCTTCTTTCACAGGTAAACAGACGGATTTTAAGTTAAGCAGACTTCTCTCTGGATGACAGGAAGTCCTCAAGAATCCATGAGAGAGACCTAAGTCTGTACTATCTGCTCTCCTTAGTGATGGTGCATCCTACTGTCTGTGGTGTCAGGTGTGTGGAGTCAGGTGTGGGGGTTAGAGTTGATGCATGTAGCTGACATGTTGGATTTTTCGGAAGTGTCCGAGATGGCGTTTCTGATGACGTATCTGACATGGTAGACGAAGTGAAACGCAGCATACGGGTTTGATCTCCTTAACAACGAGGATCTACGGAGGGAAAGCAGTCCATTGCTATGCATGTTTGACCAATGAAAATCAAGCATTTAACCGAGCCGTGTAACAGCGCTTCATAACGACAGGTTTTCACGCAGCTTTGATCTCCCACACGATTCAATTCAGACTCTGCTGCTCGGAGAAAAAGACGATTTATGTCTGAAATATGTTCTGAGAACAGGAAGTCCTTCAACTGATGTCACTGCTGGCTCTCTCCGATCCATTTGATCTTTTTCTTTTTTCACACAAAGACTTCTTTCATGATATCTTCCATCTGTTGATTCACATTTTGTCCCCACAGATGGAACGGGCCGTTCTTATAAACAGTCGAGTTGTTTACGAGACAATATTGAAGTCTTGCATGTGAAAGAAAAATGAATCTTTCATGGGAGGAAGAAGCTATTTGACTGTCTTATTTAGAAGACGCCATGGTTAGCCCCTTCATTAATGAATATGTGACCTTCAGGGGCTTTAAGACTTATTACACCTCCCCTGCTTACTGCACACTTCTTTGAGTTTATCTGTTTGAAAAATGTTGGGAGTGACAGTCTCTGTTCTTCGTACAGTCTTCAATCTCATCCTTGTTATGCGTTTCCAAAGTGAGTCTGAAAATGGGGAAAAGAGGTTTCAGGTACGCTCCTCCTGCAGCCGGTACGATTTGAACCTTGGTTAAAGGAGACTGTGAGACGATGATGCTTCGAGACGGCCTTCTTTAACTCCATCTTTATCCACCTCAAACCTTCCACAAATATCTCTTCATATCTCCGCTCATCTACGTGTTGCAACTCCCCCGTGGCTCGCCGAGCAGCTTAATCAATATGTGGGCAGGAGGAGTCGGAGTAAAAGAATAATGACATCTAAAAATAATGCCAGAGCAGAGCGGTGAGCTGAGACAAAATCAGAGGTGGAGAAGACGAGGAGGTGCGGATGGATGTGTTCTCGTCAGGATGGAAGACAGAACACTCCTGAAGCGGAGCGACGTGTGCTGCAGAGCCCCCCAGCTCTGTCATCGAGAGGAGGGGGGGAGGCTTTCATAAGAGCACAGTTTACAGCTCATATTAGTGCTCCATGCAGCTTGAGACCAAGAGAAGGAACTGATGCAAGAAAGCAGAACAGATTAGTATCAGAGGCTTTGTGTCAGTACTTTTCTTTGACATAAAGAATTTCCACATGATGGACAAAATAAAGCCTTTAGGTCGAAGTATAAATGTAGTAATTTCAAGACTTTAGAATTCCTTTCTTCTCTGTTGTGAAGGTTTTCAGAGGGTCAAGGCTCTCTATGTGAGGTCTGTCTTTATGTTCATTACCCAGTCGTCAAACTCATTCTGTGTATTTGTATTGAAAAGGGTCGAAAAAAATAAGTTGAAAACCGTCAAGGTGACTGGAACGCTCAGAAAACTCATCACGGTAGCTTCTTGTGTTTGTTGTCTGTAAAGAACAAACTGAGTCTAAAACACATTCTATCATTGTACTATTCTGTTAGAAACAAATCATTAAAGTATAGTATGAGCTAAAGTGCAAAATTCACAGCAGCCACAGTGCCTCCTAGTGGAGAGGGCCGTCATTACAAAATGAAAAAATCGATCAAGACTTGGGAAAATAATAATTGTGATGCATTGATGATATTTTTAATGAGCTCTCCAAAGCAGTGCTATCGCAAAAAAAAAAAAAATAGAGCATGACACGTAATGTTCGACATGCTAGTTTTCACTTAAAACTACCATTACAATCAAAACGAGTGATTTTTTTTTTTATTACCAGAAAAAATCTATTAACTTGTTCAAGATCCAGCACAGCTCTCCATTTATTTACAATATCACGTATTGATGAGAACACACAGTCAGAGCACACTGAGGGTCCTGAGATGCCATCTTGGAGAGTTGCAGGTCGACCTCGCGTCTCTCCACCGAATCCGAGAGAGAGAGAGATCTCTCCCCCTCGTGTGAGTTCGCATCACCTGAGTCGCGCCTCTGCTGCTCTTATCACAGCATTACGATCTTAATTCACTGAGGTAAAAAGTGCGTGAAATGTTGACGTTACACTGAGAGCGCCCTCTGCTGGATCAAACTGCAAACTACCTGAGACGGTCTGATGTGCTGCTGGACTCATTGTGACCTTTCTGGTCCAGGTTTAAATGCATTTTCTAATTTTCCTTCTACAAAAGGCAGCAGGACACTCTTCAAAGGAGCTGCATGTGTCAAACTGAGGACGTCGTTTTATTCACTGTTAAAAGCACAATAAGGAGTGTTTATCCACCTCTCCGCCTTGTTTGTCGTTATTTGAACCGTCTCCTGAAGACTGAACCCTCTTAAGTGTCTTCCGGACCCTTTCTGCTCCCCAGGCCCACTGAGGTATAAGAACATCTTTTCTTTAACATCTCTCTCTCAGCCTCTCTGCTCCTCCTCTAATACCCTTCAAACGCGGCGTCATAAATATGGAACGATCCTGTGCTCACCAGGAGAAAGGTCTTTCCTGACATGTCTTTAAATTAAGCGAGAAAAGCTCCGGTGTCAGGCAGAATTTTACTCCTGACCTTTTCTCTGCTGCCGGCTGGGATCAGACTATTAAAAGACTTTTACTGTATCCTGTAAAGAGAGATGTACGAGAGTCCTGCCGGAACATTTTTCTACATTGAGGTAATCATTTTTAAATGTCTCATCCTCCAGGCTGAGCGCTCACAGGGAGCAGGAAATATGCTCGCTGTGAAGTTCAGCTGTAAAGTGTCTTTCTCCCATTTCTGAGCTGCTGGAGCACAAAAGAAATAGCAGAAATATCAACTCTCACCTGCTCCATAACTGGAGCAGGTGATTAAACAGTGAGTCTCATCTTACTCTCTAAATCAAACGTCGAAGCTAATCAACGAATAAAGACGCCTTAAAAAGGAGTTTTCTTTTGACCTTAATGTGAAGAACAAGGACAGTTCAATCACTGAAGAGGTTTTAATGAACGTACAGATACAGACTGGCTGTTCTGAGCTGGAGGCTGATTGGTCTCTTGATAGCTGAAGATGGCGGTAGAATTACCACGGCAACTATAGGCGTGCCTGTCTGATGCGTCTTCCCTCAGCCACCATGAAAGATATGAACGAGAGAAACATCGGCAGGAAATATATGTCGGCCTCCAGCTGTCAGGGAATATTTGTAACACGAACAGGACCTCACTAAGTACAGGTAAAAAACAGGTCCTCAGACTGGGACCTGGTCCTGTTCCTAGCTAACGGGTCATCAGACTGGGACCAGGTACTGATCCTAGCTAACAGATTATCAGACTGGGACCTGGTCCTGATCCTAACTAACAGATCATCAGACTGGGACCTGGTACTGATCCTAGCTAACACGTCATCAGACTGGGACCTGGTCCTGATCCTAGCTAACAGGTCATCAGACTGGGACCAGGTCCTGATCCTAGCTAACAGATCATCAGACTGGGACCTGGTCCTGATCCTAGCTAACAGGTCATCAGACTGGGACCTGGTACTGATCCTAGCTAACAGGTCATCAGACTGGGACCTGGTCCTGATCCTAGCTAACAGATCATCAGACTGGGACCTGGTCCTGATCCTAGCTAACAGGTCATCAGACTGGGACCAGGTACTGATCCTCGCTAACAGCTCATCAGACTGGGACCAGGTACTGATCCTCGCTAACAGGTCATCAGACTGGGACCTGGTCCTAGCTAACAGGTCTTTAAACTTGGAGTAGTTTGAAGCAATAGGAAAGTTCATCCAGACCGTCGACGGAGGAGGAAAACTGAACTTATGTGACACAAATGTAGCTAGCAGACAAAGCGCTAACACAAACAGTCTTATGTAAGTTGTTTTTCACTTACAGAGTGTAAATAAAATGTGAGCGGTGAGTTAGAGCAGCAGGCAGGAAGTAAAAGTCGGAGGAGCAGCAGTTTGTCGGCGCTCCACCGCCCGCCTTTAATTGCAGAGCAGCAGCGTTTGTGTCGAGCTCTCCGGAGGCCGACTCCGAGTTTTCAGATGTTAATGTGAGCTGATCGAGAGTCTCAACTAGCATAACTCTGCCTGAGGGTGTCTTCCTCCTCCTTCTCCTGCCCCTCTCGGGCCTCGACGGGGTAATTTGAAGAGGCGAGGATGTGCTGCTCATTACTGCTGCCTCGTCCGACGGCCCCCTGTGGACTCAGTGGACACAACTCAGCAGTCCTGACGCGCCAAAATAAAAAAAAACCAGTAAGAAAACGAGGATGAGACGTATCAACTGTCTATCACTGAGGAGTAATGTCCAAAGCCCAGAGGCAAACACAACAGAAAATGTGTCACAGCAGTTTTTGACTCTCAAGCTACATCTGTCCCACCGTGATCGCTGAAACTCTGCAGATAAACTATAAGAAACTACTGCTGCAGAAACCAGTGATACTTGTCAACAAGAAGGATTTTAGAGGGAGATGGAAATCTGTGGAGAAAACTGACTACACCGCAATTTATTCTGAAATTGAAGGCTGCAAAATAGCTGTTATGAAGAGAGGATTTATTGTTGTGGGACTTGAATGAAAGGAGCGTTGGAGGAGGTGGATAGATGGGTCAACAAAAAAACACACAGGAGACGGCTGTTACTTTCAACATTTATAACTATTGAGGTGTAAAAGTTCACAGAGGGTAGAGTTCAGGATGAGGCTGACGGTAAACAGCAACAGAAAGTCCCAGATGCATATTTCTAGGTTTCTCGATTTGGAATTGAAAGTAGTTGTTGTTGGTGGTACAGCCAGTTTATGAAACACTCAACAAAAAAACTCAGAGAGATCCTGTCTATAAACCCCTCTATTTCAGCCCTGCTCAGAACAGGCTGTTTCTGTAGCTTTAAATATGTAAATGAGCTGTGTCTGGCCACGCCCCCTCTCTGGAAGGGCTCGGGTGTACTCGCTGCTTTCTCGCTCCATGTCCTATTGTTTACGGTGAGAAGGCAGACTCAGAGGGCAGAACAAACACCTAGCTGTGGGAGTGTCACCCACCTGGGGGAGGGGCTACTGCCCTTTGTGATGTCATGAAGGGAACATCTCCAAACGGCCTGTTTGAGCACACATTTTCTGAAAAGTGTAGCAGGCAGAAGATGGAGAGGATGGACTTTTATCATGATTGGGGGGTTTATAAACAGACTAGAGATGCATGTTAGTGTAAGAAAATGTATTTCACATTATATGTGATTTATAGTCTTTGGGTAAATTACACAAAAAGGATTTTCTTGTGCAGCCCTCCTTGCTCCCTCTTTAGTTAAACATTACAGATTATCCGTCAGCACAACAACAACATGCTGAAACAGTCTGAGAGTTGTCCTTAGTAGACCTTCTGTGCATGCTGGATTTTTACTTGTGTGTATTCCATCAGTCTGCTGAGTGTCTGTTTACACCTCTGCAAACAGCTCAGTAATGCGATTGAGGGGTCAGACTCCCTGCAGCAGCCTGGGGGGATGAGATGCTGATACTAAGATCTGCTCAGGAAAAGTGATGCCTGGGAGAATCAGTCTGCTCTGAATCTGCAGCCAAACACAGACAGACCCAAAGACAGGCCGGGTAGTTAAAGTTAAATTACTGCTCCAGTGACCTCGGGGCTCCACCCCTGTGATGTTGTGTCAGGTTCTACACTTTCAGTATCTGTGTTTTTTTATCTCCTCAGAGCGGCTGATGAGCCCAGAAGTGTTGTAGTGTTGTGCTGTCGTTGTGTTTGCATCATCATCAGAAAGTGGACAGACTTAAAATAGGATCACAGGGATTGAGCGAAGGATTGATTTTAAAGTCGTAAACTGAAGTCTTTGTAACACCTCGGTGTCCTCTCCGAGTTGAACCTCGGCCTTGGAATTGTTAAAGCTCTCTCATTAAACGTCTGTTTGTGAGGCTGCAGGGTTCATTAATCTCCCGTGACAAACACACTCCTGCCAAACAAAGAGCTAAAGCTACAACACACACCCCGATGATGCTGCTGCGTGCTCGACGAGTAATTTATTAGAATACTTATAAAAGACCAGACAAATAAACACTCCAAATAAATAAACCTGATGCCCAGGTGAAACCCGGATTTATTGAAGTACTTGAAGACGTGAAAAAAGAAAAAAGCGCCAAAATGTCAAGTGTCTAATTCCATGTTGCAAAACTGGACTGGAATCTGGAGCACGCCACTTCCTCACATAGTTCGTGCTGGGCTGATCTAACTTAACCCGGACCGCCCTGTTGGAGGACTATCGCTGCATTCAGGTGCAGCTCGGGTGGTCCAAGTGTCTGAGATGGGAAGTTGTTCTTTCCGACTTCAGTGTGGTTGCATGGTTTCAGTTCGGAAAGCCGGACTTCTAACAGCTAAACGCAGTGTTGATGTTTCAAAGAAGATCAGTGAACTCTCTCTGTTATGAGATATAATTCAGCAAAAAGTTGACATGCAATACGTGAATAATACAAAGTCAGATTCCCATGTGATTCTGACGTCAGGTCAGGAAGTTTTTTTAACTTGAGCAGGTTTTCATTTGCGTCTCACAACTTGGAATTTCATTTTTCCGATGTGTCCGACACCATGTGAATGCACCATAGAGCCTGCACACATTTGGGGAGCGAGGGCACACGATAACCACTTTGCTAATAGCTCCCTGTTTTTTCCTCTGAATTTTCTAAAGCATGAGGTTTAAATTACGTGTTTGCGTCGAGGGGATTCATGACATGAGTAAAAACATGATTTTAAAGATTTGTCAACGCAGGATAATTAAAAGCCTTAAAACATTGTGTTTAAGGAATTGAGAAAAAACAATGTCAAGCTCAATTTGGTAGATTTCCTTCACGACTTTTATGGAGTTTTCAGTAAATAAAGTATTTGACTTCACAATGAGGTGGGTTAGATCTCCTATCTTAATATATTCTTCAGTGGGAGATAAAATTATATGGAAGATAAATGAGGTTTGGTGCAGCGGGCCTGTCAGATGGGGATACTCCGTCTCAGTGTAGACTTTAGCCCGAGGCCTCTGCAGGTACTCTCCTTCTCTCCTGGACCCTGACCAGAGGAAACGGGCCAAATTCATTAGCAGTGTCAGACTTGTGCCAACATGGCCGCCTGTGACCACTGACAGAACACAGAGAAGCAGACGGCAAAGAAGATCGCCCCCCCACCTTTCCTGTCAGAAACTCTAAAACAGGACTTTGATCAGAGTTTTAACTAAAGTTAACTCAGGAATAAGAAAGGACAAACTGGAAGGACATTTGTGACGATGAGCACTGAAAAAAAAAAGACATTCAATGACACCTGTCCCAAATCCCTGAGCTTAAAACCATCCATGTTAAATAAGAGAACAGTGTGACAACAATCCATCCCAAATTCAGCTGATTACAATTTTTAAATTAAATACACCCTGAGTTTACTGCGAACGCCGTTTCTGGTCCAGATTCAAAGTAACTCGTCTTCTCAGACTCCCTCACAGTCATTCAGCTGTTTGTCTCTTTAAAACAACAGATCACATGTTTTTGATGGTGATTCACTCTGATGAAACGTTGATGAGTCTCAGCGGTGCAGATTCAGGCTCTCTGGTTCTTAGTACCTCAGAGGCGCCCTGCAGGACCGTGTCACCCCTGCTGTGGTAAAACCTCACGTCTCTTTCAAACATCCCTCGGTCCAATTTCTGCACAAAAAAAACAGTGATTATTGCTTAAATGTCAAAGGAGAGTTCAATTCAGGTACAACTTTCTTTATCCTGAGGACAGACATTCACCAGAACTCGTCTTTTATTCTTTCTGGGTTTTTACACACTTGTGACAGCACAGCCAGAGGATCAGCTGAGACTGTTTAACAGACGGTCTCAGCGGGTGGGATGACCTGCTGTGTCACAGCTCAGGTTGAGCGATAGACAGAAAGCAGATGATTTGATTGAAGTGGACAAAAAAGGGGGAATGCTGAACCAGGAGATCAGAACAAGCGTTGGGTGAGCACATGTGGTGCTTGCATGAAATGAGCAGGATCAAGGTGTTTTCTGATTTTTACCAACAAAAAGAAAAAAGAAAAAAAAAAAACCTGTCGTAAATGATTGAAGGAGCAGAGATCAGTTTTTCTGGCTTCAACAGTTCAACCACTACCTGCACAGAATACAAAAAAATGTGTTTAACGAGAATTCTGTGAGACTGATTCTACAGGTCTCCAGCATTAATATTGACGCTATCACCCATCATTCTTTAATGTCAGGCAGCTCATGGACCTCTCTCTCTCTCTCTCTCTCTCTCTCTCTCTCTCTCTCTCTCTCTCTCTCATGGACTCAAAGAACTTTCTGCCCATTGCACCAGAAATGTTCAAGTGTGAAAAGAAGGGCACCTGTGAGGGACAAACTACAGAAACCCAGCAGGGAGTGAAAAGAAAGTCAAATTTCAGCATTGCCTCGAGCTTGTTGTGAGCGACAGAGCGGTGACTTTAAAAAAAACACACAGCTGCAGAAACACGGCTGGTGATGAGAGCTGAAGGTTTTTTTCTGCTTGCAACATTTCTTTTAGGTTACTCCAATTTGGGGTTTGTTCTGTTTAAAATAGCAGCTAATAGTCCGAACACATGGGTCATTTACTTCACAGCTTTGCTCTGCAGCGACAGGAGACCAACACTTTGTGCAGATTCAGATTCAAAAGCAAAACATATTCCAGTCATACCTGCACCGGATGTGAATATCCGTCTCTCTGCAGACGTTACTGATTCATCTCACTTATTCTGGATTTGTATTTTTGACTGCCTTTATTGACTCTAGCGCAGTTCCTGACAGCAAAACAAAAGCCTTGATAGAATTACTGCATCCCATAAGGGGACATGGGCAGAGAACAATAAAACTTATTTTATTTTGAAATCCGCTTCCTGTGCTCATAAGAAGATGATGCGTCCCAGATAGTTTCTGCTGATCACTAGAAAGTTTTGTCTTCGTCACTCTGTCTCTGAACTGAACATCTCTGTGACCTCTCTCGTCAATGATTGTGTTCGCCTCAGTCCGTCTCCGGAGCACGCCAGCAGCGCCGCTCGGCTTCACTTCAAATACTCACACAGTCTCTTTGGATGCTGCACGCTGCAAGCACATGTCAAGATAAACAGAAGAGATTTATCTGGACAGGAAGCCAGACGAGAAAATTAAAAACTAAGACTCCGGACAATTTAAAAAATAAATAAATACAAACTTCTTATTGCGTTTTCGATCACTTTATCAACACTACGTCAAAACAGGAAGTAAATGAACAATAAATCATCCTCAGCAAGACTTAGTAACATGTTTTCAGCAACTTTCTTTCATTACATCTCAAATCAGTCCAGAGTGAATAATATTTAAGAGTCACGGTATAAAATCTTATTTGGCCGCATGAAGCGTTTAAAAAGCATGGACAGTATTTAAACTGGCTTTGACACGTGACACTGATCACAGTCCTGCACCTCCTCCGCTCACTGTCACAGTCTCCTTTTTCAAACTGAATAATGGATGCTCCACGTCTTTGCTGTTATTCTCCTCCCTCTGTTCAGCTCTGAAGGAAATGTTTTATTCCTCACACAGGGTCACTGAGGATCTGTGTATTTCTCTCTCCCCTCAAGGTCTCATCCTGTCCACGGCGACACAAACAGAATCAGGAGAGAAAGACATCGACGGCCGAGGACGGAGGGAACGGCCGCGGCGTTTGAAAATCAAGAGCACAGGATGTTGTATTGATGATTTAGTGACGGGTGTCATCGCTTTGATGCTCTGAAAAAAAGTCAACTTAGCTTTTAACGTACAAAATGTAGAATTTGATGAAGTGTTTATAAATGCACTAATCATATTATATATCATTTTTTTGTTGAGTTCTTACATCACCTGTTATTAAAGACAGAGAAATTCGTCATTTTATAGTTGGAACGGGGGAGGGACTTGTCTCGAGGCAGCCGCCATGACAGACAGAATGTTTATCGTTGCCGTGGAAACACCGGATGCTACGTCAAAGACATAGATAGATAGATAGATAGATACTTTATTGATCCCGAGGGAAATTCAAGTTTTTTTTTTTTTTTTTTTTTTTTTTTAGATAGGTATCATGACTGCATGATGAAGCGTGAGCTGCTCCTGAAAGCTGTGTGTGTCTGCTGAGATTAAAAAAACAAACAAACCATAAACGTAACTTTAGTAGAACTCGGACACATCAGCTCGTCCGTAAACGCATCCTCGTCTTCGGGTCGGTTTCACTCAAGCGTCTTTACCGCGTCGATGCAGATTTCATTTTCACCGGGGAGGAGGAGCAGACAGGTCTCCCATGATTGCCTGGACGTCATTGTTTGTTATTGTAGTATTGATTGAGAGATGAAATTACATATTGCATGTTTAAATGGAGGTTTTAGGTTTTTAAGCACGTTTCCATTTCAAGGTCTGCAGATGAAGCAGCCGTCTTCAGGGTTATTCTCCTGAAACGCCATGACTCATCTCATGTTGGTTTTTCAGCTCCCTCAGTGGAGTCAAAGATGTCAGCGGGGGGGAGAAAAAAAAAACAATCACTGATTTTCTCTCCATTTGACCACACACTCCAAACACACACACACACACGCACAACCTCCTCAATCTTGTGCGGGTTTATAGGTTGCCTTTTAAATCTGCCCTCTGTGGTCTGGAGTGTGTGCAGGGCTCCTAATAAATGGACTTCCTCTCTCGGAAAACAATGAGAGCTTCTTGGGCGCGCTGACAAAGATCAATCTTCCCCGTGAGCGAGCGAGGCGAGAGAATGAGAGCGAGCTGCGTCTGCTGCTGAAGACTCTTACAGAGACAAACAACCCAACAAACACTCGCTCACAGCGTCCCTGCACGCACTCTCTTACAAGCATGACCAGGGTTTGTTGCTTTTATAATCATGTTCTTTTTTTTTATATTTTTGTCTCCAGTCGATCTTTTCTGCTCAGAATATTTTCATGGAATTTAAAAAGCTGGTCAGGTATCACAAAGAAAAGAAGTAAATCAAATAAACGTTTGAAAAATAAATGAATTAGAGCATGAAACACATCCAGCCCTCCCCGCACGTTGATGTACGTACATTTATGGCCGTCCAATTTCCAAATCGTTTCCATTCATTGTTAATTTTTTTCACAACAAGAGAGCGTGCGAGGACCTCACAGCCCTCACTGCAGAATTTAAAACTGAGCCTGAGTCCCGGGCGGCTCCGTGCAACAAAACAAAAACTCGCATTTTTTAAAAATAAAAAAATTACAAAGAGATAAGACGCAGCCGGAGCAGAATCACAACAGATTCAGAAAGACAGAGAGAGGAAGAGAGAAGGTCATAACATCCCTCTTTTAAATGCACATCAAATATTTTGACCCCGTACCTCCTCTTCGCCGTAAACTCCACCGCCCACGTGCCGCGCCATTCCCTGTGTGTTTTATGTCAGCGGTTACACAACAGTAGATCAGGTTTTGTACAAGTGGTTGGTTGGCGATGTTTGTGGTGCGATTACATTATATCCAGTCATCTGCTGGATGTTAGCACTGGCTACCGAAGCTAACGTCTCAATGCTATACGTCCCAAACCTGGTCGCCCTGATTGATCGTAGCATGCAGCCGCTCTTTAATCCGTTCATGTGGATTCCAGACTCTGGAAATCCAAGATGGACTGAGAGTTTCCAGTCCAGTTAGCATTAGCGATGTCATGCTAGTCCAAACCCTGAGGTGGTCTAAATGATATCTGACTGTGATTTGCCTACCAAGACGAGTGCTTCAGTTTGAGCCCGGGGAGAGACTAATGGGGTTCAAATAAATTATAAACAATTCACCCTCTCCGGCCTGTCTGTCGTCATCTTCTTCTCCGTCTCTGCGCTCTGACTCGGGGCTTTATGAAGTCTCTTTAGTTTACTTTATAAATCAAAGTTCTTCAAAAACAAGGCCTACATTCATTTCCTCCCAGAAACATTTATCTTGGTTTAAATGTTACGCCCTGAAAAATTGGCACAGCTTCACCCACCCTGTTACTTTCAAATCTAACTTAAAGACTTCCATTTAAAATTCAGCCTGTTCAGTTGTCACAGAGAGACCAACACTGGACGCTTCACGATCCTGGTGCTCTGTGGGGATCGACCACAGACTGGAAACATGAACGGACGAAACCTGAGTGACGTCACACAATATTTTCCTGCAGGGGGCGCTGGAGGCTCACAAGCAGAGGCCATGCTGGAAGTCTTGGCTTCATTTTTCAAGACCAGAGGATCCAGCTTGGGATTGACTCAGTGATGGAGACAACGTCAAGTGGACATTCGACAGTTTCTGCACTTTATGCTTGTTAATCATATTCACCTCTGCGTGTCAATAGATCTGTGGACCTCCCTCCAGCGTGGACTGTTGAATGAATGTCAGGGGTTACAGTCATCTGTATCTGTTTATGACACTGGGCTGCTGCATGCCAGTAACCCCTTAAGACAGAGACAAAATCGAGCGACCCACTTTCTGTGGATTTATAATAATCAATCAAAACAGCATCAGGTCTTGTGATTATTAGTCTTTTGAAAACTGTTGGCTGGTCGAGCCATAACGTCTTGGGTTGTGTCCAATCAGAGGATCTCTTTCAGTATGTGTCGAAACTGATGAGTGTTTACACAGAGACATAATACAGCATCTAACATAACGAGTAAAACTCCATAAATAATGTGTAAATTATCACGTGCACACATTGAAAGCATGAAAGTGTGTGTGCAATGCAAACTGTGCATGCCAGTTCTCTCCACTGTAGTTCTCACTGAAACCCTCCTGTAATGATGTCTGAGGACAAACTGCTCACTCGGCCAACAGTTGAATTCATATGGTTTGTCCCGGTCGTTCACTGAGGATGTGTGACATGTCACAAACATTGCACCTTGCTATGCAGCTTTGTTCAGAAGCGTCTCCAAAAATCAGGCATTACAGGCCGCTACGCTCACAAACAGCCGAGCACAATCCTGGAGGGACTGACTGGGATTCTTTGGTGTTAAGTGACTCAAAGTTAAAACAGGTTTAACAAGCCTGAGAGCTACATGCGCGCTGTTGACTTATATCTGAGGAAAACAAAAGGCGTCTTGACGGGCGCTTTCAGACCTGCCAGTCCGAAACTGAATGCAAAACTGCTGATTTTCAGTGTCTTACAGTACTCAGTGTGAGGAGAGTTTCTTTCTGAAACTTTGCAGTAAGCTCACTCTGGAAGAGGAGCAATCTAATTTCAGGCTTCCCACAAGGCTCCGACAGGGAGCTGGGCAGGAATACCAATGAGAGAGTACAGTTTGACTCGAAGTACAGCAGAGCAGCGCCTCCAACTGTTCTCAGAATCTGCTCGTTTGGCACGATCTGCTGGGACACATCCGCCTCTTAATTGTGGTCACGTCTGTCAGTGGAGTTTATCCTCAGCTGGGAGCAGGTAAAAGATTTGGGAAGTTGATCAGCAGCTGCGAGACAAACACAGGCGTCCATTTTGTGGCAGAGAATCAGGTTTTCTGCTGCTCCGAGCTGCAGAGATACACAGCCTCTAACGACAGACTGAGGGAGCACGTTTTCTGTTCACATGGCGGCTTCGAGGAAATGTGCCATAAATATTATCAGACACAGAATTAAGAGGACACATTGCAGAGTTTTAAATAAATGTCCACATAAAATAAAATAGTTTATAATGTCCAGCACAGTCTGCATTATTCTCGTCTGGGCAGGGATGCTGATACGAATTATCAGAGGAGCTCTGTGTGAGCGGAAATATGGTCAAATCAGACATGGTCGATTCACACAGGAAGCAAAACACAGACGTCCTCCTGTAATAATTACAAATGACCAAAGGTCCCGAGGTTATCTTCTAGGACTTAAGACAGCGTTTATAACACGGAGACGTTGTCGGTCAGGCTTCAAAAGTCTGCTTCAGAAACCGAAGAAAATGAGCGACGTCACTGAGTCTACGTCTGTGTTTCTACACGGTCTATGTTCAGGATCTACGTGGAAGAGATGAGGATCAGAATACAGAAAAGTGGAGCAGATAGTCAGGACCAACTCACTCTGTTGTGCTTTGTCGGATCGTGCGGTTTGTTTTGGGTGGTGGAAATGCTCAAATGAACTCTGGTGAACAAATAACAGAAGTCTGGTCCGCTTAAAATTTGAGGTTTTGGTTGGCTGCAAAGTGCATCAGAGTTTAGTTTGATGTAGGTGAGAGAACATGTTTCAGCACCCTGTGGGTTGAATATGGTCAAATGACGAACATGGCTAATGTTAACATTGTTAAAACATTAGCCTTCAGACCTCCTGCAGGTTAATGTCCACATGCCTGAGCTAAATGTGGTCACACACAGCTCTGGTCGACATGTTTAACCTGACACAGCCGACAGTAAACATCATCTCCTGTGCCGTCCTATTATATCCTCTTCTTTACGTTCAGGTCATAGAGCTGCATGTTTCTCAGATGGCAGGAGCCACTGACCAGAGCTAGAGCGCCAACTAGTGGCAGGAGGCGGCAGGACACACTATTTGAAGAATAAACGTCACCCCAGACTAACACGGAGTTCACTGGACTTCAAATGTGTCTTTATTTAGTCCTTAAACTTGTCCAGCGTCATGTGACTGGACTGACGCGGTGAAAGACACGAGGTCAGGGGGCAAAAAAATCTCAACGAGTGTTTGAAATGTCGTCTTTTTAAACTTCTAAAACAGAAAACGTTTGGTCTTAATTGAAGGCGGCATGCACTGATTTCAGGTTTAATAAGTTAAATTTAAATAACTAGTCCTGAAAGTTTGTTTACTGTAAACTCCTGTATTACATGACCGGTCCTCTCGCATGAAGGTGAGCACTGCAGCACTCTGTGATTAAATGAGTAATAAGCCCAGAAAGCTCTCTTCTAATTTGGTATGATTAATGGAGCCGCTGGAAGAGGAGCGGTCCAGAGGAAACACTCTGATGTACTTACCCTTCATTATTGTCACAGCGCGTCTTCCTGCCTGTCACACAGCATTACACTGAGGAGCTTCACATGACGAGCGGGGGTTTGTAGAGATTAACAGCACTTTAAAGTTTAGGCATCGTGCACGTGGTAGGTTGTGACTAACCCAAGCCAAAAAAATAATGCATGGGAGGTAAAACTGTGCAAAGTTTAGACTCCTGTAGCTTAATATCTAATCTTCTACATTAAACATCTCAACCAAGACTCAACCAGTCTGAAAGTTGTGTCATGTGAAGAATAAAGGCGGCAGCTCGGCGTCCTCGTCAACAACCGATGGAGTCATCCCGGCTACGTAACGACGGAGCAACGGCAACAAACGAATTCCCCCCTTGGGATTAATAAAGAGTTTCTGATTCTAAAGTTGAAGCTAAAATTAGCTCCTCCAGAAGTGTCTATAAATAAATGGTTATTTTTCGGGTTATTACGTCGCTGGGCTCCCCAGCTCTGAATCTGCACACAAATAGGTTAAATCTACTTGTTTAGCTGACCTTTAAATATCTGCAGATTTAAAATATCAGGACGGGTAAAGACTTGAGATGTTTCTCTCTCTCTCTCTCTCTTTTCTCTGACTAAGTGAGAGTTTAATTAAAAGATAGGATCTTTATGCGAGGCCCCTCTCCTGCTGCTAAGTCAGGAGGTTATCTGTGGTGACGGCTGCTCGGGGAGCTCTGCCATGACGGGTGGTTTCCGCTCAGAGTGGGGACCATCACATCGACTGTAACCGGGGGAAAACGGCTTGTTCTATTCCTGCATCAGTGCTTTAAATGGTGACCTGCAAGATGAATATTAATAAACTAAAGCAAAAAGCATCAAATACAGCAGCACCAATGAACGTTAGCTTAAAGTGTAGCAGCATCGACGTGTCTTTTTTTTGTACATTGCTTTATGTAAATATGACGGTTGGATAACTGTCTCACTGGACAGTGCTGATCAACGTCTGTGGAAACATGTCTTTAGTCTTTTACATTGCACTGACAACCACTGGCCTAGCATGTATGTTAGCATTATTACTTGTTTTTGTGGATTCACATGCACATGCTGGTTGCTATCAAAGCGCCGTCTGATCTGAAACTTTTTATTTTTTTAAATGCAAACAAAAACTTATTTCTATCTAAGTTGGTGTAAACGTCGCCTGAAACTTCAAAAAGCACTTCTAGTAAAATACAATACTCCTCCAGGGGGACATTTGTTGTCACAGCTGTGCGTATAGATGACATGGCACGGGAAGAAACACAGACAATGAAAGAGGCCGGCAAAGCTTCAATAACTGAGGGAACAAAGCTCGTTCTAAAGCGTGTCCTCTTGGGCTTTTTATGGCTTTGATTTAAAGAGATGCGACTTTGGATAGAGCCAGATTGTGGAGAGAGAGGAAGGACGTGCCTGAAGTGAGGCACAGGCTGGATTTGTGCGCCTGGAGGATCACGGCCTCCAGACATGGGGCCGCGAGGCTCGCGGCGCTCCATCGGTTCCTCTTCCTGTCTCATGTGGATCGTCGTTATGCAAACATAACAAGCTGCTTTTTTCTGAGGGCAGAGCATGGTTTCTTTCTTCTCTGTTCTCAACATACACAAACATCACTCGTCCTCTCTGATGAACTGCAGCTCGGCTTCAGACAGTCCTTCTGCTGCACGTACACAAACACCACTTCTTACCCAGGTCTCACAGTTTTTTCACGTCAGACTCCCACAGCGCTCGCAGCGTTCAGTCACACCACAGGATTTACATTAAGTGTTCACATACCCGCATGCCAATCAAGACGACCCGCCCACAGACGCTTGAACTCCTGCAGCAGCTTAAGACGTGTCGTCTCAGCGCTCGCCGATGACTCACGGCCAGCGTGGCCCTCTTTTGACCTTTGAGTTTAAAGAACCAACACATCATTATTCCAATCAGCTCAGGCTAACGAACTCGTGGATAAAATGTTGGAGGGCTTTCACTCCAGCTTTATGCCATTGTTATGATGTTGTACATCACTTCGAGCAGGGATATGCAAACACAGATCTCTTCTCGGGCTTTACCAGCACATTTTGAACTGAACATAATAAAACAGACGCGAGCACAGGTTGTTCCACCTGCTGGCCATGTCTGCCTGTCGCACAGTTTCGAACGATGCCATTGATGTTCAGGCTGCAGGGACGTGAGCCGGCAGCCACCCTTCTCTCATGCTTTGCTCTTTTAATCCCAGAACATCTCGGGGTGGTGGAGCAGTGGGATCTCTCCCTGCAGCCCGCCCTCGGCTCCTTTCCCCTCACGCCTTGTCCTTCCTTCTGTGCCAGAGTTAGACGCTCCTCTGCAAGATCTCTACAGGCTCTCCTCTCCTTCTACATGAAAACAGCTTGATGCCTTTTCTTCATCCACTACTCACTTCAAACAACATATTCTGCTGCCTTTAATGTTGTCGTCAGGGTTAAAGTGGGGGAACTTTTTAACCAGGACCCGAGCAGGCAGATAAGTTTATAAAGTAAAGTAGCAGCCTCAGAACTCATTGAACATGTTGTCTGCAGCAGAGACCGTTCGGTCAGTGTGAGGTCTGTTATCTCAGGATCATGTGAGGCCGCTGCCGCCCACTGTGTGTATAATTGAATATTCCTGTTGGTGCATAATGAACCCCGGCCGCCCTCTGCAGACAAAAGAGCTCACTTATGAATGATGGGAATATGTAAATGAAGACGACTGCAGGCACATTTGTAAGTGATCGAGGTTAAAAGCAGCATTACCACATGAAGAGCATGTGCAGCAAAGATCAAAGCAGACAGAGCATCCATTAGTTCTCACATGAAACAGCTCACTGTGTTCAATAATACATGAACGTGTTTGTCGTAATAATGATGGAAGCTCTCAGGGTTATTGTTCCGATCTCAAGTCACAACTTTCACTTCTCAAGCTGAGCTCAAATACACAAAGAGAACGAGACAACATCAATGTGTTGACTGTCGACTTTGATGAAAACAAAGGAGGTATCGGCGCGGCTTCTGCTGCTGAAACGCTCCCGCTTGATTTGTTTCATGAATCATTTGTGAAGAAGATGATGATAATTGAAGCACTTCCTGGTTGGCTCTGATTACAATCTGATGTAGTTTTAGAGCTTCAGAGATCAGGGGTAGCAGTCCAGACCAGGACGGCTCTGCATGGACTCAAAATGACCCTGGCAGTCTGTCAATCACATCAGCATCATGTGCGATCACATTCAATATTCATCACTGAAAACATGGCCGACAGTAAGGCCCTCAACTTTAGACTAACCACAGTAAACATGGCCGACCATTCAGCTCTCTGCTTCAGACTGACCACAGTAAACATGGCCGACCATTCACCTCTCTGCTTCAGACTGACCAAAGTAAACATGGCTGACAGTAACCCCCTCTGCTTCAGACTGACCACAGTAAACATGGCCGACCACTCGGCTCTCTGCTTCAGACTGACCACAGTAAACATGGCCAACCATTCAGCCCTCTGCTTCAGGCTGACTGACCACAGTAAACATGGCCGACAGTAAGGCCCTCTGCTTCAGACTGACCACAGTAAACGTTAGACAGACTCAGTGGTTGTTTCTGGGAAAGCAGAAGGAGACAATGAACGACCTCTGTGGCTAAAAAGAGATGACCTCAATGGATTTTGTTTGTCCACTTTGTTTGGAACTTTTAAACCTTGTTGGGACATTTTCAAATGATGCAAACATTTTTAAATTAAACTTGAGTCCAAATCAAACCACTGCAGGTCAAATGTGACCACAGCAGAGCAAAGTGTAAGGTCAGTCCATGAGCTGCGAGCTACCTGAGCCGGTATCATCCTCCGAGCTTCTATCAGGTTTTGATGTTTGTATTAAAGTGTCTGTGTGGGAGTCTGCAGTGTGGGTTTGAGTCCCCACACACTCAGGATCCAGACTTTGACTATCCAGGGCTGCTGCTTCAGTTTATGAGTGGGGATGAGGATTCATTAATGTGACACCGAGCAAACTGATAAGTTAATCCTGTTGGAGGGAGAATCCCATTAACCGAGCCGTGCCCTCTGCCAGGGGAGCGTTCCATTTAGTTTGGATCTCGTCCCTTCATAAGAATTTACGATAAAAGGTTTCAAACTGTGCGCGTGTGGGAAAGATAGTAGACGACGGATCAGTGATATTTATAACATTACTTCTTTGACTTACTCGGTTGGTTTTCTTCAAACAAGTTCTGCTTTATGACAACCTTCACAGTTTATGCACATTATTTTTCCACCACTATTTTTCGCCTCGTCAAGGACTCATTTCAAATGTCTCCTCTCCAAGAAGCCCAGGGAAGGACGTGAAAACACAAACAAAATTCAAATTAAAAAAAACCTGTTCCAAAAAAAAATGTTCTCCTGAATTCTAAAAAAAAAAACCTTTAGTTTCGATTTCTGTTCGCCATCAATATTCATTTTTTTCCAGCAATGCAACAAACCAGTCAACAATTTTGTAGTTTAAAGTTATTTAAATTTTTGCGTTCCGGAGAGAACAGCTGATAGAGACGACAAATGTTGGGAGGAGAAAGTGCCGCACAGGCTGAGCGAGGTTGGACTGCCAACCCACATTCGCTGCAACGTGGACCAAAGCCTCAGTACATGGGGGGGGGTCCTTAAAAAAGTAAAGCTTGTAGACAGAGTGGGAGGATAACATGCACCGTAAGCACCAGGATGGAGTCAAACCTGGGATCAGTGCGTCCAGAGTGAGAGAGCTCATTGAGCTTCCCAACAACTTTCCAGGTCTGTGGTTCGACGTGCACGAGCGGATTAGAGTTTTAATATTTCAAGTAGTGCGATTAAACGGGCTGCACGCTGCAGGCAAAGTGACTTCAACGGCTGCTTCACTTAGATCAAGAAAAAAGGGAGCTCGTCATGACAGCAGGGGCGTGTTTCTGCATGTGGAAAGTGAAAGGTACACTGTGGAGCACTTTGTGTAAAACTGTACAGATGCATTCTTCTTGTTACGTCATGATCAGGGTCGATCAACATGACACAGCAGACCAGATGTTTTTTTTACCGCACAGAAAACAGTCATGTCAGAGCGCTGAGTTCAGGTCGAAGTCAGGTTAACAGCTTCTGACTGGGTCACAGTTTTGAGTTTCAGGGAACAAAAAGCACAGTAGTGGGTGGAGAATGAATACTGATTTTTTTTTTTTAACCAACATAATGGGTTTTACAGTGTTAGTTAATCTGTAAAAATGTTCGATATCTAAAGGTGAAGTAAAATATTTAAATGATTCAAAATGGAAATGCACAGCTGTGAAGGTCAGGTTCAAGCAGTGAAGAACTGATGTATAAAACAACAACACGAGAAGCAGCAGAAGCAACAGCGTTATTAGCAGCAGCATTAGCAGCTGTAACAACAGCATTACATCAGTATATCAAACAGAACAGCTGCAGTAACAACAGTGCATCATCATCAAACACAACTGCACCAGGAACACCTTCAACCACAACCACAGCACGGCAGCAACGGCGGGAAAACAGAAGCAACAACAACAAACAACATCAGCAGCAGCAGCAACCACCATAAAGAACTTTGTTAAATTAATGATTTATGTTTTATACATATGTTTTACTCACACCACTGAAGGGTCACTTCAATTAACTGAGCACTTTACATGAACTCAAAATCAAACAGTAGAGTTGCACCTCAGATTTGACATTTCAAATCAACTTTAAGGTGAAGTCGTATTTTCACAGTCTGTCTCTCATGTTTGACTGAATGTAGGCGATGAATCGTCTTTTTCTCTGTTCTTTATTTTCTGAAGCGACTCCTGGGTTGATTAAAAGACAGATCTTTAAAAAAAATAAAAAAGGGATAAGTCACACTGTACAGCCTCCAAACTCTACAGACTTTTTTTGATTTCAGAGAATAAAGCAGACATGACGCCATATTGATGAAATCTGGAGGTTCAAAGGTTTATTTTAGTCGTTGAGTATCTGATGTATTCATCAAACACAGGGAAAGATTAAAAAAAAAAAAAAACATCTCTGAGGGGAAGTGAGACTAATTAAAGAGTGTGTGTGTGTGTGTGTGTGTGTGTGTGTGTGTGTCGTTTTCCTGCTTCCTGAGACTATAAAACGGATAAATTCCTTAAAAAGATTTGCAAACACTCAAATTAAAAAGTGAAACATTGCTGCCTTTGGAAAGGAGCAATGAATTCTAATCATCACAGAGAGCTGTCTGGCTCCGCCCCCTCCTCTCTAGAGTGGATGTTCACACAGGTCAGCATGTGGTGGACACTGTAGCTTCAGTGTTTGGCCAGCTCTGCATGTGGTGGACACTGTAGCTTCAGTGTTTAGCCAGCTCTGCATGTGGCGGACACTGTAGCTTCAGTGTTTAGCCAGCTCTGCATGTGGTGGACACTGTAGCTTCAGTGTTTAGCCAGCTCTGCATGTGGTGGACACTGTAGCTTCAGTGTTTAGCCAGCTCTGCGTTCTAACCTCTCTCCATGTTTCATCTCCAACATTGATCCTAGTTTGAGCAGCTTTCTGCTGCTGGAGCTTATTAGAAACATGCAGAGGCTTTTTAGCTCGGGTACAATCACTTCTATCTGAAGCAGTTCCACTGCCCGCTTCCATCGCTGCAACACCTGTTCACCTGATAACTGCTCTCATATCTGGCAAACCCAGGGGCGTCCAAAACGGCCTTCAAAGCCCCGCCTACCTTCTCTGGTCCAATCAGATCCAGAGCATTCAGGAGCAGAATCTAAAGTTAGAAGGAGGACATACTGGCTGCTGCATTGTTGTCAGAGAAGCTTCAACACAGCAGGTTTCCTTCATGATCACAGAGGAAGAGAGCAGCTCTCTACACAGCTCACAGATTGGTCCTTTAATTGAAAAAAAAGAAAGATTGGTGATTCCTCTCCGACATATTGAAACTCCATAACAGGATAAACAAGCTGAACCATAGCTGTGTTTAAGGTGGACCCAGATAAAGCTGTATGGTTGATTTTCAGCCGTCCTGATGTTAAAAGACTGCGTAACACCATGTTAACATAATTCCAATTAAAGCGTGTCTGACTCGCACTAATGTCAGCCTCCTCCGTGTGTTTCTGGGCCATAGATACGCTGGAGCTGCGATAGCCTCCATCCCTCCCACTCACATGAATCTGGACTGCAGGATTATCAACAAACCACTGAGACGGCCGCTCACAGCTACGTACAGCTCATTAAAACTAAACATTAAAGCAACATCACGCAACCATTTCATCTGAACAGCACAGCTTCACAACCATCAGGACGGAGCACAGGGTTGTAATAAAACACAAGGAAGTTGTATCAGATAAGGGATGCAGGTTGCAGGTTTGAATCCTACCCAGACATGATCCTCTCTGTGTGGACTGTTTATGTTCCGCCTGTGCATTTATGATATATCTATTTTTCAGCTGCATCCTGCAGTGTGAACAGTATCATGACCTTTAATGCTGCAGCAGCCGGCGACCTGACGTTGTTGAGAACTGGCTCCAGTTCATTGTGCAGGCTGCTGCAGGGGCTCTTCACTGCTGGGTCATATTTTTGTATTGATTATGTTTATTGTGGTCCTCCGTCTCTTCCCCGAAGGAGAGGAGGGGGTGTTTTATATGAGAATGTGTCGGCGTGTGTGAGCATCACTCAGGTGTGCTGTGTCTGATGGATCAGTGCTGCGTCCTGATTGGCTCAAACCTGACATCACAGATTTTACATCTCAGCTGCTGCAGTGTGCTCTGCCCCTTCCCAAAACAAAACCAGCTCTGCATCTTTATCAAGCACTATTCAAAATGTTGTCTGTAACAATTTTTGATTCTCTAAAAAAATAAAATAAAAAACCCCAAAAAACCTGACAATTTAAAAAAAAAAAAAAAATCAAGCTATTTTCTCCACCTCTTATTTTAGATCCAGGACACCTCCCTCAGGGTCTCTGCCCGTCAGATTTATCCGGAGTATACGTAACTAAAAAAAAAGTAAACTGAATTACCAAATGACCATCCACAACGTCTGATAACCAGGGTTTGTAATCGTCAGCTTTCATTTGTGCTTCCTCATTAGGTTCAATATGTGATCTATCATTTCTACGAGAGAGGCAGTGTGGAAGTGAGCGCCTTGATTGGATGCACACTGTTTCTGTTATGATCCCATCTATCCTGGCTGCATATTGACCTCGGGCCGGCTCACTTTGAGGGCAACAATAAAGACATTTATCAGTATGGATTTTCTCCCTGCAGCCTGGACAGATGACACAATTAGAGGAGAGAGTCCCATCAAATCTCACACGCAGATTGGTCTTTGACAAATGGGTGTTTAGGATGAATATTTGCCAGGATAATAAATATCCTGACGATACTGTAAACGTGTCTGTGGTCCGTGTTTAGGACAAGTCATGGCTGGTGAAGAATCTATTATCAGTAACAGATGAAGATGGTCTCTGTGCTGGGAGATTTTGCAGCGTGCAGTGCAGCTCTGGCACCGACTGTTCTTTTTTAAACACAAAAAATGAGTCTTTTATTGAAGGAGCAGCAGCAGCTTCGAGCCACTTTATCACAGCTGACAGGTTGTAGCCGCTCTGTGATAAAGCGGCGTCGCCCTACACCAGCTCTGTGTGTGTTACCACTGACCTCTGTGCTCCCTTCTTCACGGAGCCTGCAGACACGGAGCAGGGAGAAGCGATACCTGCAGGTCATCAGGACAAGGTGAGAGCTCAGACAGACGATAGGAAAGGACAAGTGAGCACTGATAACAGTACAGTAGTGTAACACAAAGACACTACCCCCAGTCTCATGTTTATATTATATTTTATGCAGCAGCATAAACAACCAAAGCAAACAAACAGCTGGAGCAGGGACAATGGCAGCAGCAACAAAAGAGAACAAGAACATCAAAGACAACAACATCAAGACAAGAACAAACATCAATAACAGCAGCAACAACAAACTCAGGCCAACAACTAGATAAAGAGCAACAACAACAACTGCAGCATGGCCTGAGCAACATAGTTGCAGCAACATCAGAAGGAACAGCAGCAGCAACAACAAGCTCCATATCAACAACATCATCAACAACAACAACAGCAACAACAACAACTGAAGCAAGCGTAACTGCAACACGGCAGAGGCAACAAAGTAACAGCAACACAGACAAACGTTTTTCAATGCGTAATCTTCACACAGACTCTTTGGAATCAAACAAAGTCAAAAGGAAGATAAAAGCTTCAAACAACCCAAAACATCCAAGAAAAAGAAAAAAACAGAGAGAGACACAAAGACACACCGGGAAGAAGAGAAAAACAAGAAACACAGGAAGACAGAAGGTAAATCCACACTAATCAGACACAGGTGAGACTAACGACACAGGTGAAGACAGTCAGGGGGAGGAAGTGAAACAAACAGAAATATAAATATGTAAATATCTTTATTTTATAAATAAACATATACACACTGGATACAGATAACATTATCAATTCAAACTAGCAGAAAACAAGAGAGGACACACAGGGAGACAAAGACAAGGATGCTGACAAAATAAAACAGGAAGCCACTGAAATAAACTCTGTAGGATTTATCTCTCCACTTCCACTTCCCATGTGAGAATAATTATTCAAGTTGATTCAAAGTGCTTTTTGGGAGAACTTTTTTTAATCTAAAGTCGAGCACTTAAACATCATGATGATTGTTTCGTTTAGGAAACACTGTGTCACGATACTCTCAGAAATAAAGTGTTGCCGTCATCCTTTACTTTCTGTAAATGCGTCCCAGCTGGACTGGCTCCTAATTGGCTGCCTTCTGTGCAGATTTCCTGAAATTCTTCCAATCAGGCCAAAGAACGTCCACTCAGCAGCCTTTCCTCATTACCATCAGAGCAGCTGCTGCTGTCAGCCTTTTGGGTTCCTGTGTGATGAGTGTTTGTGCCTTTTAGAAGGTGTGAGTCTGTGAGCTCCCGCTGACGCTTTCTCCTGCACCTGTTTGTTTTTAATGATTTCAGAGAGGAGGGGTGGATACACAGCTGCAGCACTCAAACCAGGTAAACACAATGTCACAACACTGTTTCAAATCTGAATTTTCATTTTAGATGTTTCCAATGTGAGAGTGCAAAAAAACAACAAAAAAACAACAACAAAACTGCAGTTCCTCGAATGTCCTCTTGAGCCTGGATCCAAAATACTTGGAACACATGAAGGCACCCAAGTGGCAACCTCTGGAGTTAAAAAATGAAGCTAAAGCAAAACTCCTGCAGTTCCTGGAGTGTCCACTAGAGGCTGGCTGCAGCAGCACAGGAAGTCACATACACACCCATTCAAACAGCCTGTTTTTACAGCAGACATGAACATGTTTACAGCCTGCTTCAAAAAACCAAATAGGTGTGATTAGCTCATGTCTCCATCCACACACACTGTACGGGGGGGGATGTTTTGCTGACTCAGCAGTTTTTATTGGATGAAGGATAGACTGCATTTCCAGTATGGAGACCACCATCCATGGGACTCCAGGGACACACGGGTGACTCCAGCGTCCCCTGCAGGGACACACGGGTGACTCCAGTGCCCCCTGCAGGGACAGACGGGTGACTCCAGCGCCCCCTGCAGAAACACACGGGTGACTCCAGCGCCCCCTGCTGGGACAGACGGGTGACTCCAGCGCCCCCTGCTGGGACAGAACAGTGACAGGCTTCGTCCATATTTACTCTGTTTGGACACCAATGAAAACGTACATTTTGACAGCAGAGATAAAGACATATACAGCATGTTATATAAAAAAAGGTCTGATTAGCTCATGGTTCGATCGGCACACTGTACGGGGGAGAGAGGAAACTTTTTTAATCTGTTTAATGAAGGCTATGATTACAGTTTGGGGCATGACTAAGTCGATTGCAAATTAGCACATCAAAGCTGTGTGAAAGGAAGCTCAGCTTCAACTCTTTGCCTGTTCACAGGTCGACCAAAAATTTGATCGAGTCAGCATTTCCAATGTGGCAACCACCATGGACAAGGCTCCAGAAAGAGGCGTCACTCAGGTTTATCCATGTTTACTTACAGCCTGTGACTACTCTGTTTGGTATCAGAGAGACAAGATGTGAACACGACTGACTAAAATGACTGATTGACTTATTTTAATGCAGCATCTCAAGTTTGCCTGCAGCTGCAAAACAGCCTGTAAAGCCTTAGTCTGAATATGTCAGCAGCTGCTGCAGGACAGCCTCAGCTCACTGTGCTGTGATGTGTTTGTGATGCAGGGCTACGTTTCCACTCTGCAAGGAGAGAAATGAAGCATCACACACCTCAGCTCACTCGCACATTCAGGACAGATCGCCGTGACTCGTCTCATTTCAGAACATTAACTCAGAAACACAGCTCCCCGATCTAACGCACAGGCCTGACAGGTTTTGTTTTAACTTGTCACTGCTTTCACCAAAGAGGATTGACTGTTTATTTCTGTTCAAAAGGGCCGATGTTAAAAATGTCCCAGCATGCCTCGGAGCATCAGAACACAGACTTCTAAAGCGGAGAGAGACGATAAGCAGAGTTGGAAACAAGCTTTTCTGTGATACCACAATCAGTAACAGATAAGGTTCAACTCCTTATGTGCCTGCCTGCCTGCCTGCGTGTGTGTGCGTGTGTGTGTGTGTGTGTGTGTGTGTCCTGTCCAGACAGAATCTCTCTCTCTCTCCAGCCTCTTCTTATCTCCAACAGGATAAGTGCACATGAAAAATAGATTGGTGGGTTTTTGCATTAATAATAAGATTTGAGTCAAAGCCTCTGTGTTTGATATTAATAGTAAAAGTTAAGTTGTGCAACATCTCATGCAAAGTGTCAGCATCAAGCCTCTGAAGCGGCTCGACGTCTTCACCCACACAGAAACACAACTCTGCATGACGCAGCACGGAGACAATTTATAGCTGTAAAGAAATGTTTGTTCATGAATACACAGGTTGATGTTTCTCTTCAAAACAGGTTTGCAGACAAGAAACACATTGTGATCTGGAGCCATGCACACTTCATACTTTTTCCAAGATGTTAATGTTCCTGCACCTGTCAGCCTCAAGCCGACTAAAGAGTAAAATGTGTGTCACTAATGCGTTTCATCTTGTTCTTTCCTAAGCTCGACGCTCTCTGTGGATTTTAGCAAACGAACCTCAGAAAAGTAAAACAGTGTTTAATCAGTGCATTTAATTAAATCCACGTTGAGAATTTGCTCTTCTCCAAGGAATATAAACATACTGTATATCCTGTGTGTCCGTCCTTTTTCTCTCTGCTTTGTCATTCAATCACAGTCGTTACACAACCTGCCCCAGCAGCATCAGCAGCTCTGCAACCGTGAGTCAGATCACTTTCTCCACGGCTCTCTGCCTTAAAGCTTCATGTCACAGGTCCTGCCTCTTCTTGATTGTGATTGGTTTCAGAACTGGGTTTTTTTTTTTACTGTAAGTGTGGTTCATGTAGTTTAATTTTCTTCATCCCTCAATTCTTCTGAAATGAAGACTAAAAGCTTCCCTGCTAAATCAAGACTCCTAACAGCTTCTATCCAGTATCGTTGTCTTTGGATCATTATCTCCTGACACACTCGTTCACTTCAATACAATTATTTATACACACCCATGTTTTTATTTCTGACATATTAAAATGCCACTTGTATTGCTTTCTTTTTTGTTTTGTCACGATCGGTGGTGGAAAACAGGGAGGAGGACCCACGTGCAGAAAACCAACATTTATTAAACAAAAGGCAAAAAGCAAAACATACTTAAATAACAAAATCCAAAAACCACGAGGAGAAACACAGGGCGATGAAACGACAGGCTCGGAACACACGACCCCACGACCAGGCTACAAAAAGACAATGATCGGACAACATGAGGGACCGAACACAGAGACGATATAGACATGGGGTGATCAGACACAGGTGAGACCAATCAGACAGGTGAGGACAATCAGACAGGTGAGGACAATCAGACAGGTGAGGACAATCAGACAGGTGAGGACAATCAGGGTAATCAAGACAGGAGGGAAACACAGAGAGGCAGGAAACCAGACGGTACTAATAACATGGAACACTGAAGAAACACGAGGAACTAAAGGATGTAAGAAAACACAGAAGCACGAGGAGAAGACTAAACACCAGGAATCAAACACACACATAAAACAGGAAACAAACTTACAGCCAACATAGAAGGACACAAGGATACAAGGAAACAATCACACAAGGAAACACAGAACCAAACCAAACCACGACATTTTCGATATTTCTCGGGGAGGTTTTTTTTTTTTAAGCCCATACAGGGTTTTTTAACTGTTCCTGCACTCACTGCTCTTGTTTAATGTTTTTTTGTTTAGTGTCCTTTCCTGATGCAAATAAATAAAAAAAGCAGCTATAAAAAAAAACCAAAAAAACACCCAGCATTTCTGTGCTCATGGCGCCGCTCGCCGGAAACACTGAACTGCATTAGTTTTGTATTAAATAGCAGCGCTGCCGGCAAAAAAAAAAAAAAAAGAAAACACATTCCTTTAAAGTTGTCACGAGCCCCTCACGAGGTCACAGAAATAAAATCAGGCCGTGACAAACGCAGAGGGGGATACGTGACATTTCTTTATGATAAATATTGAGGAACAACATCAACCTTCGCCTCAGTGATATTCCCTGCTTCAAACTGAACATTCAATAGATAATGTTTGCAATAAACAGAACTGTTCAGTTGACTAAATAATTTAAAGACACCACAACAAACTTCTGGAGTTATCTTCGGGACAGACGGGGTCATGCTGCGGTAATTAGGACTCCGGGTCTTTTTGAATGCACGCTCTTATCCTGGTTTTTTTTTTTCAGGATCTGAACTGCTGACGGAGACAAAGAGAAACCCAGAGGAACAGGAACATGCTTCACTCTCTGCCGAGTACTCAACTCAGACTGCAGGTGTAGTTTCTTAAGTTCTCCTCCTTAGACGATGATGTGTAGATGATGAAGAAATATCCGCTGACACTGACTTGCTTGTAATGTAAGACATTTATTTACAAAGTCAAGAAACAGCATCAGTCCAGGTTAGTCATGGCACCTGGGAGAGTCACCAGCCAAATGTGATCCCCTCGAACAATGAAGAAGACCTTCTTATTTATACAGTTTTGGTCAAAACAACATCAAGACCTTTATGACTTCATTTAAGCTTTGATCCTTCAGGCTCCTACAGTCCTGCACCCCCTGTGGTTCCTCAGGACATATGGCCTCAAAGGTTACCATAGGTCACCATAAGGTGACTTCTTATCTCCCCCAATGTAGCCTAAATGTCTGTTCTCACTTCAATACTAAATTGTTTATCTCTCTCAGTCTTAAGGAATACCCTCATAAATAAACCCCTACATTGTCTTTGATGTTAAACCAACCTCTAACTTTAAGAACACCATTTGTCCCACAAAAGGCTCACATGCTTCAGCAGCACATTAACACTTACATTTACTTATTTATATTACATTGTCGCATGTAAAATACACTTCATATTCCCCCCTTCGAGACTTTAGTCTCGAAAAAGAATAACACACAAAACACCTATGACATAACCCTTTGATCATGACTTAACCTTAAAATTTGCAGAGTGTGAGAGCGAAAAACCTATCGAGCAGACATCTTTCAAATACCATCATTCAATCTAGATAGGAAAATTCTCTCTACGGCCCCACTGCCCATGGCAACCACTTTTCAGCACTCTCAAACCAATTAAAATACTAACAAAATCAAATAACTTCATTGGATAATATACTATAAGAACCTTCAGACATAAAAACAAAGATTTGTTCAAAGTCAGGCTGGTCAACCCATCGAACCCTTCAATGAACCTATCCTAAGAATCGAAAAATAAAAGAAATAAACACCTGAGGTCTTAATATATACTTCTGACACAGTTCTCAAAAACATCAACACTAACTCTAAATAATATATCCCTCTAAAACATCTACTGTAAAATACAAAATAATAATCAATGACACTTGAACAGATATATCAAAATGTTGCTTTTCAGGTGTATCAGCTTCTTCCACAATAGGACTGCAAAGATTGTCCATTCAAGAACTCCCATCATGATCTCCTCATTCCGTCCACTGTCCATCAGCATATCCTCCACTCGCCCTCATTTGAACTTTCACATCCTTTAGGCTGAAGGAATCTCTGGACAGTCCATCATTCTCACACTGGTCTCCCCAAGTACCATCCTAGGGAGAGAAATCACAAACCAGTATCTTGCACAACAACAGCATCAAAAATATAATCATTTCATATCATATTTTCTCATAATCCCCATGTATGATTAAAACATATTTCAATGTCCCCCCTTTAGCCATTCAACTCTTATTCAATTAAATCCTATGCATTGCAGATTTTAACAATACAATTTTAACACCCCATTCATTTTTCACCAACACCTTGGCTTTGCAGATGATATTATTTCTCTATTTTATTATTTCTCTTGTTTTATCCTCTTATTTTATTCCCTATTTTATTCTCTATTGAATTTTATTCAAAAACTCTTCACCATTTCACCTGCTTGTAACTTCACACAACAAAAAACTTATCAACAGAAATTAAAACTTAACCATTTAACAACAGAAAACTTATCAACAGAAATTAAAACTTAACCATTTAACAACAGAAAACTTATCAACAGACTGAACATCAACATTCTCCAAAAAATTATCAAACAAATCTTTCTTTATAACTTCCCCCCTTGCACATGAACTAATCATGTGCTCTCTGAATCATCAGAGTAGCAGATCTTAGAGTACGACCATCAGCCTTTCACATCATCTCCACAGACCTCAAGCGGCCCTCAGTCAGAGGCATAAAGAAAATACCCTTCATTCATTAAAATCTTTCTGAAATCAAAGTTAAAGTCCCTTTAAAATACACTCAAATGAAAGTAGACACCAACTCACTGAAAATCTACTTTAAATTAAATGCAACTTATCACTGTCTCTTTTTATTTATTGTTAATTGAAAACAAATGTTTGCAAAATGTATCCTACAAACATCCTTTTTACTCTTTTCACCAACTTTTCCACTAATTTTACTTTTCAAACTGTACCCTTTTTGAATAGGTATGTATCTATGTGTTTGTAATTTTCAAATTTTAGAGTAGGTTACATCATTAACCAAACTTCTGAGATACTTTCAAACAAACAAATATTTTTACTGATCACAATATTCATACCTACATTTACACTCAAATTTCAGAACACCTTATCTTCAAGATGAGCTAAGCTGAACCTTAGGTCTACCACTCTTCTGGATTACTTAACCTATTTTCTTAAACTATTTAAGCACACAGTAGTACAAATACTCAACTTAGCATTAGGCATTTGTGCTACAATAAACTTCTTCCAAAGCTTAGCTGACTAACTCTGGACTCCAGTACACTAAAGATCTCTTCGACACTGGTGTCATAAATAGTTGATAACTAACATCACTTAGCACATACACCTGACAGCCTTCTGGTGTACACCTTATTGTGCATTCATCTTACATAAAGCATCTCTTCCTAGAAGTGCAATTGATGTATGTTCTAACACCAATACAGGTACTGTTATTTTTGCAATGTCTATAACACAGCTCAATTGGTTATGTGAGATGAATCAGCTGTTTCACAATCTGCCATTAATTCTAATAGTTTATCTTTACTTTTAATTCTATTTTTGAATCTTGTTCTGACCCTGACACTACCTGCTGACACCCCCCTTTCGAATCTTCTGTGCACCCCTAAAAACGCTCTCTGTGCTTCTGTAAGGATTCACAGAGATCAGCTGAAACCTCCTCTGAAACCTCCTCTGAAGCTTCCTCTTGTCCTATAACAGTTATGAGCAAGGTGGCCCAACAGTCCACAATAATAGCATACATCTGGAGGCTGTTGGAAGTTTCCTCCTCTACCTCTGCCTAAATTTCCTTGACCTCTTCCTCTCCATGTCTGTGATCTGCCAAAATCTAACTGTGAGAAAGAAACATTAGGGACCATAGGTGTCACCAGAACTGGCTGAAACTGTATCTGTCCCTGCTGAGGTTGAGGTGATACTGGACTTGGTTGAGGCTGACTCTGCACAACAGCTTCTTTCTTCTCTTTCTTGTTATTATCCACCAGCTGTATTTGATTAAATTTTCTGAGGATCTCCTCATCCTGTTCTTTCTGCTCATGCTCCTTTTTGCTTCTTTCTTTTGAGGCTTCTAACAATTTATGTCCCTCAGTTTCAAACATCTGCAGAATTCCAAGTTCAGTTTGTCTTTTCTCCTTACGCCTTTTCCCTTTCCTTCCTTTCTTCTGATTAACTTTATAAGTGGCCACAAGGACCTGCATTATTTTAATCACATCTAGGTTCAAAGTCCCTTCTTTCGGCCAGGGTTGGTCAATGTTGGACCAACGCTTGCTCCATTTTTGTGATATTTTTGCAACATTTTTAACAAGTGGATTATTCTTCTGAACAATATCAACAGAAGTAACTGCTTGCATAATTTTAGTACTCATCTTTGACATCAAAAATGATCCTCTTATTTCATTAAAATGTAAGTCAAACAATGTTACTCTAAAACTAGATGGATAGACAAATTATTGATCCTAAGCAAAATTTAACGCATCCAGTATCAGTATACCAGACATAAAACACCAAATATAGCACTCTGCTACCACTCTTAAAAACCACTCCAAAAAGAGACAATAATCTTCCTACTATGAAAGTACAATTGCTTATGTATCACCTAACACATCTAATCACATCCAATTATCTCCCTATAGAAATAGAATCAGCATTCCATCTCAAGACAACTCACATCAAACTAAACCTTACTCAGACAATGAAACCCTCATTCATAGCATTCAACACCTCTGAATCAAATCAACTTTTCAACACATATGCAACCCAACCAACACTGCTTCATTCATTTACCAGATGCATCAATTAATCAGTCTGTTGCCAAGATTCCCCTAAAAAATTACAATTTAATTTACCATAATCCTATATGCAAAATCCAACCAAACATATCATAAACTACTAGTTTACAAATGTATGCGCTCATAGATAAATGCAGGTGTCTGTTGAAAGAGTTTATGAACAAAACCACACTGGCCTTGATCAAGCTTAAGGATTCCTATGAGTTGTTATCTGCAAAGCTTCAGTGTCCATGAATCACTGCATGGTGTCCTCTCATCTGCCTTTTGCTTCACTTCAGACACATTCCATCTCCTCTTTACTCCATTTCTCACACATCATAGAACAAATAGAAAACAAAACAGAAGGTTCATGTCTTAATCATTCTAAAAACACAATGCAATATTTTAAACTTCAGATATAAAACAACAAACAATTCAATGTTGAAAAATAAAAGTGAACTCAAAACTAAAAAAGAACTATTATAATTTTTGTTTTAAAAAGCCTGACACAGTGTAGTTTAGGTTTATTTTATGTTCATCATTAATGTTAGTGTACTTTTAATTAAATTATCTTACCAATAAGATAAAAGTAAACAATCAATGTTTGAATAGTTCAATGATTATTTATTTCCCCAAAAATAAAAAATAAACTTTTTTTTCTTCTCTAAAGATTTAGTGGATCATTTTCAGAATATAGGATAACTGTACAAGTTCTTAAAGTTTAATCTACCTTTTAAATAGATCTTTTCTTAATCTTATTTTGTATTTAAACCCTTAAAGAACATCTCATTCCCTCTGATATCTCCTTAACTAACAAAGGGGAAAAAAAAGGGAGGAGGCTCTCTCTCCTCTCTCAGAAGCAGAAAACTCCTAACACATTTAAAGCACCTCCTCTTGCTCCACCTCTTAAATCTAACAACCACTTCCAGTATGAGCTGACCATCACAGAGTAAGCATCCTATCTACAGATCTTAAAGTCAGATCAAACCAACACCACAAAAATCACACACACACACACAAAAAGACACAGAGCTCAACACCCAAACAAACAACCAAACAACAAAGACTGTCCTGCAGCCCACATTGTCACACACCCAGGATCCATTAGCACACACACCTCCAAAGAACTCCTCCATTCTATGTTACTTTAAAGTTTTTTAAATTCTAAGCTTTTCTCTAATGTATCAACAAAATTTCTTTGTTGCCACATTTTAGTCTTTTATTTTTTCCTGCATGCTTTTAACTCTTTTTTGTATGTTACCCTTTGACTATACGTTTATTTTATCTTTTAGTTATTACCCTCATAATTCATTTCACAAATCAGACTACATCCCATTAAAGCCAACTTTCACTCGAAAGCTAAAATACACATGTCTTACTGTTATGATCTGGGCCCTGATTCATACTCTTGCATGGTGTTTCTTTTTTAACTTCCTTATTACTAATTCTGCTATACTAACTCTAACTCTTTTTCTTCTTCATTCTCTTCTTCTTCTTCTTCTTCTTCTTCTTCTTCTTCTTCTTCTTTTTCTTCTTCTTCTTCTTCTTCTTGTTTTTCTTTTTAGAGCACCATTTCACACTGCATACTCTTTCCAACTTTATACTTCTTAAGTATCTGCACTTTACTCCTTAAGTAATCTTTGATTACTTTATCTCTCTTTTTGTTTTATTTTGTTCCAATTTTCATGACTAAAATTATTTTCCCTTTTTTCTTGTTTCCCATGTGTAACCCCTTTGAAACTCCATATTTAAACCCCCAAAAACTGCATATTTAACTTCTTAAACAGCATATTTTTAACCCCCATAAACAGCACTAGAGCCTGTTTTAAATCCCTTTTTGAACCCCAAAAACAGCCACAAAGCATATTTTAAATCCCAAAAAACCCCATGTTTCAACCCTTTATTCTGAACCCCTTTTCATTTTTCATTTTAAACCCCATAAATCCCCAATTTAGACAGAAATGACTTCAAACATCAACACATCATCTCTTTTCACTCCAAGTTCTTTGACAGTGGAGCCAGCACAACTACCTCAACAAAAATCAGCACTCTGACATGTGTGCACTCACCCAGAATGCTGCAGAATTGAAGAAGCTTCAGTTGTGGCTGAAAAACGCTCCAAACTGATCCTGCCGACAACGCCATTAATGTAGTTTCTTAAGTTCTCCTCCTTAGACGATGATGTGTAGATGATGAAGAAATATCCGCTGACACTGACTTGCTTGTAATGTAAGACATTTATTTACAAAGTCAAGAAACAGCATCAGTCCAGGTTAGTCATGGCACCTGGGAGAGTCACCAGCCAAATGTGATCCCCTCGAACAATGAAGAAGACCTTCTTATTTATACAGTTTTGGTCAAAACAACATCAAGACCTTTATGACTTCATTTAAGCTTTGATCCTTCAGGCTCCTACAGTCCTGCACCCCCTGTGGTTCCTCAGGACATATGGCCTCAAAGGTTACCATAGGTCACCATAAGGTGACTTCTTATCTCCCCCAATGTAGCCTAAATGTCTGTTCTCACTTCAATACTAAATTGTTTATCTCTCTCAGTCTTAAGGAATACCCTCATAAATAAACCCCTACATTGTCTTTGATGTTAAACCAACCTCTAACTTTAAGAACACCATTTGTCCCACAAAAGGCTCACATGCTTCAGCAGCACATTAACACTTACATTTACTTATTTATATTACATTGTCGCATGTAAAATACACTTCACAGGTCAATCACAAAACAACATGCACTGAAGATGAGCGAGAAGGCCGTTTGTTTTCTGTTGCATCATGAATGTGAAGAAGCTGTGCGGCACTGATGCAGGACCCGAACCCGTCATACTTGTTTGTGCACATTTCTGCAGCGTCAGAGCTTCAAGCAAGTCATGCGTGTCTGTCCCCTCTCGTCTCCTCAGTCAGCGGAAAAATCGATATGCAAATACATGTTGGTTCTTCACGTCGTCTTCGAGTTAATAACGCAGGCGTGCAGCGATAAATTACCACGATAAATCTGAGCCAGGTGCTTTCAGTGCACTCCTTCTGGAGCTGATGTTCCCTCCTCCTCTTCTGCTTCAGCGCTCCCTCTCTGATGAATGAGGCTGGCTTATTGATTAGGACCTGATTATGATTGGTATATGAATATGAGTTCTGAGGACACAATCAGTTCTTTTTAAAATCAAATGTTCACCTTCATCCATCAGTTTGAGATGCACAAGGAGAATGAGTGCACGACAGCCGATGACGACTTCCTTATTTTCATCCTTGCAGCAAAAGAAATCTTTGTGGAGTAATGAAAGTGGTGTGTCGGCGTCGTCCTGATGATCCCTAACACTCTGTATTTTCTGCAGCAAAGTGATTTTCTCAGTGCAATTAGGCGGACAGGAGCCCTTCCCCCAGGTGGACAGAGAACAAAGTGGAGAGCGGGGACTCGCAGGAAGCTGACGACGCACGCCGGGCATCAGCACTAAGGCCTCTGGAGAGACGCTATCCTTGGCTAGCCGGGCCGTTAGCGAGGCGGCATTGACCTTTTCCTGCTGCAACCGCGGCTGAAGAGGAATTAGATGTAAGACGAGGACAGAGCGGAGCCCGGCGGGGTCGGAGAAATTAAGGAGAAAAGGAGAACAGAGTCATCGCTCACACTGCGGCTGCTTCTGTTTATAACTGCAGGTGTTGATGTGCAGACATTAGACGTAGACATTGCTTTGGAGCGACCTTGGTGGAACTGTAAAGGAACATACAGCTGAATCTGAATGAGGACTTTGCAGCTCAATGGTTTATGTGAGGTTGATGAATTACGCAACCAATATTTGCACATTTTAAACGCGTTAACTATAAATGCAAATCTTGACTTAACTGGATGTTAATTTGACTTTAAGCAAAGAGGATCTGTAGTTTTGTGACCAGAGGAGGACAAAAGGGAGGAAAACAAGAAGATGAAACAAGGTTACAAACAATGTAGATCGGTGAGAGATAATCAATAACCAATCACGTACTAAATGTGCCTTCTTTTCAAACTTCTTCTTCTTCTCTTCTCCTCATTCAGTTCACTTATTTGTCACTTTGTCTGGATACAGGAGGAGTGTGAGGTGGAGTGTGGTGTGGTGGATGTTGCATCTTCTGTGGATCTGCTTGTTTTCTCTGCAAGCTGTCAGGGGGGGTCTCAGTTTGCTGCCTTGATGGGTTACAAACGACAGAACATGCAATCTGCATGTGCTGAAAATCTGACATGTGAAGGAGGCGTCGGCGTCTTAGAGCAACAGGACAGAAGTCATCCATACAGGTGTGGAGAGTCTTTCTGCACTGGAGCGATCGCCTGGATTCTCTGCAGCAGTCTCCAACAATCTCTGGTGTCATTGATGCGACCATGAAGTTTGCTGCCATAACTTTAGTAAATGTGTGGAAAGAGCAACATGACATAATTCACCTCTGAGCAGGAGACTCTGATTCAAGTCTGATCCAAACGTTGCGTCTTATTTTGTTGTGTCCCTTTTAGTGATCTATGATTAATGAAACGTCTCCGAACAAGGAAAATATAAATGGTGGAAAAGTTCCTTGAAAAGACTTTGACACTAATTAAAAACTTTTTTGAAAAACAAAGAGACGATCTGTAAACTTCTAAGTCATTATTTCTCACTAATTGCCGTCATATTGCGATAACAGCAGGCCAGCTGGACAAACAAGCACGCGTCATTCGTCTGCAGCGGGCAGACAAATGGAAAAAAATACATCATGTTTGTGAAAAATCATAATGAAGAAATGTTTACTTTTCTTTCAGCTGGATTCATCTTAATAACAGATTAAAAACAACGTGCAGCAAACTTATGTTCATCAAAATGATTGAACGCGGAGCGACTCGTCAGATTTAAGATGCAAAAGGACGCGACTGGCGTGATCTCCGACCTGTCGAGACGTATCTGAAACATTTGACCTTTCACCTGAATTCAACAAAAACAAACCCACTGTGTGATTGGGGGGGGTTCTGCATCATGTGACTGACATCAGGACTGACTCTGCATATGTCTGAGTCTCATCCTCCTGTATTTCTGCACCCCCCCCCCCCCCCCCCCCCCCCCATGTTAAGCTCCTCTCCTGCCTTATCTCTTTCCTCCACTCTGAACAGCTTTTTTTAAGTCCACTCCGTGAGCAGATTTACGGCCGAGCGCTGAAGAGAAGTCGGCTTAATCTGCTTGTTCAACAGGGCGACGAGACGCTCAGCCCGTCGTTTATAAATGACGTGAGTTTGTGAGGAGAAATAAATCAGAGCATCCCGTTCAGACGGTTTGGTTCTGTCCAAACACAGATCCCACTCCTCTGTAATCTACCCCGAACACTCTCTCTCTCTCTCTCTCTCTCTCTCTACATCCACCATTGATAGTGGAGTCAGGATGAGGAACGCAGGAACCACAGGTTGGAGCGACCACTGGGCCAATCCCTGCTCCGCTCCAGATCACCCTTTTTTTCACATAGAATTGATCTGATCCAGATCGAGACTTTGAAGGTTTACCAAATCTAGATTTCAGCAGCAGTATAGCGCACTTCACACTTTGTCCACAGGGGGCACCAAAGTCAAAACAAAAGATCTTTAATTGAAACGAGAGAAAATTTGAGATTTTTTTATCTGGATTTAAACCAGGACTGATTTTTATCAGCTTTTTTATTATCCTCTTTTTGCTTTGGAGAAACGTGCATCTCAAAATGTCATCTTCTCCAACATTACCTTTAAATGTTGTTCGGAACAAATGTTGTAGTTTGTTTGGTTTCGTCTTGCATAAAAAAAACAACTATACAAGACAGCCGAGGATCAGTGGTAGAGTTTGTCCTCTCTCTCTGAACTGGAAGGGTTGAGGGTTCGATGCCCCAGCTCCTGCAGCCACACGTCTGATGTAACCCAAAGTCTGCTTGCTCAGCAGTGTGTGAATGTGGAGGTGAGACCTGCAGTGTCAAAGCACGCTGAGTAGTCTGTTTTTCAACCTGCACGTTCAGGCCAAATATGCCCTGAGTGCAGCTCTGCAGGAACGGGTTGAGGAGATATATAATCTATAAGTGCAGAGCGTCTGCCTCGTAAAGATGTGCTTTTCTTGAGCACCTGCTGTGAAAGGAGTTGTGCAGTCTCTTTAATCAGCATCGGCACAGCCTCACTCATTGGGAGTAGCTGGAGTGGCGTTTAAAACTCCTGGAGAGTCTTCACAGAGATACGGCCGGGAGGAGAAGATGGAGGGAAAGCTCAACCTGTCGCAGGTGTGCGATCCTCTATTACTTCCTGGATGGAGAAGCACTTGGCTGCTGCTTGGTAATGACGTTTGCCCACTACTGAATGTCATTTTAATGATTTACAATATAGAAATGTTCTTGTTTCATGTGTTTTTCCCTGTCCATGGACAGAGGATTATCAGATCTGCGTCCTCACAAAGAGAATCTTCTGTTCATGTTTCTGTCAGCTGCAGCGCTGCGCGTTAGATGAGCATCTTGGCTGGACCTGCGTCCTCGCATAGATCATTTCACAGAGTTAATTGAACCAGCCTCTCGTTCCCCCACTAACAATTACTGCTGCAAATCTCATTTTTAATAGAACACCAGGTTTAATTCTACCTGCGTGCTCGACTAAACCTCCGAGTCATTCATTCAGGGGAGGTGCTCAAAGCTTGGGCAGGCTGGCTGTTAATTGAGATGCAGAAAAAGGCTCCCCCGACGACTTCGACAACATTTCCTCGAGTGTGGAGGCTTTTTATTGGTCGTCTCCTGGGTCCCGGCAGCCATATGGTGCTGTAAATGCTTTTATGAACAACATGAGAGGAGAGCAGCAGCACGTGAAGCCGGCCGAGGGAGGATCAATACCGTAATCTGACGAACACGTGTCACCTGGGGCAAATAACACATCTCCTGAACCGATCAGTAGATCGGCAGGTTGATGAAATCTTAATTTCGCTGGGTGTCTCAAAGGAGTGTGAAGTCAATAAAAACAGTCGATTGCAACATGAACAATATAAAAGTATGAAATTAGAATAAACACAACGTACTTCATAGGAAGGATGAGCGCTCAGCGAGGAACCTAACCCCCCCAATCGACCACATGGCCCTCAGTGACCACCCAGAGCTGCTGCTTGTTAACAGGTGAGGCCGGTTTCTGATTGGGGCCAGAGGCCAGCAGGGGGCCAGAGGCCAGCAGGGGGCCAGAGGCCAACAGGGGGCCAGAGGCCAGCAGGGGGCCAGAGGCCAGCAGGGGCCCAGAGGCCAGCAGGGAACCTGCACACCAGTGTCTGTAAATGAGCAACATTTGACAGTAGATCTCCTCATTTGGAACATCATTGTGATTAAATCTCTGGTTTGAGGGGCCCCTGGTGATGTGCCGCCCAGGGACCAAAAACACGTCCGAACCGCCACTGTGACCTCCACAACCCGGACTCGTTTCATAGTCCACAGATGCAGACTCTTTCTTTATGACGCAGATAGTCCTCCTCCTTTCCAAAGCTGATCTGCTCGAGTCGTGCTACCTGCTGATTGGCTGCATGTGAGTGAATTAAAAGAGGTCTTTAGTTCACCTGGGGAAAGGGGGCAGATAGATGTTGGTCGACTGCATCTGATTGGCTCAGGTGTTTCAACAAAGACAAGCTGCTTTTGTTCAATGGGAGGGGATTATTTCATCAGTGTTACACAAGTATCAGGCTCGGGTGGAAATAACTGCAACAATACTGAGAGTGATTGTGTGGGACAGAGTCATGCTTCATCATTTATTCTTCGGTAAAATGAACCTCGTCTGACAATCCGTCCACCCACCAGAACCAGACTGACGTGTCTCAGAGACAGCAGATAAAAACATGACCTGTTGTCTTGTTATGAACCAGCTCAGCAACACATACGGTGACAAAGAACTTCCAGGAAGCAGCGGCCTCATTATACGGGAACGGGCGTCTTCAATGTGGAGCATGCTCTCAAGTAAACAGACGTGTTTTTGGGTTCCTGGTACGGACTTCATCACATTAGCCGATCGATTTGTTTCTTGAAAGGAGTACATGTCCTGTTGTGTGTGTGAGAGGCTGTAAAAGGATTTTCATTAGAAAAACGTGAACCTTCCAGTGCAGAAAAAAAAAAAAAAAACAAGAACGAAACCTGGAAAAAAAACAAAAAAAAAAAACACACTGATGTATTTTTTTATATGTGCAGAAGCAGCCGACTCTGTGACACCGCTCACTGCTGCTTTGTAAGACAGAGAAGCTTCCCATCATCACATTGTTTTGTACGTGACTCTGAATGGTGCACTCACTTTGTTATAATGTTGACACTGTTTGAAACAAAGCACAGCTGTCGTCCTCGGCTGACTTTAGCAATCATCAGCCTTACATCTATTATCATTCATAGAAACATTACAGAGAATCTTAGCGCTGCTCAGTTTCAACCTTTATAATCCTGTTTTCTCATCGTCAACGTTGCAAACATTAATATCAGACTGATCTGACATTGTAGCTTCAACTCTGTCTTATTCATTGTTGTTGTTGCCCTGTTTGTCCCATAGACATGAATGGACGAAGCCTGGGTGACGTCATGGATCTGTTCCTGCAGGGGGCGCTGGAGGCTCATCAGCAGCAGCCTCCACATTAGAAATGCAGTCTCAGCCTAAGGACAGGCTGTCATGATAATAACTAATCTGACTGATTGATTTTCTTCTACCAGGCTGTTAACGTGCTTTTATGCCGTAAAATTTTATTTATTTATTTATTTTTTTAAATGGGCTCTGTATGTGACTTCCTGGAGCGAACCTCAAGTGGACACTCGATGAACTGCAGGATTTTTACACTTCTGCATTGGCTTCATGTTTCAAGGCTTGCTGCTTCGTTTGTCCCCATGCTTCTCCTTTTTCCTGCACCTCCCTGTGACCCACTTTACCAAGCCACCACTGGCTGTGGAAACACCGTCATTAGCGTTGCAGCTAACGACGGCGTTGTGCTCTTTGTTAAATGTCTTCAGATAACATTTGTTATGAATTGGCGTGATACAAATAAAGACTGATAAACAGATGGATGTCTATATTTCTATGCTTTGATTTTATTTCTTCCAAACATCGTGGACTGATATTCATCTAAATTGCTACTTTTACACTTTGATATTTGTTCTTGTGAAGGTTTTATTCCCTCTTAAAAAGCGCCATGGAGTCTTTTTTCTTTGTTGATAAAATCGATTTTCCTTCTTTAACGTTTCAGTTGTTCAGTTTGTCCAACATGCTCTCTTCTTTTGGAGAGGATTTTCAGTGGTTTTCAGCTGCATGTAGGTCAGTCTTCCAGCTGCTTTTGGCCATAAATCTGTGAGCAGCAGCAGCAGCAGCAGCGTATAGCAGAATAGTTGCGTTTTGCCTGAGGGGTCACTCCCACGTCGCCGTGTGCTTTTTCTCCCGGCAGCTCCATCTTTGTTCTCACAACCATAGAACCCACATTTATGTAAAGCCGGCCGGTTGAGGCTGCCAGTGTGCTGTCACGGAGAACAAAGAGCACGCCACACAAACAATATTGATTGTTGCAGATATGAGATTCTGTTGTTTTATATTCTAGGTCACAGCCCACAGGCTTCCTTCCTCACAGACGCCCGTCTCCAAACCGTCTCAGTGGTGCGAGCAGAACATGAAGAGCTGAAGGAAAGGAAAGTTTCTGGACAGCAACTGTTGCACCTTGTGTGTTGACTGAAGTTATTCTGCAACTGTACGCTTCAGAGAAACAACACACGGCCAGACTTTATAGAAGTTTGACTTAGAAGTTTGACTTTTTGTCTTGAGATATCTTTCTTTTAATCATCTGGACTCTGTTTTTCTTTTTATAAGACTGGAGAATCTCAAAGTTTCTTTTTCTTTCTTTCTTTCTTCTTCTTCTTCTTCTTCTTCTTCTTCTTCTTCTTCTTCTTCTTCTTCTTCTTCTTCTTCTTCTTCTTCTTCTTCTTCTTCTTCTTCTTCTTCTTCTTCTTCTTCTTCTTCTTCTTCTTCTTCTTCTTCTTCTTCTTCTTCTTCTTCTTCTTCTTCTTCTTCTTCTTCTTCTCCTCCTCCTCCTCCTCCTCCTCCTCCTCCTCCTCCTTCAGATCTACCATCATCTCCTTTGTTTTCTCCACGTTATACTCTGTCATTCTCCTCCTGTGCATCCTTGTCTTTGTATTTAACTTTGTAATTGTGTATTTTAACTTTATACTTACATCTTGACACTTTGTCTTTTGTGAAACTTTTAGTATAGCTGCACTGTTGTTCATTTACTGCTCAGTGTGCCTTTGAATTGGCCTCCGGGGACAAATAAAGTTTTTTTGAATTGGTGTCTACTGAGCAGATACATCATTATGATCTTTTCAGATCGGGGCCTAAACAGTCACTACCTTATGAGACGTGAGCTGCAGATTGTTCATCCTGTACTTTTTAAGGTGGGAACTTCCTGGACGTGGACCGCTGGAGATGTTTTTCAAGTGATCACCTTGAACGAGTTGTCTGGCTGTCTTGTTCGGCCAGGTAACTTGTAGTTTCAGTTTTGATTTGAAGCAAACACAAATATCTCCAGCATGGTTCGACAATTGTCAAACAGGTGGATGATACGGTACTTTTTGTTTATTTTAACGCCCTTCATCCTTCACCTGTTCCTTCTTTCCCTGGTGTCAAAAATAGATTTTGCTTTACAGCCGAACGATGGATTCACCTGTCACCCAGGAAACTAAAGACATTTCAGAACAGGAGCTACAACAATGCTAAACACACACACACACACACACACACACACACACACACACTGATAGTGTGAGTCGTGTGTGGTTGATGTGCAGCCTTGAGTGTCTGACTCCTCCATCCTACATGTTCCCACGAGGTTACACAGACACACAGTAATGGTTTCTAAAAGCATGATGGATGAACACAGCACACACTGTTTTCACCTTGGAAACACACTCGCTGAGCTGCACACACACATGCACACACACATTCGATGCCCTCTTTTTAAAGGAGACTGTTAAATGGAGGTTTGCACTTATACTAACATGAGGAGCTCTAAATGTGTTGAAGCAAATAAAGGAAGCTACACACAATACTTTGCAGACTACTATGCATGACTCACACACTTTGGGCAAGAAGAATCGATCGACCAAGAGCTCTCTAAGATTCAAAGTTTATATCTTCTGTTCTGTAGTCTCCTGCAGGATGTGCAGACAGACTACAGGCCTGAGTGAGCTAGTTAGCAGCTTCAAACACTAATGTCCAACCGAGCCAGTAAATAATCCAGTGTTGGGACACCTGAGAGCCTGGCTGTTAAGTACCCACCCCCCCCTCCCTCCATGTAAAGAGGCTCCAGTCTCTAATGCAGCAACCGAAATGATCTCGTGTTGGTTGGAAAGATTCATGGATGTTTCCATGTTTGAATATTTGAGTGGTTGACTTGTCATTTTAGCAGCGTTGACAGACAGACAGACAGACGGACAGACAGACGGACGGACAGACAGGCAGATGATCCAGAGGGATCCCAAGTTTTGCACTAGCCCAATTTCAAATCATGATTATTACCCGTTTAAATGTTTAACGTGACTTGAAAGCATTTATTTTAAAAGTCAGTTGATGAAATTGCAAACACCCCCAAAAAAAGACACAATCAGGAAAGTTAATGTTAAGTCTGCCGTTAAAGTTGACTGAATAATTCAGCAAAGTAATTTCAAATTCAATTCAAAGAGAGTTTTGTGAAAACTTACAGCCTTACTACATGTTCATGAATCTCTGGTCCTGATTCTTTGGTGGAGAATAATAACAAGTTGAAACACTGATTTAGGGCCATGAGGAGCTCCTCCAGTCTCCCTCAGACACTCACTTTCCATTAATGAGGAAGAGAAGCTTTTATCTAGCCTGGGAGGTGAAACACGGGGCCAAAAATCTCAGCAAAGCTCTTGAAGCACCTCTCACGGCTGCTTGTTAAGCTTAATTGCCGCCAGCACGCTGAAGGTGACTAACATAAGCGCAGCGAAGGTTTTTTTTTATCAGCTCCTCGCTCTCTTTGGGTTTCAGCAGATGGACAGTCAGAGGACAGAAAGTAAAGAAAATCAAAGTGTTATTGAAAGAAATGTGTCCTTGCCACTATCAATCTCGTGTCTGTGTGTTGAGTACAAAGCTGGATAAAAGAGATCAAGGTGAGTACCAAGACTGGAAGTAAGGAGATACAGCTGCATCGTGCAGTACTTGTCCAAAGTCAGCTGATACCAAGAAGTTCAAGCACAAACTCCATGATCCATGTAATCTGTGTGTTCACAAATGAGACAGGAGACATGAACCTCTGATGCTGTAAGCTGACACGAGGTCATAGTGATCCACACATCTGGCTTTGGAAGGAGACATTTTGATCATAATATGTTCCACGAGGGTGTTAATGACAAAATGTTCAACATTTCCTTCAGAATCTGAATCATTGACATGGTATACTTCCAAACACGAGGAATATCAACAACAAACATAAATAAACAAAGGCTAGTATGTACAAGACTAAATCGGATGCACAAGACGCTGAAATAAACATGATGATAAAAAGATGCAGATCTGTAATTAAAAGCCCAACGATAGTAACAAGTGTTGTGAATTAGCTTCGGCTAAAAACACGATGATGCACACACATCAGATGACTGGTCAAGCTTATCTATGTGTTTGTATCTGTCTATTCAACTAAACCTTAAATACATAATAATAATAATAATAATAATAATAGATGGGCTGATTGACATGAGGTAGAGTTTGTTCAGTATTTACATTAAAGGTGTGCATAGATTGATCATTTAGACGACAGCTCTGACACTCTGTGACTGTTCAGCGTTCCTCAGTGGGGGGAGAAGCTGTTCTTATGACGGGTTGACATGTGTAACGCCTGCCGGAGGGGAGGAGCTTAAAAAGTTTGAGTGAAGGGTGTGAGGAGTCTTTAGTGATGCTGCCTGCCCGTTTCCTGGTCCTGGACTGGCATAAGTCCTGGATGGGGGGGCAGATTGACATTGATGATTTTTTTCTGCAGTCCTCATGGTCTGTTGCAGTTTGTGTCTATCCATTTTGTCCTCAAGTATTTTTCAGACATTAGACGTCTGATACAGACCCAGAACAACCAGCCCTAACACTATGAACATCTGGGCCATAATAAGTCTGACCTGACAAGTGTTGGACTCCCCTTGATCTCTGAAGGTACGCGGTGCTGTCGGCACCATGATGTTCTTTCAGGCCTCCTTCTTCCATTTGACCGTGGTCCAGTTCTGATGCTCATTGTCGGAGCTTTTGGATGGTGGACGGGTTCAGCATGGGCATCCTGACTATATGTGACACCACAATGTCGCCCTTTGTGCTCTGCCACCATCCTACCAGATTCAATATAAACGTATTCTGCAGACTTTGAACAAGGCTGCAGTTTCAGAGATGCCCAACCCGGTCGTCTAGCCACAATTTGTCTCTTGCTAAATGTGTCCATATCCTAAAACTCGACTTTTTCCTGCTTCCAACACATCAACTTTTGAGGACAAAATGTTCTCAACATTTGCCCCTCAAAGACAGGTGCCATTGTAATGAGATAATCATTGTTATTCACATCAGCTGGCAGTGGTTGTGAGGTTATGGCTCACCGTTTATGGCTAGAGGCATGAAAACATAATAATTAGAAGTACTCGGAGGTGTCCGCAGTATTTTTCATTGGACGGTCGAATGTGTTCGTCCAGTCTGTTAATGAAGTCAGCTCTGTCTTGAATCATGACTCTTTTAAGGTTTAAGAAACCAACATGGTGGCAGCCAAAATGCCAGGAGGCTTCAAAAGCATAAAACAATGAAGGGTTTCCCTTTTGTCACATCCATATGTATATATTTACACCAATCTTCAACACCACTGGCCATCATGTGAGTAGAAATCCTCTAAGAATAAAGGACAACTCTTTCCAAGGTTTCTGTCAAAGCTAGCATGGAGAGACAAAGTATCACGATTGTTATCATATAGGTCAGACTTCCCCTTTTGTTTCTTGACATTGTCGACTGCCAAGCCAGCAACTTGAGAAGCGAGAATGGAAAGGAAGTGCACGAAGGTCTATGAGCAGATTGTTCGACGCGTTTCGATTTATCCGTCAGATTACAGAGCTGTAATAAAATAAAAAAGCTCCATTGTGATTAGATATTAGCTGATAGGTCAGTTATGGGTTAAAGGGTTCATCTTTTGCTTTTTCCACAATTATCAATGCCACCTGAAACCTTAGAACTACAAACACATCCAGCACTAACAATCATTTCAGCCGTCTGGATATAAATATATAGTTAAATATTCCAGTCCACAAGGCAGATTTCACCTTGAAGATTATTTAGTTTAAAAACTACAGAAAAGCTGGACAGATTGGAGCCACCTTGTCAGACCTGAGAGAAGATTTGTGATTAAACATAACCCCAGGTGAGCGAGGTCGCCAGCTCTCAGAGTGGGCGAGGAACAAACTCAGCTCTCAGAGTCAGTGAGATCCATCAGGCAGACAGGATGGAGGACTGTGATCCGCTGAGAGGAAGTGAGCACAGCGAAGATAAATGCCTCCATGCTGGTTTCTGGCTCATTGGGGCCCTCCCACTGCTCCGGCTGCTCCGGTGACACAGCTTGGGAGAGAGCGACACCGAGAAGTGGAGGAGTCCATGTGAGTACACGTTCTCCCTCACTGGAGTGGAGTAAATGATTTTCTGGTAATCTTTGGAAAAGCTGTGAATACTTGGGAATGTCGAGGGGTGCAGCCACTGTGAGACTGTATGAAGTGTTTCATTCCTGTTAAATGATTACAAGAAAAAAAACTGACCATGCATTTGGGCATCAAGTATATGGCTCCAAAATTTATTATTCCCATTTTTCATTTGGTAAAAAAGTGTATGGTTAAGAAAAAATACAAATCAATGCACATTTAGAAAACATGATTTGACTTAAAAAAACAACAACAACAACAACAATAATGCTCTCATTCATATATAAAGAGTCACAGAGCATATTCTGGACTAAGTATTTGAGAACTCATAGTGGTTTACATTACTGAAGGAATCCCACATGGATCCACTCTTTCAAGCCATGAACAATGTTATCTCTTACAACTTAAAGTGTAATGTACATTTTATGCAGACGACACTGGACTGTCCTCAAAACCCATCCATCACTAATGTTTGACTTTGGATACTTCTCAGCTCTCTTTCATCAAACATGTAACCGATTTACATTACATTTAAAAACAACTGTTTGTTCACTAAAGAGTAAAGCCGACTCTGTGCACTGGCTGGATAAGAGACTCACCTCTAAAGTCCATGTGGAGAAAAACTGAGGATCAGAATTTAATTTTTGATGGAAACTTGTTTTTATCCTGCAAAAAAAATATTTAAAAAAAATCAATGTCCACCTCACACTGCTGTGTATGCCCGCTCCTTTTGATAAACAACAAGAACACAATTCTGCGTGTTAGGATGTTGCATCACAGTGAGATTTACATATTTGTTCCTCACTTTTTTTCTCCAGACCGACTTCCACATATTTGATTCCATTTTGAGTAAATACATTTGATTAAAAACACGTCAATAAACAGTTATCGCTGCTTTTAATCACATCACAGAGAGCAATGGGTGCTTTTAAAAACGTTCATAAAATGCTTTAAATGCAAAGGTCACTATCAGGTGTCCAGGACAGAATATTGTGTGGTTTCATGGATAATCCTCTTTTATATTCCCAGATGAAAAAACACCAGAAGTTGTGTTTTTCTTGGTATTAGTTTGCAGAGAAAGCTTTTTTTATATATATAGCCTCTTCTATCCAAACATTCAGAGCAAACATCGATAAAGGACGGTTTGTAGTAAAGCTGGACGGCGCTCAGCTTCTCACCGAGGCAATTAGCTGAGTGCAAAACAAGGCAGGCCTGCACCCTGAGCCGCTGCATGAAAGGAAACACTCCCAGCTAACATCCTGATCGATACCTGTGTTCTCTGGTCGGTCGTGTCCCACAGCAATTATCACCAAACACACACACACACACACACATGCACACGGACAAGGCGACATTACCGTTCAGGTCGCACAACATTTGACCCACAACCTTCAAAGATCCTCTCTGCATACACAAAGCTCAGCTCTTTATGTCCTCACTGATGATGAACAGTCTGCAGGTAAGGATTTAATCACCTGTCCGACGTGAACATTTCTTTACATCATGGAGCAAAAGATTCAACACGGAGTAAACAAAGAGGATATAATACTGTTTTAATCCCCTTTAAAAATCAGCATCAGGGTTTTACAAGCGCTTTCATCCTTGCTTTAAACTAATTACATTTGCAGAAAGGCTAAAGAAAGTCTATTTTCTGTGGCAGTCACAAAAAAAGTATTATAAAAGAGAATGTGAGTGTGTGTGTGTGCATGTGAATGTGTTTCTGTGTGCACAGAACGAAGCAAGCGTGCACGGAGGGAGAGAGAGAGAGAGAGAGAGAGAGAGAGAGGGAGAGAGAGAGAGAGAGAGAGAGAGAGAGAGAGAGAGGGAGAGAGAGGGAGAGAGAGGGAGAGAGAGAGAGAGAGAGTGAGAGAGAGAGAGAGAGAGACACAGAGAGAGAGAGAGAGAGAGAGAGAGAGAGAGAGAGAGAGAGAGACACAGAGAGAGAGAGACACAGAGAGAGAGAGAGAGAGAGAGAGCTTGGAACAAACAGAAACTTAAGCTTCTCGGCTCTCAGCAGTCTGCCCAATTAAAAATTCGATTTGAATGTATCAGAAAATGCCCTGGTATTAAACTGTTGTGCATCCTGTGTGTGTGTGTGTGTGTGTGTGTGTGTGTGTGTGTGTGTGTGTGTGTGTGTGTGTGTGTGTGTGTGTGTGTGTGTATTACGCTCAGTAGATGTGTGCTGTGAACTCTTACATTTTCAATGCATCCTTTATTATCAGGAAAATACTATCCTTCCTTCCTTCCTTCCTTCCTTCCTTCCTTCCTTCCTTCTTTTCCTTGCTTCCTTTCCTTCCTGCATCCTCTCCCGCCTCCTTTAAACCTGGCACAGTTTGTGCAGGCGGCCGTTCATCATGAAGCCGGATGTGATCCAACATTTCTGCCTCTTGAAAAGAAAGTTTTGACTCGCAACTTTAATGCACGATGTTTCATAGATGTGCTCATGATGGATTAACGTTGGCTCTTTGTGACATCACAACAAGTAAAGTCTTTTTCCTGTCTTTTTGTAAACTGTATACAAAGACAGATTGATTTAATGCGCCGCAGACTTTAGACCAGGTTTTTGGTGGTCTGAGGCGCAGCTCTTTTCTGCACACCTCATTTTAAGACAAACAGTGCTGATAAGGGCGTCGTGAGGAGAACACACGAGACACCTGCTCTGCACGGCGTGATGCGTGGGCTTTAACTGGGGATCAGCAGAAGGTCAAGTTTAATCTTTGAGATTTCCATCGGGATATAAAAAGTCAAACAAACAACAGACTATAATGAGCATAACTACCAACAGACATTTAATGTGCAGCATGAAACACAAAGACTTGAGCCTATTGATCAGATGATCCTTCATCCTGGATGACTTGATCAATCACTCGCATCAGCCAAACATGTTCTCATTCTTATAACTGCACAAAACAGGTTAAAGTCATCAGTCTGCTTTGAATGAGTCGCCTAATGCCAGAACACACACACACACACACACACACACACACATGCACACACACACACACACACACACACACACACACACACACACACTTGTTTTTGATCTTCTACCCCTGCGAGACATGACAATGTGTTTACAACATGCAGCAGCACTGAGCAGAGATGCTATCGGCCTTCAATAATGACTCCTGCTGGCTGACCTGCTGCTGAGTGCGAGCTTTCAGTGGTCGGTAACTTCAGACGGCGAGGCAGAGTGAATGTCAGAGACGACACGGTGGCAGACAGACAAGCTGTCTGGAGCCTGTGGTTATTGGCCTCATTGATTGAGACAGATGCTGAGCTGAGCGGAGGGACACTCTGGCAAATGGAGGCTGGAATCAACACAAGACTGTGCAGATAGCGAGGTGACTCGTTCTGTCTGGTCATCAGTTCTGGAGGGGGTGTCCGATGTTCTCACCTTGTGATGTGACTTCGTCCCGGACAGCGGCGATCGATTGAACACGGGACAACAGCTTGATGACGGATGAGCTGGATTCTTGGTTATTTCTGGATTCGCCACACAAACTCTGAAGTGTGAAAAAGCTTTTCCTCCATATCGACTGAGTTTTAAAAGTTCTATTCTTACTGACCAAAAGCAGAGCAAACTTAAACACGTTCAACAACATCATAGGTCCCAAAAAGACTCGTCAAACACGGTCTCCAAATTTTCTCAGCAAACAAAACTCTCGTCGGTGTCTCTCAGCTGGGTTCATCTCCCTCCTCCTCGTCCATCAACTGTGTCTGGGTTAACTTTCCTGCTGCTTCCTGCGCCCTGACCTGGTCCCAGTTTGATGACCTGTTAGCGAGGATCAGTCCCAGGATTGGTAGAAGCGATTCAGAACAGGCTTAATGTCGGAGCAGCTTTGTAGTTTAAAGTGCTGCACCCCTGCAGACAGTGTGTAAATCAGTCTGCATGCTGCAGCTGCAGACGGGTTCCTGCACGTGTGTGTTGGCTGTTTGCTCAGAAAGGTAAAGTTAACACATGTTTTTGCATCAACATAATTTAGGCATTTGATCCACTGCACATGTTTTTGATTCAAACTGATGATTCTTTTTGCAATTAAAAACGAGAAACGTCTCACATCGCGGCTCACTGTGATGAATTTCTTGGTTAAAGTCTGACCTGTGATGAACTGGAGCTGTTTCTATTCCAGTTGTAAAGACAAGGAGAGTTTACAGGACAAAACTGAATTTCATGTTTTGTTTTTTTCTGCTTCACAGGATGTCAGCCTGATGTTTGACCTCCTGGTGTTGAAGCGAAAAAAAAAAAAAAAAAGCAGACATGAAACATAGAGACATTTTGACATTTGTAATAAAAATAAAAAAGCGACTGCTCCCTGTGAGGATGTGTGCTCTGCCCTCCCTCTGCTCCTCTCTGGAATCGAAATGTCTGCAATCATGCTTATCTAAACAGCGGGCCTTGTAGCCGATGGCGGGCAGCGAAGAGTTACCTTAAACTCTCCTCATCTCTTCCCAGGAGCCTTTGCACACCCCATCAGCCAATCAGCAAGCCTCACAGAGAGCCGCATCGCTCTGCTCCACTTCCCTCTCTCTCGTCTCGGGAGCAGGACTCTATTGCCTCATTTCTTACCTCACTCATCCATGATGGAGGAAAAAAGAAATAAATAAAGGTCTCTCAGACTCAGAGAGGAAGAGATGTCAGCTGCAAGGGATCATGGGAGACTGTGCTCTGTTTATGAGTTTTTTTTTAATAGCAACATTTTATATGCGGACGCACCTCATATACTCTCCATCGAGCAGAGCCTTTTAAAAGATACCAGGGAGCAAATGTGTTAAAGCTGATGAAACAGAATTCATCATTGAGGCCTCAAAGGTCTGGTAATAAAACGTTAACGGTCCTGTGATCCCCGGTGAGCAGTCGGGCTGTAAATTACACACAGTGAGTGGAGGGTTCCTTATTACAGCAGAGACCTGTGAGGGGAACACCTCTTCACTGCCGGCTTGTATGAGCACAGAGAAATGTGCAGGGCTTTTTTTTTTTTTTAATGAAATGATCATACATGTGCAGCAAACACTGTAATAAGGGCCATTATTTTTTAGCATGTTGAGTTTTTCATAAAAAACATTACGAGTGCGAGTATACATGTAATAATGGGTCATGGCTCGTTGGATGCAGAAATTATCACCTCCAGACAAGACTAAAAGAAAACGACTGTGTTAAAATTAAACGTATATTGTCCCTAATGGATTTTTATAATCTGTTAAAGTTCACATATTCTGCAAAACACACTTCACCATGTTCCTCTAACACTGACTCTGTCTCCAAACCCCCCAAGGATGAGAAAAGTTCATCCTCCCCGTCTTCTGCCTGCTACACTTTTCAGAAAATGTGTGCTCAAACAGGCCGTTTGGAGATGTTCCCTTCATGACATCACAAAGGGCAGTAGCCCCTCCCCCAGGTGGGTGACACTCCCACAGCTAGGTGTTTGTTCTGCCCTCTGAGTCTGCCTTCTCACCGTAAACAATAGGACATGGAGCCAGAAAGCAGCGAGTACACCCGAGCCCTTCCAGAGAGGGGGCGTGGTCAGACACAGCTCATTTACATATTTAAAGCTACAGACACAGAAACAGCCTGTTCTGAGCAGAGGCGGGTTCTGACTTTTGCCTCCGAGTTCTGACATTAAAATCCGTTGCAGCTTTCATATTAAAGCCTTTTGCTGTATTTCCATCATGAACTCATGAGGTCACAGATACAGTCAAGCCTTTTTCAAATCCATCCACCAATTGAAAATGTTCTGGTTGCACACCTCCATACAGATGCAATCAGAGCCTCTTTCACCTCCCACCATGATTCGGAGCGGTGCGATCCATCAGCCGCTCGCTCACACTGAGAACACAGGCGGAGCTGCAGATCCAGAGCTGGGGCTGCATTCTCACGTTCAACACAAACTTTGAAAACTTAATTGTGAATCGCTCTGAAATCTAATTGTTGGATTTACTGTCCCTGTCCGTGTGAGCACCCACACGTCCTCTGAGGGCCGGAGGAAGCATCCTGATTGGGCGGTTGTCCCCTGCAGGGCTGCATCCGCCTGACCCCCGGGCTCTGTGATTGGTGTGTTTGTTAATCTGAAGTGGCGGCCTGATTACCCGGGCGGTGTGGGGAATAAAAAGTCACAGAGGAACCTTGGAGTCACCTTACACTGGAGGAGCTCGCTGGAAAAAAGCAATATGTGTGTGTGTGTGTCAGGATAGATGTGTTCATGTCCTCCTCCACCCTCTCTCTCACTCTCACACACACACACACACACACCTGAGAGCATCTGTACAGCTGTGAACAGTACGAATCCTCCGTTTCATTAAGTCGATAAATCAACAATCCATTTCCAGCTGGAGGATGTTTTAATGAGTTTGTATCTGATGTCAGAGAGATATGAATATAATTGTTCATGACATTTTCCTTTGTGTGTAAATTTGATTTGCACGGTGATGCAACGCTCTGCAATAAATGAATTCATGAACTATGACTCCGTGTTACGACAAATGAGTAATAGGAAGGAAGGAGGAAATATCAAGCATGCATCAGTCCTCCACGACAATCCAAAGACAGACGACCGAGTTTAGAAGTCGTTTTAATTTCCTTTAGCTTTCAGATTTTTCTCTCACGGCGACGTCTGTTTACCTTAAACGCTAGAAGTGTTTTTTTTTTGTTTCGTTTTTTTTCAATTTGGAAATAAAATAAAAAATATTTTAGGGTGAGATGGATGTAAATTCTTGTGTCTGTGAGTCATAAGATGAGCTGAGCCTGATACAGTACATAACACTCTCTATAGACACAAAGACAAACACATGCATATGCATCACAGCCATCAGACTGATGCAGCTCTGCATATACATGATTATTTGTGGAGAAGCTAAATCTGAGTGGATCTTGGAACCAAAGCACGAGCTGCATTTCCATTCCCACTGAAGCACCTTTAATCACTCGACTGCATGATAACTGTTCAGTGATAGGAGAACGTTTCTCTCTTCAAATCATCGGCTCTTTATCAAAGTGTCCTCAAACAACGTGGACTCGTGTGACACCGTTTGACCACAAGTTGCCAAGCTCCGTCTGCTTTAACTTCACGTTTTATTGACCTTACAACTTTTATGCCTCTGTGCTGTGCTATCATCTCTGTGTCCAACCATCAAACCCTCTGAATATCAGCTGTACCTGCTGAAATTGTGAAATGTACCTTTAAGAGATACTGTGATGCTAATGTCGCAGGGGAGCAAAGTCACGAGCCAATGCTTTGTTGAATCCTTAAAGTGGGTTTGAGCAGCTCTGATATCTGTAACAAAGCTCCTGTGTTTCTTTCAGTTCAGGTAGAAAAATAAAGTGTTGACAGAAGGGAGGAAACATGGAGACTGAACAGACACTGATGCATCAAACACACAGCTGAGACTCATGACTGCTTTCAACATGGACGTATTCATAGTTTCCTATTTCATCATGAACGCATCACTTATTAATTATCACTCAAGTTTGTTTTGTGTGAACACCTTTCCCATAGTAATGACTTATTATTATTAATTACCTTATAAATTAAAATGTCTTTCCAATTCTTCCCTCAGGACACAGAATAATAATCCCTCAATAATACCGGACGACCTAAACGTACTGTAATAATGGACTGTAATAATACTATATGACAGACATCCAAATATGTTCATCTGTACATTCATTTTACACATAGCTTCTATTTGTTATCTGTTTATTTATTTCTTTTTATTATTATCTTTGATACTTTGACATGGCATCTGTTGCACTGGATTGCTGTAACAGCATTTCGTTGTACTTGTACAATTACAATAAAGAGATCTTATCTTTATATCTGCACCTTATTGTTTTTCTCTGTATATACTTGCTGCTGTTTTTTTTTATCCAGCAATACGAGCAAATGCAACAACATTTTGTTCTTCTTATTTTTTGTATTTTTTTTTGGACATTTTGTACTTTTTAAAAAAAATATATTATTTATCTTTGACATTTTGTTCTTATTTTTTTGACATTTTGTTCTTATTTTTAATTATTTTAATTTTTTATTATTTATTTATCTTTGACATTTTGTTCTTATTTTTATTTTATTTTTTGACAATTTGTTCTAATTTTTTTTGACGTTTTGTTCTTCTTGTTTTTTTATTGTTTATTTTTTTATTTTTGACATTTTGTGCTTATCTGCTCTGTGAAGTTCAAGTTTGAATGATAAGAAAGTCTGAGTCTAATATCCTTAAATGGGAGTTCATCATGAAATAATATGTGCATACACGTCTGTTTATGCAAACTGGCTGCAAATGTGCAATAACAGCAGTACTTCACAATCATGTGCAATGCTCCAGCTCTTTTTGCACTTTGAGCACTGTTGCGTTTTAAAGATTTGGCACTTTACTTCCTCTTGCAGACACTTTTAGTACAAAAATTCTGAAGATGTGTTTTGAACACCGTGGCATCGACACTTTTTACATTCGTACTAACGTGTCTCCATCAGCTAATGCAGTTTATGTTGTTTGTGGTTTTATGTAAATGTGCTCACACGTGAACCTTCAACCTGTCATGGGACTGCACATGGACATTAGCCTAAAGCTACAATCTGGCACATCTACATGTTTATGTTTATAATGTGCACTCTCCCTATTTTAAATAAATCAATAAATTGACTGAAGAATAGATCAACAGGAAGCTTTTGATTGGTTGCTGAGGCCGGTGTTTGACTCGTCGCTGTTGTTTCTTGCAGTTGCCCTCTGTGTTTAACGTCCCTGAAGCTGAACATCCCATAATACTCTCCTCTTGTCTCTGGCCAAAGTCCAACTCAGTGCAGAAGTTAAAATGAAGTGGAAACTTTTATTTGATCCCCGCTCGGCTGTGATGGAGCGTCTGTGTGCTCAGATAGCAATCAGCTGGCTCTAAAAGGTCCCCCGCTGGAATCCTCCATAATCTCCCAGGAAGACTTTTATCAACCATAAAATCTTAATAGCTTATAAAAATCATCTGTGTGACCTTCAGGGAGACGAGAACACTAGGTGGGCCGAGCCACTTTTTGTTCTGCACACTTTTCTAATACAAAAAAAAAAAGAAGAAGGAAAAAAAAAAAAAAAACAGTTTGCTGATGATCTTCAGTGATTCAGGGATTTCCTAATCCAACAAACAGGCAAACAAACAAACAAGGCGAACAAATGTCCTTATCAGACCGTCATTTAATCTGCAATAAAGGGCAAAGTGCTCAAAAGGAAGAAGGACGGGATGGAGGTCAACGAAGCTTAAATTGGAAAGAAGCCAGATGAAAACTATGGCTCTCAGCCTGGTGAGTCTGTGCACAGGCGGCGAGAGGTGCAGGAAGGAGCACGGTGTGTCGTGGTGGTGAAAGAGGCTTTGAATTCTCCTGGTTTACACCGCCGCTCGAGTTTACACTGGTGTCCATACTGGAAGGAGCAAAGAATGAAGCCTCACAGGGTGAAAGAAAACGAGGCTGAAAAAATGGGTTGATAAAGAGCCTTTTTCTATCCTGGGTGAAATTAGCGCGCTCTCTCTCTCTCTCTCTCTCTCTGATGGATGCCGTTCTGCGGCCCGCCGGTGAATTATCGTACAGCCGAGGCATAAAGCAGTCATTGGTCTCAGTAGGGCACACGCGCGGCGGTATTAATCACAGCTCCATATGAACACAATCAGAAATGTGTCGCGCAGATGCTGTGCTTAACCTTCAGGATGAATGACACTCCGTTCTTCTGGTATTTTAAAGGTTACTCTCTTTATCCTGTTAGCGCACATTTAACTTCCAATAAATCACCACATGTGGAGCGTTCATCGATTAGACGTCTCCAAATCAATCTGGACGCTTATGAGACATCCACACGGGTTATGATATCATGTTTGATCCCATTAAATGTCGGCTTTCTAAAAATAGGACGTCGAGGAGGGATAAACCCAAATAAGAGCCGTTTGATTGATTCATTTCACGCCGCACATCACGCCATCGCTCGGCGGCCACTTCTATCGAGAGGTTATAAATTATGAAAGGCGCCATATGGGTCGCCTTTCCCCTTCCTCTAATTATGTGAAAGTCAAGTAAAATCCAATTTTCTATTCTGCATTATTAAGGAACACTGAGCTGCACATATGAACAACACAGGAAGTCCGGATTCAGGCTGATGGGTTTTTTCATCAACTTTTATCTGTTCAACTTTAATTTATATTTATTTATTTTTATTTACATTTCTCTGGTTTCAAAAGTTTAATTCTCAGACTTTGTGTGTCTTTATTTCGAGACAGGATAGAGAGAGAGAGAGAGAGAGAGAGCAGGAGGAGCAACGCTCCCGTGACCACTAAAGGCTACCGCTACTACTATTGACAGGAAGTAAGAGAAGCACTTTACAGTTAGGCACCCTTACTTTATGAGTTTATAAATGCAGCATCTCTTGAACTGTCACAAAAGTAAAACTAAAATGGGACATTCCTCGAAACGATCTTCTTCAAGGAAAACATTTCTAAATCATATTTAGAGCCCGACAGATGAATCGTCCAGTCGATCATTTCCGTCCTTTTAACACGTCCACTGACTCTCGGTATCGGATTATTTACTTTGTTTGAGTTTCACTGTGTTGCACGAGCAGTTCTCTGTCACCAGCAGAGGGCGCTGTATGGATTACAACAAGCATCCTCGCTCTGATGCACGAGCACGCTCAGTGACTCTCCAGTTAAGTGACCGTCTCGTCTTCGTTCTAAATCTCATCCACGCGTGACTAATCACTGAGTTTGAGGGAGAAATGCAATAAATGTGTTCATGATTCAACTCAACAGATCCAACAAGAAATCGGCCGATATATAAATTCTCCCATCGCTTCTTAATATCGGCCCCAAATTTCCCGTATCGGTCGAGTCCTAATCACACCAGAGCAAAATGTGTTCTGAGAACTGAACCAGCTGTTAACCATCAGTCTACAAAGCAGACAAACAACACAAAGCCACGCCCGCTCACATCAAGACTCCACATCATCCGCTGCCATCATACTCAACGCTCTTCTTCTTCACATCACGCCGCGCAGCTCCTCCGTTTCAAACACACACTCCAGTTAAACAATGTCGTTACCAAGCCGCGCGTGTTCAAAGCAGCATCAGCTGTTGCAATTATTGAGGTTATTTTTTCGGCCTTATTTTATAGACAGCACAGATGAAGAGAGACAGGAGACAGTGGGAGGAGAGAGCGGGGGAAGACATCGGGGGGAGGGGGGGTGCCACTTGTAATTATCTATTAGTGCAGTGTGCAGCGCATCCCTCCGTCGTGCCACGTTACACCTGCAGTGTGAAAAAGTTGGAGTTAATGAGAGCGATCTGATGTCGCGTCCTTCATAAATCTGTAGACTTTCGAACGGATGCATGTGTTAAAAATATTCCCTAACCTACTTTCCCTGAAGGGAATAAAAATAATCCACATGATGTTGAGTGTGTTTGCTGTGTACCCAGGATGTGGGGGAGGGCTGTCTGTACCAGAACAAACCTGACAACAATTATCATGATGCAGATCTGCAGGTTTGAATCCCCCCCCCGCGTCATCGTCCAGTCTCACGCGCCACAGACACTCTATGAACACTTTTCTCATCTTCGATTACCTCAAAAATTTACCCCACCTCCTAAAAATATGAGCATAATAACAACAAATTGCTGAGAGACCACAAGGCAATATGAAGAGAGATGGAGCCAAAACACTTGTTCCCCATTGCAAAATAATGAGCGGGAAGTATCATGCGGCGGCGAGGAACAGAGGAATCAGAGATGTACTCTCTCTCTCTCTCTCTCTCTCTCTCTCTCTTTGCGTGCCTCTTGGAAGTTGGTGCCAAACATATCTCGAAGACCACAGCTATTACCTCTGCTCAGTGGCACGCAATTTATACAGCGCTCCCCCGGGAAATTAACTTTGTGGTGACAACTCACAAGATAAACAATTCTGAGAGGAATTCAGGCCATTCCTCTGCAGAAAGAAAAGTATAATTACAGGCTGTGAACTTCAGCACCGAGGGATGCTCTCTCTCTCTCTCTCTCTCTCTCTCTCTCTCAGGACTATTTGTATCTTTGTGTATGTACGAGTGGTTTTTCCTCATGAAAACATTTTAATTTACATGTCAAAACGAAGCGTTTGACCTCTGGATTTCCATCGTCTCTTTATGCAACATGTTTCCATGCTTCTTAAAGAGTTGTTAAATATTCATTGTCTACATATATTCCCCATCCTGAGGCTGCAGAGCCGAGCTTTTCTGCACATGCAATAATGAGCGCGAGGCAACAGAATGCCCAGCCGAAGCCAAGAGCCAAACGCACGGCGCTCAGCGATGGAAATGTCCAGATATTCAGAGCCGGGGGTCAGCCAGAAGACGAGCGGCGAGCGGTCTGCCAGTTCTTAGGCTGCTTCACAATGGAGCATTCATGAACACAAGGGCTTTAATCCACAAATCTGTCAAAGCTGCACTGTCAGGAAAACAAAGTTTAGTCAGCAATTTATTTGCAACTTTTAACCAAATGAAAAGCAGAGTTTAAAAAGTGACGACTGACTGTTTTCTCTTTTTTTTTTATTACTCAAAGTCCAGAAATCAACCCGAATGCTCGGACATTACAGACAGTTTATATCTATTTCTATTTGGCTGTGACTCAGTTAGAGTCGGTCGAGGGTTCGATCCCCAGCTCCTGCAGCCACATGTCCGATGTGTCCTTAACTCCAAGTCGCTCCTGCAGCTTCGCCGGCTGCGTGAATGGATGAGTTAACACTGATGGGCTCACTACACATCAGTGTGTGTGTGTGTGTGTGTGTGTGTGTGTGTGTGTGTGTGTGACCTGCAGTGTGAACGAGCTTTGAGCAGTCAGATACCGTCTTCTGCCCACCCGGTGTGTTTCAGAACGCTCATTAAGCACAAACTTTATGACTCACTCCCAAACGGGTGAATTAAAGGAAGAATGCGCAGCATCATTCTGCATCAACAGCTGCTAGAAAACGAGTTTCCTTCCTCTCAAGATGAGAAATAATGTTCAGAAGACTCGTGCACAGAGCGGCCTTCTGTTGTTTGTCCAGTAAAGAGTATTTCTGCTCGCGGCCGACACGATGAAGACGTTGTGCTGAAGTGTGTCCGATGTTGATCCTATCTGACTTTTCTGTTTTCTTTATCATTTTTTACGTTCATTTTTACACTTTGAGTCTGCTACCTTTTTTCTTCTTTTTTGCAGTTTTGTCCATAATAGATTTTAAAGCATCATCGTCATATTCATGATGGTTCTTTCTTGCACTCACAGTTTCACTTCCTCAGCTTCTTCTTTTATTTAGACAAAGAGGAGTGAATGCTCTGCAGTCATTCACACGCAGCAGTGAACCCGATCAGCTGCTGAAAGGAAGAAACGGATCAATGCCTGATGTCTTCACACTCTGTTAGCTCCGCCCACATGGTCATTCAGCGCGTCCCACTCATCTTGCTCCTGCGTCTGAGATCAGTGAAGTACCTCTCATCATCCTGAACACTTTGTGCTCCAGGCGAACCACCACCCGGCTCTACCTGCAGCTTTGATGTCTCACTCTGTTAAAGTGGGCCGACAGTAAATAGATTTGTTGGATCCATATTTCATTTCCCGTGCGTTCTCCGGGGAGCGTCCTTGTCAGGCAGCCAGCATCCCATCCGTCCAGGGAAAAAACGCCGCCTCCCTCCAGAGTCCTCGCAGGCTCGTCCTCCGTCCTCTGACAGCATCGTCACCAAGAAGACATCCACCTCGGCTTGATTAGAAACATCAATCTTTCCTGTTTCCTGGAGTTCCCTTGAGTTTGACACTGCAGACAAACAGGGTTGTCAAAAAATAAATAAATCCAGAATATTAAATCATGTTTATGTTTGATCGGAGGTAAGTTGACTTTTACTACGAGGCCAGTTTCACAAGTTTCTGCAGGTTGGAGGTAACTTCTCTAGAAATATGTCAGCGTGTCTCACTCCGGTCTTTGCTGCTTGTCTTTTGTTTTTTTATAGTTGATTTATTGTAGCGATAGGACAGTGGACAGAGTCTCGGTACATGGAGCGCGTACACAAACCTCGACTGGCGCCCAACTCCCGTCTTTTTAAAAGTCCCATATTCTTCTTTTTCTAGTTTTAGTTGCCCTTTAGTGTGTTGTCCTGGTGTCTTGTGCACCTTTAGGCACATATATGTGCAAAAACTCAAAGTCCGCGGAAACACGGCTTCTCCTACCGCCTCCTGTTAGCTGTAAAAATAGCCGCATGAAATGCTCGGTCGCCCCCCCCCCCCCCCCCCTCATGGAAAATGGGTTTGTCACAAGCCCATGATGTCACTGATCCAAGCCCATCGGCTCGTTGGAGCAAGCACACGCTCACCTCGGAGGGACTGTGCCCAAAATGGTAAAAGGGGCGGGACATATCCCGAGAACAAAGCCCAACGATCAACTACGAGAGAGCAGATCGGCCGACCAATCAGATCAGACTTGGCACACGTGGGGACCCTTTCTTTCCTGTTTTTCTCTTTTTGTAGGGGAGTGTTGACATTAGGGAAACAGACAGATGAGAGAGGCTTCATGGAGCGGCAGGACAAACAGACACTTGAACGTACTTTAGTAGACACATTAAATAGACAGATGATCCTCAAAAATGGGCATAATATGAGACATTTATGAGTTTCAAAATTCATATGCAACTACACAGTAAGACTTTGAGATAAAGCTGGGCTGAGACGTTTCACATGGTTAACTTCAGGAACAATCAAAGCTCATCCCACAGGCTGCACACACCTGAAGATAATTAACATTCCCTCGGATGCAAACATCAAGAGTCGTATCCAGGAATCTGTCAACCTCTCTGATGACGTCCCCCCCTCTCTGTCTAAAGATCCAATGTACCCTGCATACATGAGAGAGAGCACCAGCATGCATGGAAGAGGCCTTTTATATGGAAGAGCTGGAGGAAGGTATAGCAGGAGCATCCCTCTCTCGAACTGCAGGAAGAGGTTGAAGACTCAGAGACCAGCAATAATGTGACATACTAACAACTCCAAGCCAAAGTCCCGGCAAACTCAGAGAAGCATTTATGGTGGATTGGACTGAGAAAACCAAAGTGTTGGAAGAAGACAAAGCAGACCAAGCGCCTAATCCACTCCTCTCCTCTCAACCTCTCCTATCAACCTTCCCCATCCTCGTGGGGTTTTCTCCAGTTTGTCCCACTAATCCAATAATCGAAAAAAATAAATATTCTGAATTAATAATTAAGAACTGGTTTCCAGACAAGTTTTTAAGAATCCTCTTGTCGTATAGGAACTTGTAAATTCGATATGTTTTCATGATATTGATATCAGTAGTAGAAATATTGTTTTTAGTTCAGAGTAATGATGAGAAGAAAAGCTAAATAAGATCTATCAGACCTCCATTTCATGACAGTGTTTGTCCAGTTGGTTTGTTTTTTATACAACATTTGACACCTGGTCAGAGCTCATTGAATCCATTCAGCTGACAGACAGAGAGTGAGTGAGTCACCAAGAGGAAAGATGGTGTCTCTGACAGTTCACTGTAGCAGAGCTTCACTCCGACCTCAACCTGAACTCGTCCAAACGCTGGCTGCATAATGTGAATGATATGATAACCACGAAGCCCAACAACCACCGACAACGAGCTCGCACTCTAACAGGAGCAGCCATGTTAACGTCTCCATGACTTCATCCTGCTTTTGTCTCATTCTGAATTTTCAGTCAAAATCACTCGACAAACTCTCAACTCCAATTCTTTCTGACAATAGCCCCCAATGTCTGCAGCAGTATGCAACTCTGACCCCTAGTGTTTAAAATGTGTACTGCAGTTTAAACTCATCATCACAGAGAGCTGTCTGGCTCCGCCCCCTCCTCTCTAGAGTGGATGCTCACACAGGTCAGCATGTGGTGGACACTGTAGCTTCAGTGTTTAGCCAGCTCTGCATGTGGTGGACACTGTAGCTTCAGTGTTTAGCCAGCTCTGCATGTGGTGGACACTGTAGCTTCAGTGTTTAGCCAGCTCTGCATGGGTCTGTAAAGCTTTCTGCGTTCTAACCTCTCTCCATGTTTCATCTCCAACATTGATCCTAGTTTGAGCAGCTTTCTGCTGCTGGAGCTTATTAGAAACATGCAGAGGCTTTTTAGCTCGGGTACAATCACTTCTATCTGAAGCAGTTCCACTGCCCGCTTCCATCGCTGCAACACCTGTTCACCTGATAACTGCTCTCATATCTGGCAAACCCAGGGGCGTCAACTCTCTGATTGGTCCTTTAAGTCCTGTTTAACTACAAGAGATAATAACAATAATAATAATAATAATAATAATAATACAGATTTCATTAGATTTCCAGTTTACAGTCAGGACTCTCGTTGGTGAATGAATGTTTTCGATGTGTGCGTTTTGGAGCTATTACGACATAAAGAGGAAGAGTCAATGACTTCTCTTTATTTTAAAACCCAGATTATTTTATGGGCTGTAATTACAGAAGATTTCACACCAAAGCAAACACCTCTGTGCTCATGAGCGGGTGAAGCTTTTGGCTTCAGAGAATTTGCCAGAAAAAGGATCATTTCTGTAAACAGTGTGTGAGCCAGAGTAAACATCATTTACATCTTCTGCAGAGTAGAACAGACAGCACAGAGAAGTTTCAATTATGAAATGCCTCAAATGAAAAAGCTGCTTCATCTTTCATTTGTTCCGTTACGTGTTTTTTTTTTTTTAGAGACGACAGGCTGAAGGTGAAAAGAGCCGCTCCTGACATGATTCATTTGAGCAGAGGCCTTACAGCTCAGATTATAAACAGATCTGATCCTTTCCCCTGTCATAGCGTTTGTTTTTAACCATATCAGCCCGTAAAGACTCGAAGTAACTGATTCTGCAGCTGCTGCCAATCTCCCAGGAGGGAGTCTGACGGGGACAAAGTTAGAGCGAGGGAGCGAGAGACTGACAGTTCCTCCTGACACTGCTGAACGCTTTCTGGGAAAATAAAGCAAATTACACAAAGGAGGTGCCCGGGTCTGATCCACTGCTAACCCGATTCCTCCACGCTCGAGAGTGGGCCGAAGCGGCTCGATGGACGCTCAGGACTTTTTTGAAAAGTCTTGATAAAGACTCGCTGTTGTCATGCTGATGCAATCGCTGCTCCTGCAGGTGTCTGACAGCTCGCCTGCTAATCCTTCAGGTGAGCTCGCCGCTGCAGCCTTTGCTCGGAGACGCTGTGGGGGAAGATGCAACTCCATGTTTATACTGGGTAAGCCTCTCCTAACCCATTGATATCACAGGAAACATATTCATACCTGTGTCTCCTGATGCTGCTCATCATTTGCTCCCACTATCTGCTCTGTCTCAAGGTCTAATTCATAAAGCATATAACACTAATGATATTTAGGCACAAACACAGCCATAAAAGTTATGAGTGTGGCTGATAATATGTGTCATAATTTTGGGCATAAATGACACAAATGGGCCCCATTAAGTGAGGTTTGAGGAGAGAGGAAGACACGACTCGTTAAACAGACGGTGAATGGTTCCATAAAGCAGAAGGTAAAGGTTGACTTGATTCATTTGGTTGAATGGTGAGCTTGTAACAGACTCTTAATTGACTCTATGCTCCAAACTGCAGGGATGAAAATGAGAGTGTGCACAGCATTTTCTGAGATAACAAACCATCCCGTTGTGCAAGGTTTCTTTGGACTAACACCGTCCTGACAGCGCTTGATTGAGACGTCTCGTTTCTGTGATTTGTAGTTTCCATTAGCAAACATTATAAGATCTAGTACTTTTATTTTGAAGGCGGACAAACCGAAGTGTGGAACTTCGTATTTAGGAGCTGTTGCCTCAAATCACAACCGTCAGCTTGTCAATAAACGAATCAAAGCTCAACATTTCAATTACGGAGGAAGTGGATATTAGCAATGCATCGTTATCTCCACTTTGTACAACAAGCTCCGTCGAGTGAGAACAGTGAGTGTCAGCGCCGTGTGGAGCCCCGTCTTTATTTGTTTCTTGTCCGTCTACGCGAGGCGACAGAGAGGAGAATAGAAACTGAGAGTCGAGGTAAAATTGGCATATAGCTCCCCCTCCCACAACAAGTTTTCGAGAAGAAGCCAGGTCAGCACGAACAATCGCAGCAGACCGGTCCTCTTTGACCAAAGCAATTTCGTTGTACTTGTACTTGTACCTGTATCAATGACAAAATAAATCTGATTCTGATTCTGAAGGTTTCTGAGTGGTAAAACACACAGAGGGCTGTTATGGCTTCCTGACACACATCTGTTGACAGGCAGAGGAGCAACGTTATCAGGAGCCAACGAACCATAACATTACCAGAGTTAGGCTAATATGACTCTGCTAGCATCTACAGCAGGATTTACTTATTTATTTGTATGCAAACCTGAGACATCACTTTAGATTCTGCAGCCAGTAAAGCTGCAGAACGCTGATCCTGATAATGATGGAGCCTAATGTAATAATCTGCAGGGATGTACCCTCTGCTTCCTGCTCGGTCTCTCTCTCCTTTTCTTTTCAGCGTCTTAGCCTCAGACGACGTAAGAATTGATACAGAGACGGACTAGTAACAGACAGCCGTACACTAAACTTACATAGTGCGATAAACAGGCAACCTGCAGACATGGACGAGACGAATTAAGTGTAGACCTGCATAAAACAAGCTAGTTTCAGTGGATAACATGACTTGTTGTACGTGTTGAATCGCAGTCATTACCAAAGACCTCTCAGCTTCGTTGACCGTGCACGCTCGGCTCGGACGCCTCGGCTCTTCAGGACATAAATTGAGGTTCAGACTTGTTGCTCAGGCTGTTGAAGTTTCATCGCTGTGAAAAGATGATTGCTTCCTGTGAGGGCTGGCCTCAGATCAGCGTGTCAGCCTTCAGGTCTTTGATGAGCTTTTCAGCGTCCTTCAGCCGTGAACAGGATGAGGGACACTTTGTGCAGACACCTCACTCGACCCCGGCTATCTGGTTCTGTGAGTGTTAAATATTCATCAGTGATCGGCCTGCCAAGGAGAGGAGCCCTGAGCAAACAGGGCGCTGGGCATTCAGCGTCTCTCTGCAGCGATCACAGAGCATATCAGCGTGATTATCAGAAGTTAAACAGACACGGAGAGCAGGGGAGCGCGTCTACCTTCAGATGACTTTCTCTCTGCTGTTTGATCTCTGAGCGGCGTCACTCCTCCTCTGTGTGTTTTCTCTCTCTGTGTTCACTCAGATTATGTTGCCGCAGACGATATTTGTTTGAAATGTACTCCACAAAGACAAAGCGTTTATTTATGATGTTTGAATACCTCCCAGCAACACAGTCATTGTGAAAACGGTTGCTTGATATTTCGATAGGAGCAATTAACTCGCTCTGTTCTGAACTTTAGTTTTCCGCGTTCTGCGGAGGCGAGAAGTTCACAGCAATGTCACTTTGAAAGACATAAATATCTGCATTTTTTACAGGTGGAGGGATGACGTCCTTTACTGCTTACGTAATAAAACTTCAAAGACGAAAAGTCCAAAGGAGGTACTGGAAAGTGAAGATGACTTCTGAAATTCAAAATACTTCAACGTAATCAATCAGGATGAATCTGACTGTGTCGACTAAAGAATCTCTGAGGGGCATTTTCTGTTTTCCTGATGCCGAAGCTTGGACACGGGACAGATTGATGTTTATACTCCAGACGCATCTGACATGAGAGCCTGAAGAGATGAAACTTTTCTGTTTAAGGAGATTATTCTTTTACACCAACGTCACACGACGACGAGATCAGACTCCACTGATGAGAAGAGTCATCAGACGGTGCAGAATATGAGAGTTGTCGGTTCTCCGCTGCCTCCACTGGCTCATTTTTTTTGTGTAATTGCGTTCGAAGGATTAATGCACAAAGTGGTCGAGGCAGCGTTTTGTCAATGGCGTCCGGCAGCTTTTAAGAGAGCGATGTAATGTGTCTGTATGTGGCTGAAAAAAAAAGCATCTTCCTCTTTGACATAAATTTTCCATCCAGCGAGGGATCCTTTGTTGTGTAAATGAGCCAAATGCTCTTTCAGCAAAGAAGCTCAGATTGTAAACGTGCACAGGGACGGAGAAGTCTGCACATGTTACACTCCTGTCAGAATCTGTATTAATATCAAGAGCCTGTGATGAAAACAAGATTTCATGGAGGGGCTTCGATCCATCAAGGATTTTAACGATTGTTTGTGAACGTATCGTGATGGCAGCGTGTGCTGAATGGATTTATAGTTTGGAACAGCTGTGCAACAACAACAGGCTTTCACACCCACTCAGGAACTGTTCGATACCAGACTCCCTCCTCAGAGTTAAAGATGTAACATGAGAGCTGTGAGATGGAAGAACGAACTATCTGCAAAGTGTTCAGCAGGCTCTTAAAGCTGTCTGATGCACCTTGATACGAGGACACGGAGACACTCAGACGGTCGATTTTTGGATCCGGGACCTTATTTGACATTGTCTTCAGGCACAGAAGTTATCGCTGGTTTGTGATGCTCAGGGTGCGGCAGCAGAATGAAAGATCAGTCCAGTCCCTGTAAGGCGCTGGTCAGTGAGCAGGGAGGGGGGGGGGGGGGGTGTACAATCCAAAATCTTCAGGAGGAATAGTTGCTTCTGTTGGCAAACAACGAGCCGAAGATGCTTGAAAGTGAGTGAAATGTGATAATGTGTCTGTAAAATGGAGATTCTGAATCTCAATGGGATCCTGCTTAAATATAGGTTCATAAATAAAATAATAATAAAAAATATATATTTATTTTCTAGTCATCTGAATACTCAAAGTGCTTTTACAGCTGCAGGTCACAGCGACACATTCGCACCCTGATGGTGGAGTGTAAGTGTTTAGATCCAGGGACACATCGGACGTATGAAGGAGCTGAGGGATCGAACCCACAACCTTCCGGTAGAGAGAAAACCGACTCTACTAACTGAGCCACAGCCTCAGGTATAGCTGCATGACATTATTGTCTGATTGTCCCTGTAGTGATGCAGAAGTAGAGTAAAAAAAAACAAAAAAAAACACATGTTGTGACCTTCAGTGTGAAACCTTTTGCTTCTTGAAAGCACACTGAGACTTTGTCCTGAGAGGGGAATGAGGTGTGAATAATTCAAATCTTCTTCAGAGACTCCGTCCACCCACTGAGCCTGCAGTTGACCTTCTCTTCATGTAAATGAGATGAGCCATGGGAGCGGTGGGGGGGGGGCATCTTTCAGTCAAGACACATCACCACGGTGGCCCAGTCAGCATCTCGAAATATCTCTCATCATCGTACGTTGGTCGACCTTTGGTGCCAAATAAAGAAGCTGATGATTACGACGGTTATGGTGCTTTCACACTTTTCAGAAAACTCCTGAAAAAGCTCTGAAATGTCTCCAGGAGAAACGTGTGAACGCAAACTGACGCATTTTACCCCGACAAGTTTCTCTTGCAGGATCCGCAGCGAGTCGGTGTGAGATGACGGTAGAGCGCAGCAGGACATCATCACCTCGAGTCAGTCATAGACTGTCTGCACGCAATCGCTACGATCTCCCTGCACTAAATTAAACTTCTTCTCTTCTCCAGGATTTTCTTTTCTCACCCATATTGTCGATCCATTGAACCACACACAGCACGATTTAAATGCATTCTCATTACAGCATTGGACAGTGGACTCTGCTACTTCTGCATCATGTTTTCACATCACTTGTTACCTCAGGAGACCCCCCCCCCCCTTGTCTGACAGTCTCCTGTTTTAAGGTGCATACTTGAGCAGCCTAATTTGCATGAAGTGAAAACATTTTACACGGATAAAGAAAAGATTGAACAGCGTTTCCTGGCCTCATGAAAACATGAACAAGTCCCTCACACAACAAGACAACTTTGGCGATCTCGACGGGGACAAACTTGTATCTGTACGTGTTTTCCTCCTGCTGCATCATGACTGATATTTTCACTTCCCTCGCTCTGGGTCGATCTCTTCATTCTCGTAACACAGAGGATGATAATGCTAACTTTATTTAAGCAGCACTTTGACTAAACAAGTTACAAAGTGCTTGTTACGATGTGTGGCTGCCTCTGCTGCAGGGAGCACAAACGCTCACTTTATAATTGTGGCGTCCATTATCAGACTAATTGGATAGTAATTGGTGTCTGCCCAAACACCGTATAACACCAATTACACCGGCAAATTTAGAGGAAGCACTGAGCCACTCAACGGGCGGCCATATTGGACAAGCTGCGAGTGTGAGCATGCACACACACACACACACACACACACACACACAGTTCTGTTTGACAAGGTGAAACTGGAGCTCTGACCGACATCCTCAGTGTAACCATAAAGAAATGTCACCTCGGGGACATTTCATTTGAACATCCTCGTTTTTTGTTGGCTTGATGTGTTGACTTTCTGAGCAGTCAAACAGAGTAACACACACACACACACACACACACACACACACACACACACACACACAGAGCACATATGTGTTTTTATCTGAGAGGCAGCAGGAAGCGGAGCTGAAGCAGAACTGAGCCTGGACAATCTTTGATCTCCAATCTGCACATTTTCAGGGACAGAGGGAAGCTTAATCCGATTGGTGGTGTTGCGGGAACATTCCTCTGCTTCCTGCTTCTTTTTTACATCTTATACAGGGTGATACAAAGCTCTGTGTCAAGGAGGCATTGTGATTAATCTGCAGGTTTTGCCTTCTCTGCGCTCTTCCCCGCACGGCTCGGGGAAACCGAAAGGTCACGGCCGTGTTTGTGTGGTTGTTATGCATGCAGGCAGAGGCATGAATGTATGCATGCAGAGGACGGCACCTTTAACTCACGAGCGCTCGTGTGACGTGGGGATCATACAAGCACAACACAGCGTTCCCTTCATTACTGCTCATGTTGTGTCTTCTTATCCCCTTTAGTCTCATTTAAAATCTCGTCTACACTTTGATGTCAAACTTTTCATCATAATAAGCCTCTTGTGGTTCTTTCTAATATTCAAACAAATCCAAAATGTGAAGAACTTCTCCTTTAATCTGTGTGTGAAAATCAGATCCGGAGACCTTTCAACTGGTTGGTCTCTAAGAGGACAAAAAGCTTGATAAATAGAGTCCATCTTATTAATGTGATCAGTTTGTGAGTAATCTTTTCACGTGCACTCATATACAGCTCGCTATCAGCAGCTCATACATGCACGAACTGACCATTCACTAAATCTCTGCAAAACAGCAAATAACAGCTAAGTGACCATGACTTCACCTGACTCGTGAGTTTGAGGTGAATCATTAGATCTTTGCAAAACACCCAGAATTGACTTTACAAGAGTGCAATAACAGAGCTCAACTGAATCTGGATTTTACTCACACATGACCTTTTCTGCTGATCCCCGTTTGAAAACTCTCACTGTCACAACCTGGCTTCGACAGCGAGCGAGAAAAGAGAGAGCCCACGCATAGTCGTTATACAATATATTTGAATTCAATTACTTCCAAGGTTTATATCTTTTCTTTATGCACCTCGGACTGCGTGCTGAACAGAGTGAATGGCGTCTGTGGTCTGAAAAGAGACGACGTCCTTCCATTTAAGCATTTATGTAAAACTGTTTTTACTTTTTCATCTAGTATCGCTTACTCACGCTTCTCATGAGAGCATGTGGCACAACAGGTTCAAGGTTTACTTTATTGTCAATTCCAAAATACGTCAGACATACAAAAGGTGTGTGTGTGCGCAGTGTTGAGTGTGTGTGTGTGTGTGTGTGTGTGCAGTGTTGAGTGTGTGTGTGTGTGTGTGCAGTGTGGAGCGTGTGTGTGTGCAGTGTTGAGTGTGTGTGTGTGCAGTGTTGAGTGTGTGTGTGCAGTGTTGAGTGTGTGTGTGTGCAGTGTTGAGTGTGTGTGCAGTGTTGAGTGTGTGTGTGTGCAGTGTTGAGTGTGTGCAGTGTTGAGTGTGTGTGTGTGTGTGTGTGTGTGTGTGTGTGCAGTGTTGAGTGTGTGTGTGTGTGCAGTGTTGAGTGTGTGTGTGCAGTGTTGAGTGCGTGTGCAGTGTTGAGTGTGTGTGTGCAGTGTTGAGTGTGTGTGTGTGCAGTGTTGAGTGTGTGTGCAGTGTTGAGTGTGTGTGTGTGCAGTGTTGAGTGTGTGTGTGCAGTGTTGAGTGTGTGTGCAGTGTTGAGTGTGTGTGTGTGCAGTGTTGAGTGTGTGCAGTGTTGAGTGTGTGTGTGTGTGTGTGTGCAGTGTTGAGTGTGTGTGTGTGTGCAGTGTTGAGTGTGTGTGTGCAGTGTTGAGTGCGTGTGCAGTGTTGAGCGTGTGTGTGTGTGTGCAGTGTTGAGTGTGTGTGTGCAGTGTTGAGTGTGTGTGTGCAGTATTGAGTGTGTGTGTGCAGTTTTGAGTGTGTGTGTGTGTGTGTGTGTGTGTGTAATGATTAAAAGCACTACGTCAGACTGAGAAAAATAAAAGAAAGACATTTTCCAGAGCTTTCTTCTCTCGCTGCTTAGAGGGGGCGGAGCCTAATGTGTCTACTCCAACAACAACTATTTTCTGATGTCAAACACACGTTTCTGATGCGTAGCTTTACAATCTTTACAGATGAACAACACTTCTATGAAGTTTGAAACGTTTATGCAGCCGAGACACGTAGAAAGCTAACGTTATGCTACAAGCGAATCTACTCAGCCGTTTTGACAAACTAGCTAAACATTAGCTTAATAGGTTGTTTATGAACCTACAAGAGCTCTGAAAAACATGACTAGATAGTGAGAGAGTTGCCGGCGTGATGATGTTTAATGTCTCCATGACAACCGCTGTCGTCTCATTTAGCTACTTGTTAGCAACCGCTGTTTTAACGGTATGTGTAAAAACTTTAAAATTCACAAGTGGCGGTTTTAGCTAACAGAGTTTATCTCATCTAACAAAATGTCAACATCTCTTCAGCTTGTGTTAACCACAGACCTTATTTCAGGCATCTAACCCAATCAAAATCCACATTGACTTTTAGAGTTTACAACCCATGGTGCTAAAATGCTAACTTACTTCCTGGTTTTAGGACTCTGTCCTGTGCCAGTCTTTTATCCTCATTTTATCAGCTGTGGGTTTGAATACGACCTCGGCTCTGCGCACCGTCACACACTCTCTCCTCTCAGCATTAACTGGCTCGTCTCACTTAACTTTGTGTTTTTATTTGAGCTGTTTTAGAGGAGAGAGATTAAAGTGATGATGATGGTTGTCCAGATTTGTAGGAATGCATGCTAAAAGGATTTGGTATCAGGTAAACCAGGAGGAGAAAAATACAGTTTCTTATAAGCCTTGCTCATTTATAGGCTTCTTCTGTTTTCTGCCACTTTAATCAACTTAACTTTATGCAAATTCCGGAGCTTAACCTTGACATCAAACATCCCACACCTCCGAGAAAAACCCTCTCGTCTGTCTCCAGCTCTGCTCCGCTCATCTGTCTGTTTTGCTTCCGATTGAAGCTCGGAGGTTTCTGTGTGAGCTGTGAGATTTGGCATTGCTTCAGGCGTCCAATACCAGGTCCAGTTTTCCCACGGCGAGGCAGAAACATACCCTCACCCCCTCCCCGTCCTCCCCGTCCTCCCTGTGCGTGCACTGCTGCAGAGACCCGCTCAGTATTTCAGGCACACTCCCAAACATTTTAATTCCTCTCAGACAGTTTGAAGGTCCAATGCTTTAATCGATAGGCGTCGTTTAAATTAATCCCCCGCCCCTTCTTTGACTCTGTAAAGTGGGCTGGATTAAATAGATTATAAAGACCGTCCAGCTACACTCTATGGCATCCTTTATGAACGTCTTTACTGTCCTCAGTTTGAGTGCAAAGATGTCCTGATTCACTCATTAAAAGGAGGACCGTGCCCACGACCTAAACTGCCCTGAGCATATAAAGAAGAGTGTCGAGTCAGAGGGGAGCAGTCAGAACAAAACATCTACACATTTATCCCCCTCTGCTCCTGAGGGCACAGCAAAGGTTTATTTATCATTTATTATCCAATCAGCTTCATCTATTAAACGTGTTAATCGAGTTATTCAATCACTGACTCAACTAATTGACAATCTACAGGTCGTGAACCTAATCGACAACAAACCACCAGGAGAGCTGTGAGCGGGGAACAACAGCCAAAAATAGTGTACATACGACCTCTGGGATCAGCTGGAGTCAATCAGTCAGTCACCGGGTGCCTGGCGCCCTTAATTTAGCTGAACGTTTGGGAACTCCCGACTTTCTGTGAATGACTAAAAATACAAAATATAATCAATGCAAAGTGCAAAAATAGATCAACAGTCGCTGCTGGCCGTGCCCCAAAAGTCCCTGAAAGTGCTTAACCTCTGTCGGGTCTTTTATCGGGGGAGATTATTTACCTTGAACGAAAAGTTCATCAAGGTAAATCTAGCCGAAATGCACATAGTTCCTCAAAAAGGCCATCATTCTTGGTCGAAACGGGGCTTAAATTAGCAGTATTAGCTTAGCACGAGAAACTCTTCCATGGCCTTCCACATGTAAGTTAAGCAATTTTCTTTCACATCTGTTTCATCATACTGTGTGTTTGTTCATATTTCCCTTTGTTGGTAACGTGTCGATGGGGACAGAAAGAAAAGCAGATTGAATTATCTGATCCGTCGTACACGAAGCCCTCGCACTTCTCTTTTTGCAGCGAGCGACGTAACACATGTTCTAATGTCTTCATTGAGTATTGATTGAAACTAAATGACTTTCCTGCTCATTCCGCCCCTCTAAGGTTTCTCATTAAGTGTCCCAGCAGTGATGAATGATATGCAGGCAACGCAGGCTGAGTTGAAGCGGAGGGGAGATGGGAGAGGGGGGGGGGGGGTTCATTACCGAGCAGCAGATTTGAAAGGACATCAGCGCTGTGTGAACGTTCACAAAGAGTCTGGTCCTGTAAGAGATGGAGAAAAAGAGATGTGCAGACAGTTGATTGTGCTGCAGTGAATCGGACGCAGTGCTCCCTCTCTCGCCTAACTTCACCGTGTTTCCTCCGTGCTGAGCGGCTGCACGTCGCCGCTGTTATTTCTGCACAGCTCGTATCAAAAGAACAAAACCTCTCAGCCTGCAAGGATCCAACTTTCCAGGATATATTTTGAAATATTTTTTCTCTATTTGAACTCAGTATATGTCACCTTTGAGCACCAGCATGTAACCAAAGCAAACAGCAGTTTGGCCACACCCCCTCCATACTCCTCACACCTCCGTGTGTGTTTCAATAAAGAAGTTATCAACCAGAACACTTTTTGTTTTGCTTCTTTATTCTGTATTGCGCTTTAGTTTCATCTACAGCACTTTGTTCAGCTGTTGCTTTTTTTTTTTTAAATGTGCTTAATAAATAAATGTGATTGATTAATTGCTAATGAAGCCCCATAAAGTTTTTAATGATCATACGCTCTGTCCCTCCGTCCACCAGTTGCCTTCCTGTGATCTGTGGCTGGTTTGCAGAAGCAGCAGGCTGAGCAAGTTGAACCAGACGCCCCTCTCCCAAGCAACATTTTCCTGCTCCGTTTCAAGGTTCCAACAATCCCTCCAGCAAGCTCCGGGTCTATCCCCGGGTCTTCTCACATTTGGGACTGCACGGAAAAAAACCTCCAAAGGAAGGTGTCCATAGGTGAGGGTTTGAACGTAGATTGAGTGGTGAATGAAAAGTTTTGCCTTTGGGCTCAACTCCCTCTTCGTCACGACGATCTGGTAAAACCGCAGATTGCAAATAAACATGAATGGAGTCTGAGCAACATCGACCACTGTTCATGCAGGACTGTTCTCAAAGCCTCTCCATGGCTTTGAGAACAGTCCTGCAAACTCCTATAACGCTGCTGCAATCAGAGACAGTTGAAGTCCATTTTTCATCCCCTTTGTTTTTGTTTCCTCGCAGTGAAAAGCTAACGTGAGTTTGTTAGATAAACTGAAACTGCAGCAGAGACAGATGGACAGAGACCACCAGAGAAATCCTGGTCCCTGTACTAATCCAGGCTAACAGGTCATCAGACTGGGACCTGGTCCTGATCCTAGCTAACAGGTCATCAGACATGGACCTGGTCCTGATCCTAGCTAACAGGTCATCAGACTGGGACCTGGTCCTGATCCTAGCTAACAGCTCATCAGACTGGGACCTGGTCCTGATCCTAGCTAACAGCTCATCAGACTGGGACCTGGTCCTGATCCTAGCTAACAGGTCATCAGACATGGACCTGGTCCTGATCCTAGCTAACAGGTCATCAGACTGGGACCTGGTCCTGATCCTAGCTAACAGCTCATCAGACTGGGACCTGGTCCTGATCCTAGCTAACAGGTCATCAGACATGGACCTGGTCCTGATCCTAGCTAACAGGTCATCAGCCTGGGACCTTGTAATGATCCTAGCTAACAGCTCATCAGACTGGGACCTGGTCCTGATCCTAGCTAACAGCTCATCAGACTGGGACCTGGTCCTGATCCTAGCTAACAGGTCATCAGACTGGGACCTGGTCCTGATCCTAGCTAACAGGTCATCAGACTGGGACCTGGTCGTGATCCTAGCTAACAGGTCATCAGACTGGGACCTGGTCCTGATCCTAGCTAACAGGTCATCAGACTGGGACCTGGTCCTGATCCTAGCTAACAGGTCATCAGACTGGGACCTGGTCGTGATCCTAGCTAACAGGTCATCAGACTGGGACCTGGTCCTGATCCTAGCTAACAGGTCATCAGACTGGGACCTGGTCCTGATCCTAGCTAACAGGTCATCAGACTGGGACCTGGTCCTGATCCTAGCTAACAGGTCATCAGACTGGGACCTGGTCCTGATCCTAGCTAACAGGTCCTCAGACTGGGACCTGGTCCTGATCCTAGCTAACAGGTCATCAGACTGGGACCTGGTCCTGATCCTAGCTAACAGGTCATCAGACTGGGACCTGGTCCTGATCCTAGCTAACAGGTCATCAGACTGGGACCTGGTCCTGATCCTAGCTAACAGGTACCAGCTGTGTTGATATAAACACGGACAGGAAGTTTGTTTGGAAGAATACTTCCAGGTTTTCTTTGGCCAAAATAAAAACATCAAATGATCGTTTGGTGAAATCAGCATGAATGAACTTACAGAACGAACTGAAAGATATCCTGCACACCACAAGGCCCCTTAGCAAACCAGTTAGCTCCAATCAGCGTTTTTATTGATGAGCGAGGAGAGACCATAGGTTTCTCTCTCTCCTCAGTCAATGAAATAAATTGCGGAGACCTCTCCCTTGTGTCCGATTGTCGTCATTAACAATGAAGGAGTGTCAGCTGCATATTAAACCCGAGAGAGGAGGAGGATGACACTTTGACTCCGGAGCAGATTGCAGCGGTCAGTCCGCCCGGATGGAGGGGATGAATCAGAACACTCGCCGCTCTGTCACTTATCCATCACGGCCCTCTGAACACACAGCGTGTTGGGAATCGATGGGTGCTCACACAGCAGTTTGTGTGTGATGCTATGCGGTCTCACTGCGGAGCACGGGCAGTATCCATCATGAAGCACATCTGTATCACACCTGCCGCTCACAGCCCAGAGTGAGCGAGGACGTCCTTGCTTCCTCTCCACTTCACAAACCAAAACTGAAAATGACTAGAAAAAGAAAAAAAACGTGGATTTTTAACATGTTTTGCATTTTAAAATGATTAATGGGTACGGGCTGTTCTGACTGCAGTATGCAAATGCCTCTATGGACGTGCATCCACTGAAATGGATGCACATTGCTTTTGATGAATCGTTCAGAATGTTTCAACATAACATCTCACAACAGATGGGGGGGGGGGGGGGGGGGGGGTGTTAAATAAAGACTCAAGCTGCAACTATGTCATGAATTATTCTGTGACTGATTTATTGGTTATTGCCTGAATCTTCCAACAAACTTTTCAACTTTGGCCAAGCTTACAGATGGATTTAAATTTTTTTGTAAAGAAAAATGGTGAGTTGCACATACACACAGGCTCGATACTGTCGATATTTTTGCTGCTCACATTTACAGTCAGAGTGAAATTAAATGAATTAAGCGTCACCTTGAGTCTCAGAGCTCTGCTGTGCTAGTTCCACCTCCTGTCAGTGCCGCTGACGCGGCTGACTGATTCTGTTGTTTTTAGTCTTTATACTCTCCGCCTGACTTCATCAAAGCTGTGCAGAGCAGCAGCAGATGATGATGATGATGATGAAGGAGAGCTGAGGGTGCTGGTGTGGAGCCAGCACTCTGAGTAATGTGACCAACAGTCCAACACGCTGCTGATAATAGGACACACTGTGTGAGCCGGAGAGCTGCATCCTATAACTAACCTTTTGTCTGCATCAGGGCTCACACCACTGCGCGCACACACACACACACACACACACACACACACACACACACACACACACACACACACACACACACACACACACACACACACACACACACACACACACACACACACACACACACACACACACACACACACACACACACACACACACACACACACACACACACACGGTAAGCTGAAGCTGAGAGTGCAGCTGATGAGAGAAGCGAGCCGGACTCCACCGAGCTGGGTCAAGGTCTCAGGAAAAAGAAACAAAGTGAGTCAGAGCAACAACTTTTAACAGCTGCAGGATTTGTTCCGTTTCCTCTCCTGCTCCCTGCTGCCATCTGTACAGAGCAGTAAACAAGTTTTTACTTACACGACAGACAGGATGCAGGAAGATCTGATCTGTCACTGATGCTTGCGTATGTCTACAGACAGCTTCGTTAGCCTTGTACCTCAGAGTATCAGATTTGTGTATTGCAGAGACGAAACATTTAACAAACTTCCTCTGAGGATGTTCAGCAAGCTGCATGTTATGAGTTATGGCTCCAGGATGAGGGGGTTTATATGCATGGTCATGATAAAAAGGAGTATTGGGCATTCAGTGTTTTGCAACATGAAATTGAAAGTAAAGGCAAAAAAATCCCCTCTGTGCTCCCTGAAAAGCCACGCCCATCTCTTACATGCACAAGCTCATCATATTCAGCTTTAAGATGATGTCAAAACGTTCTTTGTTATCAACATCATTTATATATATTTGTCAATATTCTGCTCCACTATAATGTCTTCAGTCTCACACAAACCTCAGGTTTACAATTCTACAGTTCGACTAGCAGATGATTTTATCCAAAGGACCAAACATCAGAGAGTGAGAACAACACGAGCGAGGATCAGGAGAGGAGGAGGTGCTGCCAGGAAGCAAAGCACTTTGAGAAAGAAAAAAAAATATCGTAATCAACAACTAGAATGACAGCTGTGTTTGAGGGATCCAATCAGCATCAAAGCCATCCAAAATATCATCATCATCCTCATTATCATGAAGGTTGTAGTTGTTCATAGAGAGCTGGGTCTTCAGCTTTTTTTAAAGGTGCAAAGACACTCTGCAGATCGAGAGGAGTTTGTTCCACCATCGGGGGGCGACAGAAGAGAAAAACCAGATCCTGTTGTGAATGTTGGATCAGACGCCTTTCATTGGCTGAGCAAAGTGGGCGGGATTTAAGGAGGAGATGCATAGTTTGAAAGTTGCCAGCGGTGGGAGATGAACAGCGGAGTGACGTGGGCTGATAGATGTGCAGATTGTTTTACATCGGAATGCATGCATAACTAAACATGCATAACTAAACATGCATAACTAAACATGCAAAACTAAACATGCAAAACTAAACATGCATAACACAAACCAAAAAATGCAGATTAAAATATTTTTGTTTTTTCAAATCTGCTTCCTGTTTTTTTCTGTACATCTGTGGATCTGTGTCTGGGTTTACGTGATGCCTCAGGTTCTGATGTTCCAGGCTGCAACTCTTGATTTTATTTTGTCCTACTTATTTTATTTTGTACTATTTACTTTCATACATGTACATAGATGGTATAAAGAGGATTATTTTTCTGTCCCGCTGAGAGAACACAGCTCAGTGACACTGATGAAGTTCTCGAGTGGAAATGGATATAACCCTTTTTTTTTTGCACAAATGATAACTCTAACTCTGCACTGACTGTCCTGTGAGCCAAGATGAAGGGCAACAAATGGCCGTGCATTATGAAATACATCCTTCATTTAGAGCATACATTATTCCTTTATATCTCTGTCCCCACAGTTAATCAATGAAAGAGGATACAGGGAGAGAGTGGGACAACATTTTACCTCTGATTTCCCTGTGCTCGCATTTTCACCTCCCCAGCAGAGCCGTGCAGAGCGGCAGTCTATCTCAGGTGAAGTGTCATTAAGGCTGCTAGCCATTTTTCATAATCCAGTGGAGCTCCACAGATCAATACTCGTGTGTGTGTGTGGAGGAGTGTGGAGTAGATCTGTGTGTGTGTGTGAAGTGGGAATAGAAGCTGTTAGTGGCTCTGTAATGGAATTTAATGCGAGCTGACCGCGGTAATGAGCGGGAGAAATGGACGCGAAACGTTCCTGAGGATCACCGAGCGGTTTTATCCGTCCGATATGAATTAAAGAGGAGAAGACACTTGATTCAGTCCACCGCTGCGATCACTTTACAACTCTTTACGACATTATACTGGCTGAAAACCTGCTTCTGAAGTGCATCAGGTTGGTTCAAGTTACAAGTGGAGTTTCAAATTTTGGCTCCACTGCTTTTTAAATAAGAAAAATAATGAAGGCCTTGGTAAGATATTTCAACCATTTGACCCAATCAGTGCAATGTGTAGAGACTGAAATGCTCAAGCTTCCTTCCTCTGAGATCATGAAGGAAACATGCTGTGTTGAAGCTTCTCTGACAACAATGCAGCAGCCAGTATGTCCTCCTTCTAACTTTAGATTCTGCTCCTGAAGGGTCTGGCTTTGAAGGAACCAAAACCTGCAACATGAGAGAAGAGACGGCACAACCTAACAGGCCACAAACGATAATGTAGTGGTCGAAAAACACGATGTTTAGTGAGCTCAATATCTTCATCTTCAAAAAATCTGAAATACATATTTTATACAGCTGAAATTTCTGTCTTTTCATTGCATTTCAAATACTAAATATTTTATTTTTCCAAACAGTTTGGATTTCTGATGCTGCATATGACACAATCTGACGTCAGCTGTGATTCAGTCCCTGAGTTTCATCACACGCTCCAATGTTGCTCTCTCTCTTTGTGAAGTTGAGTTTGTTTGTTTCTGCTGCAGAAGTTCACAGACGAGGAGAATAAAAAACCAGAACACGGCCGCTCGTTCCTCTTGGACGACCAAACACCAGCGGCGCACATCACACTCGACAACTCGCACTATTTCACCGTGATTTCATAATCTGAGCAGTTTGAGTAAATCTTCAGCAGCTGTGGTAGCAGACATAACTCGTCTCTGCAGCTGAAGGCTGAACGAGTCAGACTGCGTCTAACCATGACTGCTGGAAAACATGCACATTTCATTTCAGAAGAGGAAGAAGAAGGACTTAATTATTGAAATCAGTCAAAATCAGAGTTTCTCACTCTGTTATACACAAACACTCCATTATGGCTCCAGACAGCAGCAGATGGTTTAAATAGATCCAATGAGCTGATGGAAGGGTGGTAATTTAACACCCAATTTAATCAATGATTCTCATTCTGATGTGTCGATCAAATATTCAACAATTCACTTAGCAGACGTTTAAATCCAAAGTGACGAACATCAGAGAGTAAGAACAACACAAGCGAGGATCAGGAGAGGAGGGAAAAAACATCAGGAAGTGAAAAGCAACAGCTTTAAGTCGGATCGGACACATGTGCTGACAGGAAGTGAGCAGAGATGCCGACAGGAAGTGACCAAGAGGCAGAGCACAACATCAATGGATGTTCTCAAAAACTCTAATCAGCATCAAAACCAGCGTAAATATCGTCATTATCAAACAAATACCATCGTCATCATCATCCTCTTCAGATGCATCGTTAAGTTTGAATTATTCATGAGGAGCTGGGTCTTTAGATTTTCCTTACATGTAAAAACGTATGCAGATTGAACGGAGTTAGAAAGTTCAATCCACCACCAGGGGGCGACAGAGGACAAGAGTCCAGTTAGAGACTTAGTTGTGAAGGTTGGATCAGACGCATTTGTATATGGAAGATAAAAACGATTTTCAGGATGTTGAAGTTCAGACCTCCTCATTGTTTTCCCATTCTGTAAACAAACCTGCTAGCTAACGTGACGAACGTTACACGTGAGTCAACAGGGACGTCTATTTTGGTGGTAGATACTGAAGCGGTCCACTCATAAAATAATCGAGTAGCTTGTGCAAGAAAGTCTATATTTTTTTACAATACTGGCTGCATCGATGATAATAACCTGAAAATAACAGCGGAGCTTAAACAGGGAGCTGCATCAGTAAAGAGAACGAGTGTCGAGGGTTTCTCATCTCTTCTATAAAATATTGGAGCATTTGTTCAAGGATGTATGAAGAGTTGAACAATAAGCCATGAAGGTTGTGTTTGTAGTACCAGCGATAATTAAAAAAGGATGTTTTCTCCCTGTTTTGCTGTGACGTGTGCATGTTGCCATGACGATGCTGTTTTGTTGTTAGTTGCACTGTGACCTTATGTTTGATTGGTTGCATTGTCATTTTGGAAATCGTGTTGACCGTAGGAAGTACAGCTGCTGCTATGCAGAAACTAAAGGGACACTCAGACAAATTACAAATGAATACTTCGAACATCTATTCCATTGCATGCAATCTCCTGCACACTCTTTAACTTGCAATGATCTAACAATAGATCTGCCAATAAATGTTTGATGTGCAGGTTTTCACACGTTCGCATGCAATTGATAAACTACGAAGTTTTAAATGTTGACATGCTCTTGTGTTCCCTGAACAGTTGATATGATTAGTGGAGATAAAAAGGGTCAATAAATCACTGTGTGCACACACTTTATGCCTCCCTCAGTGCCCCATTTCAGCCCCCCTACTCAAAAAATTCAAGCCACGCCCCTGACTGCTGTCTCTGATGGCTGAGCTGAGCTAAATGTTCTGGATCAGTAAAAAGAGCCAGAGGTCCCATCAGGACGGATTTCTTTCTTTTCTTCTCCTTCTCTCCACTTTTAAAATGCTGAGTGAATTTATATGATTCCTGTTATTGAAGGTTGCACCAAAGTTATAATAAACCAGAATTATTGTTTGGCTCTGTGACAATCTTAAGAAGGCATTTCTCAGTGTTTTTTTTGTTTTTTTTACGACCATTTCTGCCGTCTTTCTCCGTGTGTATCTACTCAGACAAATTAGAAATATCTCATGTCTGCTTGGCTGGCAGGAAACCTGAATCTGTGGCCATCAGTTAAATTAAATACGGTCCAACACAGTTAAAGAAGCAGTCTGATGGATATGCTTCTTTTGTCCCAGAGGTCTGAGGAGGTACAATTTCCTCTCTCTCAACTGATTCATCATTTAAAGATTCGTTTTAAGCTCCAATCAGAGACGATAAAACGATAGAAAAGTTGGACTCAAATGATTGAAATCTGCTGGAGATACTCAGGTCATAGGTCAAAGACACAATGCAGAGGAAACAGCAGAGAAATAGATCCAGGTGGTAACACGCTGAGCTGTTCTGTTCTGTAAGGTGACATTTCAGCTTCCAAAACAGTTTAATTTGAAAGACATTGACTCTGGTTTAACAAAATCTAAAAAACAAAAAAACAAAACCAGTATGTTCAGACTTTTATCCATCAGAGATGTAAACACTAACATGTTTGTGTAGTTTCATGAAGAATGTGTTACCATGATTTTTCAGAAGTAGTTCTTCGTGTTTATAGAAGTCTTCATGTCAATGTAGGTCATAGTATTCAAGATTTTCGACAGAGAAGCAGATTTTAATAATAAAATGGATCAATAGATGGATAGATGACGGACGGATGGAAAATCTAAAAACGTGCCTCCAGCCAGCCCTGTGATCTTTGTGTTCAAACAATGTTCGGATTCTTGACGTTTTCAGTGACGATAAGATCCAGATCACAGGCCAGCGCATTGTGCAAAAAAAAGCCTAAAATGGTTTTAGAAAGTTAGGGCGTTTTATGCAATAAATGATTTGAAGCGGAGACCTTCAACATTTAACAGGCGATTGAAAATTCCTCTGACTACAAAACAGCACGTTACTCGACATTCAGACTACTGTAGTTCTCAAGTGCACATGCACACAGCTGCACACATTTCATCAGTGAAGCTGTTTTTTTTAAAGCTGTCGTGTTGAGCTGACTTTAAGTGCAGTCTCTTTGACTTTTATACTCGCAGCATTTATCCTCAGAGGAACGATCCCTCTTCAAACAGACCTCTACATCTATCACCAGGCTCTCCGACATGAGTGCACTCTTAAGAGTCCAAGTCAGTGATCATTCTGGGACACATCATGAGGAATACACTCACTTTTGGAGATATGTTTTAATTAAATGTGTCATAAGGTAAATAAATAACCCAGAGCAAGAAGTCCCCTCAACAATGATCCAGTTGAATGTATATACAGTACACCTTTTTGTGCAAAAAAACAAAAAACCATGGATCTAAAAGACTTTGTAAGCTGATAACTTCAAGGCACATATATATACTGTTTACCATAACACTGCTTTTGCTAAACAAAGAGAGAAGAGCTGTTCTTTAATGGTTTACAATCGACGGTAGATGTGCTTTTTTGCTGCTCCCCTCTGTGTCACCCACCATAAAACACAGCTAGCACTAATAACAGGATCCCTCTGTTGTGATAATGTATTCATCTTGAAAAGCAGGTGAAAAAGCGCCGCAGCCTGCCACTTTCTGGGGATGTTTAATGAGTGTGACCTTTAAATTTCCTTTTTGAAGCGGAGAAATGCCATTTGCAAAAAAAAAAAAAAAAAAAAGTGTCATCTTCCTCGAGCTGGAATCTAATAATTTGCATCTCTGTTGACTGTGGTGGCAATCAGACAAATGTGCCGTATTACTGAGAAAAAAAAAGAAAAAAAACAGTCACAGGAAAAAAGTGTGTTGGACTCCAGAGAACTACGCCCTCTGGTGGTGAGTGTGGCAGGTTTCAGCACCCTGGTCATGCTACAGTGTGGATTCTGTTATGGTTACAGTATACAATGACTTCAAAATCATTCACAACCACTAAAAAAAACAAACCCAGTATTTATGCCTCAAATAAATGAATCCTGATTGTACATTTCGGTGCGCACACAACTCAAACAGCACAACTCCAGAAACCAATAACTTATGAATCAAACGTTATACAAAAGATATTATTCAGTTACAAATTACATTTCTTGACGTGGTTGTTTCAAATAATATCAACACTGTACAGTGTCCATCAAAGAGGGGCTTAATGTCAGTAAAAATGCTCCTGATGTTCTTCAAAATCATCATGTGCGACAAAAGTCTGCGTCCTGAACATTGTTCTTGCAGTAGACCGTGCTGTTGTTCCCCAGGGGGCAGTCTCTGAAGCCGATGCCCCCATTAGGGGTGTAAATTGGCTGAATGCGGAAATCTCCCTTGAGGAGCTGCTCGTTGTTGAGCGAGACGATCTGGAAGCTGGTCTCAGTCATTTCCAGGATGGAATTATCTTTCTTGGTGCCTGCCTCGCAGTAGTCGTCTTTTCTCCGACCCCGGTTGTATTTCCACTCGGTGGAGGACTTGGAGCGGCTCTTCTTGTGCATGTGCCAGCAGAAGACGCTGAGGAAGACCACGAGAACCACAATGACAGCCCCCCCAATCAGGCCAGCCAGCAGGAAAGGCGAGCTGGTTTCTGGCTGGGTGGCCTGCTCAGGCCCTGCTGGTCGTTTGTTCGTGTCAGGGTTGAAAGATGCCAGTGTGGTCAGGGCCTCTGTGCACACTGTGTCATCTTTGGGTCGGTAGTTATTGAACGCATCCAACGGAATAACACAGATCCGATAGGTGGACTTTGGCTCAAGATTAGCCAGTCGGATCCCCCGGTGGTCCCCACCCACTATCCTCTCTCTGACCGTGTCCCCTGTCAGACTGGGGCCCATCCTCGCCCAGGTCACCTTGTAGGCGGTGACGGGAAAGGCTGCCACCCAGCTGACGTGGATCGCTGAACCATTCAAGGTCGCAAATGTCACCTGCAAATTCTCACTCCTGGGGGCAAGAGGTTTCTTAGTCCTCAACCCCACCCCTCTGGTTGAAAAGGTTGAATGGAGGGAGGGTGATGTGGCTAAGGGTTGCCGGGGGGAGGAGGGAGAGACGTAGTGAGTCACCAGGGGGGAGTCTGTGAAAGACGACTGGGAAGGGATCAAAGCAGATTCACTTGGTGAGGTGGACAGGGGAGTCTTCCCCGTGCTCTTTGGACACTGGATCAGCTCCGCGCTCAGCTCCCTGATTACCATGCCGCGAAACTTCTCAGGTTTATGGCACATGAAGCCGCGCACATTCAGCGAAGACGGCAGGGATTTCAGCCATGACACCACCCATGTGACGCTACAGTCGCACAGCCACAAGTTGTTCCGGACCGTGAGCTGTCTGAGACTGACGAGGCCGTCAAAGACCCCCTGTGTCAGAGTCTGCAGCTGGTTGTTTGAAATATCCAACTTCTCCAACTTGTGCAACCCTGCGAACGCCTTGGCAGGGATCTGGTTTATCTGATTATCCTGAAAGTTTAACTTGACGAGCACCTCCCCTGGGAGGAACGGAGGAGGGTATGTGAGTGAGTTTCGGGCGAGGGACAAATCCCTCAGGGTGATCAGGTCCTGAAAAGTCCCAGGTGCTATTCCTTCATCTGTTAGCAGATTCCCATCCAACAGGAGACGCTGCAGGCGGGTTACATTTCTAAAAGCTTCCTCCGCAATGACTGCGATCCGGTTCTCGTCCAGTCGAAGCTCTTTCAGGTCATCAGGAAGACCGATAGGCACACTGCTCAGGTGGTTTTTGGTGAGGAAGAGCATCTTTAGGCTCACTGCTTCCTGAAAAGCCCCTTCCTCTACCCCAACCGTAGAAATAGAGTTATCATCCAAATGTAGCTCCTCCAGCCAGAGGAGCTGAGCCAGAGCAGCTCTGGAGATGGTCTGAATGTTGTTCTCCTGCAGGTGGAGAACTCTGACATTTTTGGGCAGGTTTATGGGGAACTCATCCAGCTGGTTGCCATAGAGATACACAGTTTCCACTGACGCCACATGGTGCAGCTCCAATGGGAACCCAGCATTGTTGATTTGGTTGTTGTGGAGAAAGAGGATCTTATAACCCTCACCGATTCCCAGAGGCACTGAGGTCAAGCTCCGCTCATTGCAGTAAACAAAGGTGCGATCGCAGCGGCACTCCTCGGGACAGTTGGAGGCGCGGGAGAACTGGAGGTGAAGGCCCAACAGTATTGGTATCCACGGCCTGATAAAGGAGGCCCAGTCCTTATTCCATAAACGCAGCTGTATCTCCATTTCAAACAGATCGTAAAAATACAACCCAGACAAAAAAATAAAAAGATAAGGAGTTAGGACATAAAACATCCAACAGAACAGTCTTTAGATGACACCACCATGTCCGGCCTGGTGATGAAGAATGTCTCGAGTAATCCCATGGTAATTAGTTGTCCTAAGCTTCCCATTACAAAAGCAAAATGTTCTCACTGAGAAATATGATTCCCTCTCCGGCTACGGTCCATGATAAAGATGGGTGACATTTCATCTCATTTTCAGAGTCTCTTCTCTTCTACGCAGGGTAGAGCTCTTGATGCAGACACAGCTCATGTACCACACGAAGCAGGCTTATCATTGGGTGTCCTTTTCCTCCCTCATGTCACGCATTGCTGGTTCCTCATACTTGACATTTGCATCCAGAAACCTGTTGCAAAACAAGAATAAAGGGGGGGAAAAAAATCAGTCCTCAGAATGCAATTTAAAGCTTTCCAGTAAAAGCCAAAGCCATTTCTCTCTCACAAAGCTAAAGCGGTGCATTATAAATACGGAGAGCAGAGCAGTGTGCATACAAATCACTTACAGATTTGTTACATATTCCTCCGGCACAATGCTAGAGAGAGAAAAAAAGGGATTGTTGAAAAGATACTGAGGGCAGAGGTGTGGTAAAATGGTGGAACGCTTATGTGACTAACGTGAGGCCTAATCGAAAATGAAAACAAACTTTTTCTCCGTCCCCAGGTGATAACCATGAACGTGAACAAACTGACAACAAGAGCATTAAAAAAAAAAATCTACAGAATTGAAAGGATTAAAACACAGCAGCTAGAAGCACTTTGTGAGCACTGAGGTGTGAGGTGAGTTGGAGAAGGAGAAGCAGGAATCTGTTACCCAGTGCAGCTTTGAAGGACAATAAGAGATGTTCCTTAACGGCACTGAATCTGATACCTGAATCTGCTAAACAAACACAAACAAGGACATTTTGCAGGACTGAACATTACCTGCCGTATTGCACTCCTCCTCCTGTTATTATATTTCTATTTGTATTCAAGGTTTAATCATTATAAACAAATGTGTAAAAAAAACATTTGTTGTTCAGTTTTACAGTCCAAACTGAAGTGACTAATCAAAAGCATTGTGGTGCATCTCCCTTTTTTTAAATAATTATCATGTCTCTTAATTATTTATTATTCACTGTTACGGTAGCTGCACTAACCCATTGACGTTGTTGCTGTGATGCTGTGTTCACATGTGTTAAATAAATTATGCTCCACTTTGAACTGTTTTCGTATTTCTTAACTTTAGACTACTTAAATAATCTTAACATAAATGTGCCTTTACGCTACAGTGAAAATGGTCGAAGCTAAAACATCACTTGTCTAATTCGCTAATTAAAACATTTTTAATCGTAGGTCATTTATAAGAGGAAAGGTATTATCAGCATCTGTTATAAACTTTGTCATACACACAAAATCTCTAAAAAACAATTTAAAAAAAACTACCAACCAAGAGTGTTGGTGAAAAACAGTCTTTCCCTATAACAGTTATTTGGTGTTGATGAACTCTTAACACTGCACTGCTCATGTTTGTTGTCCTTGTGTGATACATTTAGGATAACTGACTTATCAGAAGAACTTCCTGTTCAGGCGACTGTTTTAGAGCAGCAAATAATAAATCGATTTCTGCTAAAAACCGAGTGACAATGTACGGTTTTACAAAATGAAGCTAATGCAATAGAAGTGCAACAAAGCTGCAGTTTCTCACGTGTCCATTTAAACATGTTTACAGCCTGATGCAAAAAATGGTTTCAGTGTCAATAGATAATTTCTCACGTGTTAAAACTGTAAAGGGTTAATTTTTTCCATAATTCCCCTTTTTTCATAATGTTAAAAGGAGACATTATGTAAAATCCACTTTAACAGGTTACCACAACATACTGCATGTTCAAAAACACTGAGTGTCTACAGAAACACAAAATGTGAAAAAAAAAAAACATCCAGTCCTGCATCCAGAAAAATGCTCCATTTTAAAAGTGCTCTCCTTGTGATGTCACAGTGGGATTTTTTTTTTTTTTTTTTAAATCCCCTCTCCTCCCATGGACTCCACCCCCAGCCTAGAGCTAAACTTTTACGTCAGTCCGCCATTTTTTATTCTCGCTAGTGAAGGAGTGATGTCTACTGGGAAAACTCTGGGGGCGGGGCTTATTGCATTTAAAGAGACATACACACCAAAACGGAGCATTCAGAGAGAGCTGGTTTCTACAGGGTCACAAACCTCTGCTGCTTGATTCACGTTATATTTGGACCAAAGCTCAGCACAGATGTTTCATTTAAACCACATGTGGACTGTTTGAAGAGGTGAAGAATAGGGGGGGATATGTCCTCTTTAAGGCAGAGTTATTAGTTGTTTTGCCATGAGATTAAATGCAAGCCTCAGCTCTACATCTTTGTCCGTTTCTAGATTGATCAAAATTTAGGTAGAGTCATGAATTCCAATAAGGCAACCTCCAATACGGCTTCAAAACACCTCTTCAGAATCCAATGGGTGACATCACTGAGACTATACGTCCATGTTTTATACAGTCTTTGGGTAACAGCAGTTTAGATAAGGGGATGCTTTTTGCTATTTGATGTCTGTATCTGAGCAATGCCTCGTCACACGGCCTTCAGGAATCATTAAGAGGTTAAAGTGGGTTTAAATATTTGCTTGGCAGACCTGCAAAAACTCCAAATATGTGGAAAGGTAGACTTTGCCTCCCTCTCTCCCCTGGATTCATTAAGTGTAGCTGTGCTGAAGGAAGAGGAGCAGAGCTGGATGGTGATGAACGCAGCCTGTCAGCAGAGATAAGATGAGACAAATTCGTTGCACGGGGACAAACTAAGATCGATGTGGGCTTCTCGTAGTAAGGGAAGGTGCAACAGAGCTGGCAAGGTCATGAGATTAAAACAAAGTGGAGAGATTTGGAAGTCAACAGAATCTGCAAAAATTGAAACAAAGCCCCTCCAAGAAAAATGTCAATTAACTTGCAGCTTTTACGAGTCTATAATTCAATACAACCCCTGCACAGGAAGCGCTCATCATGTATTATTAGAGCTTGTTAGCTGGGTGCTACTGATGATTAATAAAATGGCACAAGGAGGCAGCAGCAGCAGCCAATTGACAGATTGCATTGATTTGTGGCCAAGGCACTTCAATAGTTATGTAATGTTCCTTGGGGGGCAAACAAGGCATCAAACTGAGTCCAATTATGGTGACCCGACCTCACCATGGTTATTCTCAGCAGGCTCTTTCGCATCAATCCTGCAGCACAGCCTATATTCATCTTCACCTCCCGCAGAGAGAATTAAAGAAAACTGCCTTTGTTGTTCAGCAGCAGCCTCCCAGTTTACAGAATTAACTGGTGGCTCAGAAAGAGCGCAGAACATTTGAGGTACACGTCCAAGAGGACGTTTATTTCACATTTCTCTTGGGTTAGTTTGAGTCGACCCTAATTAAGAATAGTCTACGTGGATGTTATTTTTTTTTTTATAACTAAAAGAGGCGTATGCGCTGGAAACGAATATAAATATCCAGTTTATCTGGCCAGACAAGAAGTTCGTATTTGAAGGATATTGAATATTTGGATAGAGGAATACAATTCGGCTTTCACACAATATAGGTTATAAACAGTTCTAAAGTCATTAAGCATTAAATCCCCGTTTTTTTACCTTCAGAAGAGCAGAAAGTCCTGCAGCTGCACATCCAGCCGGTCAGCTCGTTTCTCCGCACACTGCTGCGCTCACACCGGGCACAAAGTCCGCATCCTACCCGCTGCGTCCGCTCCCAGCTCCCGCTGCGGCTCCAGACTGCTCTCTCTCTCTCTGTGTGTTCTGCAGATTGTGAACGGATGCATTCTGCTAAATGTGTGTGCTCCTGACCGAAACGGCCAGTCAGAGAGGGAAGTTCAGGTGAAGAGCGGTCCGCTGCTGCTGCGCATCTTTCCCCCCCTCACCTCCCGTCTCAAACACACTCCTGCAGCCCGAGTCCCCCTGCCGGCCGAGCTGCTCCGGAGCTGCCGGTGAAGTTCCCCCGCAGCCTTTACAAGAGGAGAAAAGGACATGAAAAAGAGAAAGGAGGAGAGTTAGAGGCGCCCATTGTGACCCCCCGCTGCTCCGGAGACAGATACCCGGAATATAAAGTCCATAGTCTGGGTAAAGTGTTCCAGAGACTGCCTGGTCCCTGCTGGAGCTTCGAGACTCACTCAGGCTGCACAAAGGGTCTCTCTCTCTCTCTCTCTCTCTCTCTCTCTCTCTCTCTCTCAGGCTCTTTTACTTCCCCTCCCTCCCTCTCTATCTCTCTTTCGCTGTCATGGAGTGAAGGATGTTTTCCTGCGTCGACACCGAATTCCAAATCTTTTCATGATTTTAAATAAACAAACAAGTTACATATCATTGAAATGCTGCAGCGAACAAAATAGGCTATAATCAGTCAGGGAGGGGGGGGGGGGGGGGGGGGGCGGGGGTGGAGGAGAGCAAAACCTTTGAGGGCTCCATCATAAACATCTTTCTGAGTTAATCAATTAAATAAATAAAATCCTTAATTAATATCAATGCATGAAAAAGATACATGTATACAATCATTTTCTCAAAAGCCCAAGATTTAAAAAGAAAAAAAAAACGTCTGAAAAAAATGTGTAAACAGTTTTGCACAATTTTATCCAATCAAAAAACAAATATTCATTTTATTTCAAACCTTTTTTGAAAAGTCAGGTTTAAACAAGAAAATACAAGTACATACAATTAATTACGCAAACAAGCCATTAAATCCTCTCTCTCTTTTTAAAACTGTAAATTTAAAATCTTTGTGTATTATTGATTAAAACAAACCATCACACAACAGCATGTGTGCAAATAGCATTTATACTCTGTTTACGAGTTTAAAAAAAGAAGTTTTTTTAAAAGTAAAAAAAAAAGTGTCACGCTGATTTACAATCTGATTTCAGCTGCTGATGAACACATTGATAATAATATTAAATATAATGGTGCTCATGATTTCCCCTTCTGATAAACTGCTGGCTGGGGATTTATATTTTGTATTGACTTCTACCCGGGGTGCTTGCTTAGAGGACTCGAGCCACCTTACAAGGGTTGCCTCCACTCATCCCAGTTTAAACCCTCCAGCTCTTTACACTGTTTTGAAGCTGTTTCTGAAAAAGCTCGGACTCCTCTGGTTCTCGTTTTTGGGGCGGTAAAAAAGCAACTGGTGGGCAGATCTGAGATCTGATCTTGACGGCGTTGTTGGGCTGAAAAAGTCCTGTGGTAGACATCGCGGCGCTGAGCCATTTTGAGATTTAAAACACATAAAAAAAGTTACATTTAAAAGTGAACCCGGAAACAAACAGGGAGCCAGAGGAGGGAGGCCGGGACGAGGGAGATGTGCGCTCGCCTGGTAAAAGATGAGCAGCAGTGTTTTTGAGCCGACTGTAGGCGTTTAAAGACATTTCCTTTCTTCTTTCTCTCAGTTTCAGACAAACATGGGAGTAATTGGGGAAAAAAATGCAGCTTGAAATTCCTCCAACTTCTTAAAAAGCTCCTGTGAGGACTTTCTGTCTTGGAATGAAACCGACTGGAATTCATAATTGCACCTCTTTATGAGCTACAACAGCAAAAGACAGACCGGCTATCTAATCACAAATGTAATGTTTAATGCAGAGTCTGTTTGACAAAAAAATAAAGTTCCTCACTCGATCTCTAAAAAGTATTTTATTTCACTTTTTCATATCTTATACATCCCTGAGGGACATACACACACATGCACACACAGGACCTGTGGACATGCATGGGTGGAGAGATGTCAGTCTGATGCCTTGCTCTGGAACCTGCAGTAACCTGGCACCTGTCCAGCTACCAGACCAACGTCCACATGTTGGTCCACACCGAGACTTGATCCAGCGACCCTCCAGTTCCCGACACAAGAAGTCTGAGCTACTGCTGCCGTCACGGAGAAAAGAACGAGGAACTATAACGTCTTGTTTTTGTAACAGGTGGTAGTTTGTCTCTTCATTTGTCTCCTCTGATGAAGGACGTCTGTGTGTGTGTGTGTGTGTGTGTGTGGGAGGATTCTTTCAGACAAACAGACTCAGACTGCAGCAACATGATGAAACCAGTCTCAACGCACTCTGCACACGGCACTTTGATTTACAACTATCTCACGTTTCACATTTGACCTCTCACCTGTCACTGTTCCTCTGCATTCAAACATGTTCAGACACACACACACACACACACACACACACACACACACACACACACACACACGAGCAGTGATGATGACATCTTTGCTTCAGTTTGCTCCCCACAGTCGGCCGAAGTCTTCACAAAAAACATCATCTGTAACATGTAGTGTTCAAATAACTGCCAGGATTCCACCATGCTATGGTTGGTTACACACACACACACACACACACACACACACACACACTCTGTGGTTTATTCATATCCTCCATCCACATCTCTCAGTGTTCGAAAACTCGCTGCCAAAACCTCACATCTGCTTCTGCCTCTCGCCTCTCCAATCCATTAAATTAAAATTCAGACTAAATCTGTGTGAAGCCCTCAGTGTGTGTGTGTGTGTGTGTGTGTGTGTGTGTGTGTGTGTGTGTGTGAGTCCGTGGATAGCATGACAATGTGGGTTCAGGCCCCGTGTTTGTGCCGTGTCGCTGTAATCCGGCTGCCTGTGTGTAAACTGGAGCGACCTGGACAGCTGCTCGCACGGTTTAGTGCAGCGGTTTGGAAGTAATGAATTACCTGGATATGTGAGCGGATCACACGGATCAGATTACATCACAGAAAAAACGGACAAAAAATACCTACTTCTGGTAAGCCTGCATGGCCTGCAGGAAAAGATGTTTAAACATCTTAGCAGATGTTGTAAATGTGGACGAGCGCGATAGGTTAAACAGTGTTGTTTTGTTCGTGTGTGGAGACCAAAACATCACAACACACACGCACAGATTTATTCACCAACAAGCCGAGTCCGGACTTATTAAGGCCGACATTTCTACAAGGAGGTAAACGAACATGGTGGATGACGGGCAGGAAGAATGGGCGATCAAAGTTGTTAAATTGTAAATGGACTTCTCGTCTTTTAAACACTCAAACGTCAGCCAGGAGAAAAATCTGAACGACCTCACTTCAGTGTGTTTACGCACTTCGAGCGGCGAGCTTGATGAGCTCTCCTCGCGTCCTCCTCTGAAGCAGAGGAGCCGTGACGTTACTGTCTTGTCTATGGGACGATTGGCATGTGGCGGCAGAGGCGAGATGACCGACTGCACCACTAAACCACAGCTGTTGGACTCCTTCATGAAGTCACAGAGAAAAGAAACGGAGTTGCGGAGAAGACTTGAGCATGCCGCTCGTGCTCGTGGCAGAGAAGTCAGCTTGAGGCGGGTGAAAACTGATCTGCCGTGGTTGTTGTGCTTCCCTCCTCAGTAAGCTTGATTCCAACTTGGCCTTCATTGACTTCACGGTCCCCAGAGAGCGTGATCTGCTGTCCTCAGGGTTCCCCAACACACAACATCAGAACCCATATGAAACGGGATATTACGAGGATGGATGGCTCCCGCTGGATTTGGAAGTCCAACTGGAAATTTATGTTTATGATGGATATCTTGACCGAGGAGGGCCAAACAAAGGTCACGGAGGGCAAAAGGTCAAACAACTGTATTTGACATTTTCACATGTTGGCAGGCTCTCTGTGTTCTTCGGACCGACTGGTTCCAAGTACCATTTTGGTTTTAAATGCCAGAAGTGAATTGCGCAGAGGAAATACGCTGATTATATAATTTAATCTCACTCAGCGTTAGCGACCTCTGACCCTCCCGCTGACCCCTATGAGTGTGTTTCATCAGTTCAACACAACACGCCGACCCTGAGAGGCACAAAAAGAACCCTTTGGCCATTTGTGCTGTTTGAACACGGGGAACCAAAGCACCTCTGTGAGGACGTGACTTCGACGCACCAGTAAAAAAACTACGCAGATCTTCTTTTTAAACTCACTCTCAGGTGAACGTTACGCTCACCATGCTGCAGCATCTCCTCAGCGTTTCACTTAAATAATAAAGAAACGGACAGGGAGAAAGAAAGAGACAGACATAAAATGACAATGTGGGGGGGGGTCCATCAGTGTCAAGTTCTGTTAATGAGGCTAACGCTCAGTCAGGGGTGGATTAGCAATCACAGGAAAAAAAAGCCCTCAATCTTCCATCTGTTTGGGCAATTTTATTTTCAGGGAGGAGCAGACGGAGGAGACCAAGACGACGCCTGGAGAAAATCCTTCCTCTGTGATTTTAGATACATTTTAATTAATACGTTCGAGACACTGACCTACTGATCAAAAGTTAACTTGATTACAAAAAGGAAAAAAAAAGTTGGAAAATATAATTAGGCTTTCTTTGCTACTTGCTTGAATAATTTAATGACTCCCTCCGGATTGTGTTTATCCGTATAAATCTGTTGGCTTCAGATCATTTGTTGAAGACAAAATAAATTCTAATTTAATTAATTCAGAGTTCATATTTCAAGTTTCAAAAGTGAAAAATGGCTGAATGCTTCATGAAGGTAGAGTTCCGTCTGTACCTGAACTTAGAAGTTAGAATAAAAATCTGAGACTCTGAAGTCGAGATGTTGATATAAATGTCTGAATCTGTAACACAGATGAGCCGAGGGGACAGTCCTCAATATTTGATTTTCTTGCGATAATCTGTAAATTGTGGTTGTTTTCTGGAGATCTCACTTTTTCGGATAACAATGCTGGTTTCCTCAACTCTCGCCGTTTGTGACATCACAAAGGGCAGTAGCCCCTCCCCCAGGTGGGTGACACTCCCACAGCTAGGTGTTTGTTCTGCCCTCTGAGTCTGCCTTCTCACCGTAAACAATAGGACATGGAGCCAGAAAGCAGCGAGTTCACCCGAGTCCTTCCAGAGAGGGAGCGTGGTCAGACACAGCTCATTTACATATTTAAAGCTACAGACACAGAAACAGCGTGTTCTGAGCAGGGCTGAAATAGAGGGGTTTATAGACATGATCAAACACAGGATCAGAGTGGATTTACAACAACACACTTCACACACGTTTAGAGGAGCTCTGAGACTTGTTTACACTGGTTAAAGAGGAGAAGTTATTCCTGTACACTTTGTGGATGACACTGTTTTACTGTGAGAACTGCAGCCCAGTTACCACCGGCTCTCAGCAGACTATAATTCCTACTCTAATAGTGTGGGGCTGTTAACACACTGAATTTAACACGTGTTGCAACAAGGTTCATTTGCATAGAAAAGAGTCGATTTCCCCCTCAAATGAGTGCATGCTGGATTATTTAAATTCATGCAAACAATATTGCACTGTTTGCTCTGCAGCGCAGTGCGTTTAACCCTTTGTGTGGGTTTTGTAAATTGGACAGTCTATCAGTCGCTCATTTGCAAAGGTTAAGAGGGCGCAAAGGCAATGAAGCCTTCAGTGAATCCGGCTCTCATGAGATAAGACGTGAATGAAAACATGACTGTAAATGACTTCAAAATGTTGAAATACTTAAGTAAAGTTCCTTCAGTGGTATTTTTATTTACGTTCTTATTTTCCATCTCTGCAGCTCAAACAGTATCTTTTTATATTCTGTGGCTTTGTCTCTCTTTATTCTCTCCGTCTTTAAGGTTGTTTTATTTTTCTCATTAATGACAGTATTATTCCATCCTCCCGTCACTCTTCCATCAACTTTTTATTCTTAAAATACAAAAATAAAAATTGCATCAGCGCATCACTCCTGACGTTCAAGCAGCCGTCGTCTGCAGCGACTCCCGGCCTGATATTGTTTTCATCATTTCCCCGTCCTCGGCGGGCTTCAAAGGGGTTTCCCTGCAGAGATCTTAAGACGCTCGGTGAAGGTCACTCTCAGTGAAAGCTCCCATTTACGGGCGCTTGCTTTTCACCCTCTTTCTCATTCATTTATTGAATGCTGGCAAATCAGCTCTTTGATCAGCCAGACAGACGTTCATATATCACGCTCGCCTCAGTGCATATGGTGTTTATTATTCATGTTGTAATTTTGTTGCATTAAACGCTGACAGTTTATAAACAGACGTAGAATATAAACATGTGTGAAAAAACAACGTTTCTAGAACAGAGAGTTGGGTGATTGTATGCTAACTAAAAAGTTTGTTTTTCCCTTGAATTTATCTTTTGTGATAACTACCAATAAAGAGCAACATAATGACTGCACTGGTTTGTATATCTCACATCGGTTCAGCTTAAATTTGTTACATCAGTTTTCTCTAATTTAGAAAGAGGTAAAGCTGTTAATTAAATGTTGTGATTAATTAGGAGAGCTCATGTTTGAGTGGATTAACCTTCAGGTGTGACTCCGGGAAGATGACTTGCTTTTTGAAATTATTCACAGAAATGTTCCCCCCCGTGACGTTTCACTCAATCTGAATGTTGCAGAGGTGTAAGGAGAGAAGTGACCTCTGCATGGTCACAGTGGCGAGACGGGTTCAGTGTGTGCGTTCATGCTTCCACAACGCCCAAACACAATGTCAATTTGAAGACTGGAACAACAATATAACGCCGTCGTGGAATCAATATGAGCGAACAAAGACGTGATGACAACTTAGTTACAGCACTTTAGCAAAAAAAAAAAGATTGCTTCATTTATAAATCTGTTGAATTCACTGAGCGAGGACAAGAGAGAGAGAGAGAGAGAGAGAGAGAGAGAGAGAGAGAGAGAGAGAGTGAGCGAAGGAGGCGTTTACATGAGCTGGCTGCTGCTGCTGCTGTCAAACACAAATAACCTGTTGAACATGCAGGTCCAAATAGCTGATTTAAACAGAAGAAACGTGTTGGTACTGAACCATGATGGCAGCGTGTTGGTCCTTTCAGTACTTCATTAAAATACGACCCTGTCGGTGCTCTTAAATGTAACTATACTAAATGCTTGGTTAATAATAATAGAGCACACAGCAAACATACGTTTGAAATGAAGACATCAGCATCAACATTTGTTTTCACTCCTGAACTGAACCCAAGTTTCTTCACAGTAAGTCCAATGTTTAGATGACCTCTAACCCCAACCTAAAGGTCATTCATGTGCTGCTCACCGTGTCGTCCAGGCATGATGCTGAACGCGACCTTACACAGAAACATTTTGAAGCTTTGAGCTGCCAAGCGAGCGGCTGAACTCAAACGACTTCAAGCTTTGCATTTCAATTCCTGACTGTCCTCAAATCAAATTTAATTTCTGATACAAAAATGACACAGATGACCACTATCAGTGCCTGAAAAACAAAAACGTATTTCCTTTGTTGAGGACACAGCAGCAGAGCCAGCTGTCGAAGCATGATCCAATTTACTCATAGCTTTAGGCTTAGCCCTGGGTGCACAGCGGCATACAAACTCCCTCACCCCAATCTGAGTGTCATCTTGTCTGCTGCTCATGTCAACAACTCAATGACACTATCTGAACCTGGGAAACATGATGGATGCTTGTCGGAGGGTGAAATTGGCAACAGAGGGCTCAGAGGGTGTCTCTGGCTGTTTCTTTTCCCCACACTTTACCTCAGAAGGGTTTCACAAAAACACACACTTTACCCCACTTGCTACGACTTCCTGTTATTCTAAAGTTCGACCAGTTTTTTTTTCTGTCCAACAAATAACTCCAAAAACTGGCTGAGAAAAAACAGAAAGGACATTTCCCACAGCATTATCTCACGATTGCTTCGCCTCCAGCAATTTGTAAATCCAGCCGCACATTTCTCATTTCAGCTGCAAGCTGCGCCGCATTGCTATTCACCGCACACAGATATCCTCAGAGCAATTTAAATGTGGGAGCTGGATGCTCCTCTTATGCATCTTAAACTCCATCTCTATGACAGAAACACATTCTCAGCCTTTATAATCCATCCCTTCCATCCATAAACTGCTGGCTGTCAGTTGATGACACTTCTGCGCGCTGCTTCCCAGAAAACCAAAGAATTCATTTACTCTTAAGTAGTTTGTCCAAATTCTTCTCAAACACTTGTTCGTTGATGTTTTATAATTCTGCAAAACACAAAAATGCATCTATCGCGGAGGTTCCTTGAATTCCTGCCCCTAAAAATTTTTTTGGGAATTTTGCAACAGTGGCCATGTTTCAGCATCTTGTGCTTAAGGGCAGCTACAGGAAGGCATAGCACTGGTCTGAAATGAATGGCTTGAGTTCATCTAGGTTGTCTTTGCATATTTTTACTCGAATATGTTTCGGCGTGTTTTGAAAATAATCACATTTCATCGATCAGTTGTTGATGAGTCTTTGTGTCTTGCAACGTAAGTTTCCGACCCTCCTGGATTTAGCGACATCATACTGTTGCAGCTGTCTCGTCACTTTTCATACAGACTATAATCTAAAGCTAAAGTTTACACACAAAAAACAAAACAACAAAAATCCTTTGGAGTGACACTGGATCCAGCAGTCTGTAGTGCTCATGTTAATGATCGTGTAAACACATCAGTCCTTCGGCGCTGCAGCGGACACTGTTCACTTCACGCTTCTGGATTATTTGCTCCACCTCAGAAATCATCTGCTGCGACCTCCTCCAAGACCCCTGACATGAACGAGACCTGCACTCAGCCAGCGCAAAGGTCAGAAAAATAGAAGACAAGTCAGAGCTCTCTGCCAGCCTCCTCCAAACACGTCTCCCTCCGGACCACGCGGAGGCCTTTGGAGTAACACGTCTGGTTTCCTCTGTACAGTCGGTCTCGCTGCAGAACCGTCCAATAACTGAATGCACCCCCAATCCTGCCAAAAAAAAAAAAAAGGTGACAACTGACCAGAAAGACACCTGCGCTGCTCACCAGGAAACTTTGCACGAGGGATACGATTAGCTCTCCTCCATAACTTGCAGACGATTGGCTGGATGAACACAGAAGAGAAGATTCAGGCTTGTAAAAGTGGCCTCAGAAGCAGAATGGAGTAAATGAAGTGTACTGCTTAATGACTGTGAAATGAAAATGAGGACAGATGAAGACACTCCATCTTCTCTGAGGGGGAAATATAACACAGAGGGACAGACAAGAAGGGGAGAAAATAAAAGGACCTGCAGGTTCGGGTCCGAGGAACTTTTCTCGCTCTGACATCCAGCTGAGATGAAGAAGTTGGCGGTCGTGCGGGACGGACGAATCAGGAAGAGAGAGGAGGAGAAGAAAGTGAGACTAGAGGCGTGGACAGATGGAGAGTTCAGAGGGAGGACGACTGGAGGAAGTGGAGTATCTAACAGGAAGAAGAGAGAAGACAGAGGAGCTGCAGCTGTTTACGCAGAGTGACACGTCTTCTGTTACTTGTCCGTCTGCGTGGAGGCTGACACGTGTCGTTCGGTCCAGCTGTGCGCCAGGAGGACCAACATCCACCTCACACATCAGTCAGAATAAAACAGGTTTTAGTACAGTACAGCACACACACACACACACACACACACACACACACACACACACACACACACACACACACACACACACACACACACACACACACACACACACACACACACACACACACACACACACACACACACACACACACACACACACACACACACACACACACACACACACACACACACACACACACACACACACACACACACACACAGGAGAGCAGCATGGACTGACGGAGCAGAGCAGACTGTTCATGTGTCTGTACAAACAACAAACAGAGTCACAGCTAGCGACGGCGGCATCACAGAAACGTAAACATTGTTTTCATTATTGGACGAATCGAACAGCCTGACAAACCACAGATTTAAAAAATAGACTCATTGAAACCTACATTGGGTCATTTGAAGGCTGTGACTCAGCTGGTAGAGTCGTCGTCTCTGAAGCAGAAGGTCAGGATGATCCTCCTGCAGTCCGCCGTGTCCTCGGACAAGTGAAAGCACTTTGAGTCATCAGAATTTTAATTGAAATCCCGATTTAAAGAGATTTCATCTCTTTGGGTAAAAATGTATTTCACACAAAATGAAACAAAAAAAAAGTTGTTGCTGTAGCCTTCTTAGATTTCCCTCAGGATGAACATTTTGATTCGACTTGATGACATTTGTTCAGAAAAGCTGAGACGAGACGAGGTGCCTAAATCTATCCTGATGTGCACAGATCCAAACTCGAGGATGTCATCATATGTTTTATGACTTTTAATTCATTTTGTATGATTGTTTTTTGACCTCATGTGAGCTGTTCTGTATTTTATTTTACTGTACAGAACTTTGGTCAGCTGTGGTTGTTTTAAAGTGCTGAACAAATAAAGTTAAAGGATATTATGCTTTTCCTCTCTGATTGTTTTCCGGCTGGTTAGCTTAGCTTGGCGTGAAGCTGAAGGTTAGCCTAGCTCTTTTTTGCGAAACCTTATGAAAATTTTTTGTGTTCTTTCAAGTTAAAAAAAAACGGGCCTCGTGGTCACGCTGGACAAAAGTCACAGGGGTTAGAAATCTCCAGAAACAGCCGGATGAAATATTCAGACTTCAAGAAATCCGAGCAGAACTTTGTGCTCAGAGCGGTCTGAAGAGAAAATCCCTGTTTGTCACACATGTTGAATCATCATCAGCTCTCACTCTGTCCGTCTGTTTTTTCACACCTCTGCCTCGCTGCGAGCTGCGTGCTCTCTACAGTAAGTAGGCCAGTGACTGATGCTAATCCCAGCTTTATTAATGAGCTAGGATCACTTTCTGCTCCAATTATTTACTAGCGGGTTGGACCCGGGGAGATAATTCTTGGTCAGGTGGCTCAGGGCCGAGTGAAGAGATTAATGGAGGCTGTGCGGCGGCCGATGAATCACATATGGTTGGGATCAGCTGCTGTGACACGCAGAGCGAGAGGGGGGGGGGGGGGGAGCGGGGGGGGGATGTTGTTTCATATTCACACGGGAAGAGTCGCAGTTTAAAGAGGAAAATGAACATTTATCACTTTCATGGGTTTCCATTTTATTTATTCAACACGGAATAATGAACGATAACTGTACCTCGCAATCTGCTCAGACGTGCACGGACAGACGTGCAGCAGATGTGCTCATAAGGATTAAAACATGTTTGAGAAATATGGAGGGTAAAGCACATCGAAGAAAGGTGATGCATAAAGGATCCAATGAATACGCCTGTTTTACGTGCGTGCATTTGATGTTTTCTAGCTAAAATCAGTTCCTGTTGGATTGTGCAGGGAAGAAGTGAGTGTTAAGGGCCTTTCAGATACACGTGGCGTGCGCTGTCCTCGCCTCGGGGGAGGACGCAGAGCAGCACGCGAACACAAAGCAAAGACGCCGGTTGAATGTCTGAAACGAGAGTCGGGGAAGTAGCTACTTTTAGGATGCACAGTGTGAACGTGTCCGTCTGTGATTCACCTTTCATGTGATGGACGAGACGAGCTGAGCAAAGAATGGACGGTGAGCGCAACCTCGCACTGCACTCAGCTCGAGGGGGAGCGAGTCGCTCTCACGCCGTGCAACACGTCGAAAAATACGCCGTCCACATCTGCTCAGAAGAGCCCTTCAAACCAACCGGTGCTTGGACACATTCATTATAAAAAGCAGGACAGCTGTCCTTGGAGAAAGTGTGTGTCTCTCTGTGGAGGTCAGTCCCCTCAGTCAGTCACCATCATGTGAAACTTGTCAAACGTCAGTCAGTGAGACGTCAGTCATCAGCCCTCGCCGCTCTCATTGTGTCACTTGCAGCCTGTTTTCAGAGGAAATGTTAAATGGGAATGTTTTTTGGCGGGTCTTTTTGTGCCTTTAAAGTTTTTCAGGTCGAACTTTGAAGCTCAAGACAAAACACCAAATTCGTGCACAATTGAGAAGACGTGAAGTTTACAGCAAAGTTTCTCCTTCAATTCAGAACTGCAGAGATGGACTCATTCAGACTCTTACCCTCATTGTCTCAGAATGGATGTTTCAGAGTGTGTGTGTGTGTGTGTGTGTCTGTGTGTGTGTGTGTGTGTGTGTGTGTGTGTGTGTGTGTGGGTGTGTGTGTGCGATCAGCAGTTTTTAGGCTGTGCTGTAAAGTCTTGCCCCCCTTCTGTCGGCTCCATCCTGACAGAGGAGCTGTGAAGCTGTGGAGGCAGCACCTGCAGCGTCACACTCGTACATCAGCATTAAGAAGATCAGCCTCTCTGTGCTCATTATTTATCTGCTGAACGGCTTCAACACTCCTTATATGGTGTGCACTGATTCATTTTGGGATCTTTATTTGGAGAGTAGGAAACCCAAGTCAAAGTCATGTGCTGGACGTACACGCGCACGCTGTGACCTGTGAAAGATGTTGAAAATATAAAAAATGCAGATTTACAGAAACGTGAAGATATTGTCCAAAGATGTTCATTTAGAAAAAAACGACAGCAGCAAATGAAATGTGGTGAAGGAGCCACAGGTCGGACTCAAACCCGACGGCTAGCTTTCATAAACAGGACACGAGCTAACCGCTAAGTTTCATACAATCTTCTCTTAGATTAAGTTTCTACCTGCATTAAAAAACAAAAAATCTGCCTGGCTGAGCTCCTGTTGATGCTTGTTGGATGTGTGTCAGGGGAAGTTTGTGTTTTCTCCTGAAGTTACCTGACACGTCTTAATTAGAAACAAACGCTGTGAAACTGAGCCCACGACGAAATAACGTTTATAAATTAGGAACAAAGCCGAGCAAAAAGCCACTTCACTTCTCGCACGCATCGGGAATGTTAACAACAGCAGTATGAACTCTAAACACACAGGAATTACATGGACGTGCTCTTATCAGCAGGTATGCTCTCTGTACACACACACACACACACACACACACACACACATTCCAGAGCAGGCGGCCCGGCTCCTCACCGGGTCAGGACTCTGCTCGGGTCCAGTTCTGATAGAGCCAATAAAAGAAAGACTTGTTTTAATGAAAGACTTCTTTCACGTGTGTGAGGGGAAACCAGCAGCTCGGCCTCCTTGATCCGACTCTGGGGTCTTCTGGGGGTCTCTGGAGGGGGGGGGGGGCTCTAAAGCTGGCACACTACTATTGTTTTGATTATTACCCCCCCCCCCTTCAGGAATGTTTAACCCTTAAAAAAGACCAGGTATTGTGTTTAGAGAATTTAGAGTGGATGGTGGAGTACTGACATATAAGAGGAGTGTGTGTGTGTGTGTGTGTGTGTGTGTGTGTGTGTGTGTGTGTGTGGGTGTGTGTGTGTGTGTGTGTGTGATGAGGCCTGGAGGGGTGAGGAGGTGGGAGGTAAAAATAACACGGAGGTATTTCCCCTCAGAGGCCCCGGCTGGCAGCAGAGTAAAGTGTGAGTCCGTCTCTCAGCAGCTTCCACTAATGAAGAGTCTTTACATGATCTGAACAGCTGCAGGTCAGAGAACACGTCCTGTTTTTATAAGCCCCGCCCATCTTTACACATCTTCTTCTCGTTGACATACTGTACCGTACAGCTCTCAGAGGTACACTTTTAAAAACGATGAAAACGATAGACAGGTTTGTAAAAATGTGCATATTGTTACGTTTTTCCAAATCTAACAAGTCAACATTAAAGACAGTTTTATAAAGAATCATAACTTAGATGTGAACAGATCAATGTGTCTGATATCTGCATTTAACTTCCCGTCTGAAAAAAAAGAAATATCCAGAAGCTTGTGCGTGTCTAACATGACAGCTCCTGTTTGCTCTCATTGTTCTTTCATTTCACTATAAACTTTCATTTCCTTAAAAACTGCTGAATTAAAATATACAGATCAGCTTGAAGTTATGACGTCATCACAGGAGCCGCATCTGACCTCGGGCCACGCCCCCTATCTCTCTCTCTCTCTCTCTCTCTTCAGCTCTACTTTCCAATCAAGTCAAATATCTGAAGACACTTTTCAAAATAAAATACTGAACAAATCTGAATTCATCGACTGAACTCTGGGAAGGACGGCCGACTGTCCAGAGCTCCTGGAGAAGCCCACAGGTGGAGAGAATCCTTTCTTTGTTTACAACCCGATGAGCGAGAGTGGAGATGTGTTGAGATATAATAAAGAGGACTTCTCAAAAGGACTCAGACTTTGGGATGCCTTTAAAAATGCTCAATTATTGAATTTAGACTGTGCAGCCAGACCTGCCAGAGCCACTTCCTGTTCTCTTTCTGACATCACTCACAGTATCTTGTTTTTTAACACCTTTAATTCACTTCCATGTTTGTCATCGGTTTTTAAATATTTAAACTGTAAATTAAAGCCTAAAGATCTTCGGTCCCTCAAACAGAGCGTCTCTCCTGTTAGCTGCTCTTCATGTACGATGACACTCCGTGCACAGTTTCTAATCCCCTCAGTGCTTCCCGTGCACGTCGCCTGCGCTCGGTGCAGCACGCCGCCGCCGCCGCCCTCCCACACCGAGCGCTCTTATCACAGACTGCCCTGTGGACCCAGCAGCTGTCTGCACTCTGCACCTCCCTGCTCAGGATCGTAAACACACAAAGATCTCACACGGCACACACAGATCAGACAGGAAGTTCAAACATCTCAGAGAAGAGTCACAACCGGACTCATCGAGGTGAACTGAAGCGATCGCTCCTCTTACATGGATTATTCTTCAGGAGGTAAAGGATGAAAATGTGCAGAAATATTTCTGTCATCAGTCGAGTTAGAAAAGACTGACGACCTGATGATACGATAAGGCACCACACACACACACACACACACACACACACACACACACACACACACACACACACACACACACACACACACACACACACACACACACACACACACACACACACACACACACACACACACACACACACACACACACACACACACACACACACACACACACACACACACACACACACACACACACACACGGTCACTTCCTGCTTGCACATTTAAACCAATACAATCTCTTTTTAAAAAGGACAAACACATCTTTGACAAAAAAGCCATTTTCATTTCACCACTGCAGCGTTTTAGATAAAAACATAAATTACTTAATTTTCATAATTTTGTTTACTTTAAAAACTTGATGTTTTAGATATAACGTCTCATGGCGTGGACCTTCTCCTCCTGCTTGGAATGACTTTATGAAGCTGAAGTTTGACTTCACAGGCCGAGGAGACGCGACACGCTCGACCCTCGGACTATACTAATACTGGAACATTCTCACAGACATCCTTCTTCTATTACAGCTGTTCATTCATCTGCACTGTCCCTAACAAATAAACTGTCAGAGTGAGCGGGGTCGACGGGTCCAGTTCCTTGCTCAAGAGCACTTCGGCCGTACTCAGGATTTGAACGGGCACCTCTCAAGCTTTTAGACCAATTTCCAGATCTTGTGCACGCCTCCACTTCCCATCAGAATGAGCTGCTGCTGCTCCATCGTGCCGACACAAGACGACAGACTCCGTGAGGCTTCAGTCGGATACGATGTGACGGTACGATTTCCTTCCACACGATGCGATGCACGGGTTCTGTGTCTGGGACTCCAGAGCTGCTGCTTCCCGTCTCTGCTCTGAGGTTGAATCTTCCCATGTGTGAGACTTGAAAATGATTCACACTCAGAAGAATGTGCTGCTTATTTTCTGAGTCTGCAGTCTCTGCTGCCCAGGAAGTTCTTAAAAGTAATTTATAGCCCGCCCACACTTGTTTTTGGCCGGGCCCCGAGATTGACGACCACATTAGCCACTCTAAAGCAAACAGCATGGAGAGGAATACCCACACAGCGCGCCTGCAGCTCCACACATGCATTACAGCGCTCTCACTTCCACACTCATTGCACATGCAGACCGTGTTTCAGAGTGTTCCCGGCCTCTGGTAAAAGACTGATTATTGTGCCGTTTACTGAGTGAAGCTGGCGGCTGGATTTGTAACTGGAGTTGCACTCAAACTCAGCCAGTCTTCACACTGTGTGAGAGCTCATGGCCGACGCCCAGAACTTCATTAGAGCGCCGTGAAGGCTCGGCCTCGGCAGAACGGACCGCTGCCTTCATCTTAATGACCAGGATGACATATTGATTCTGGGAGAGGATGTGTACTTTGTAAATCCTCCAGCATTTGTGAAGAAACAGAACATCTGAGCATGAGCACAACAGTATCCGTTACGGTGTGGATGTTTTATGGATTACACAGACTTGAGTCAAATAAACTAAAAAAAACAACCTCTCAAAGGGGAGTTCAGCTCTTCAGAGGTGCACGTTTCTGAATGTTTGAATCACAACATACAAGATTAGCAAAAATCAACCTGCAGTCAGTCGACGTAAAACCTGAACGATACAAATATCTGTCTCTTGACGAAAACGGCGATCTCTAACTTCAATCATGGATCTCTCTTCTGGGCTGCATGCCTCTGAGAGTCCCTGACATTCAAGCCCACAGTTCAGTGTTCATTAGGCATGCATGGGAGAATATCAGCGAGGAGAATAAACGTTTCAAAACCCGCCTCACAAACATCAGCTCAAATCGATCCTGTCCGCTCCCGTCAGGGTGTTTGAAGATTTTAATAATAAATGAGGATAAACTTGTTTTCCTCGTGAGGAAGTGATCTCCACTCCTGTCTGCATTTGTTCATTGCTTCTGATCATGTCGGAGAGCTTCAGTGAAACACAACTTTAAAACGGCAAAGAGCGCTTTCACGCTCGCAGGGAAACTCCAGAAGAGGAACGCACATAGACCTGATTTTATCCAGAGTTTCAAGTCATATTTTTTTTTCCACAGCAAGTCCGAGAGAGCTGATGTTGGAACGCAGCAGGAAATAATTTCCCCGGAGCGAGTGGGTGAGAGTGGGGGCTGATTCACAGTGCACAGCAGACCGCTACGTGAAAACAATCAGAGCTCTGCATTAGCTTTACTTTTGTCCAATGTGTTCTCCTCCAGTCTTTGATTCTTTTGAGAACTACTCTGAAAACAGCATCAGGTAGCAGACTCTGTGGCTCTGATTGGACGTTCAGGTATGAACAACCAGGTTGGGAGAATCTCCGGAGCAGGAATGAGAGTGCATATTTAAAAAACGGCTGCACAGAGTCCTGCGTGTGTTCAGGAGAGAAATGAGACTCACGCTCTGATTGGTTGGATTAATGCTGCGCCTGAATCCCAGCTACAATCAAAGGGACACACGCTTTATATCACCTGCACGTGTGTTCACAAGACGAATGGAGAGAGCTTGTTGGGAACACTGGTCCCGACAGAGTGATGCATTATGGGTTGTCTTCAGTCTGATGTTGTGTTTGTTCCACCCTGGTAGAGTGTGTGAGTCCAGTTTGACCAACAATAAAGTGTGAAGGAAGGTGTAATGTGTTCCTGCTGCCACGGGGGAAATAGACTCGTGTCAAGTGAACTCAATCCAAAAACAACTCCTGAATCCTGCAGAAAAACTCACAGCTCTGAATCATCTGTCAAGAAGTGGAGAATTACGGCCGTCACAGATGACGAGGAGCTGAAAAAGACACAGTAATGGAGCAGAAATAAGGCTGCCTGCTTTTCAGGCAGGAAAGTGTGCGAGTCTGAGAGTGATGGGCAACCCAAACAACTTAATGTTGGGATTGAATCGTTTCATGTTTCTGTGTGTTGAAAGGGTGAAGGTTTTTTTTTTTTTCCGTTTTCGATGACTTTCCAGATCCTTTCCACGCTCAAACTCCTTCGTCCCAGGTTTCCTTTCTAACAGTCTGAGATGTCATGCACAGACACACACTTGGGACGCAGCCTGTTCAAGGAGGGGAAAACTCTTTCATTCAGCCTTCAGCTGATTTGTCAGGAGGCAACATTATTGAGCCAGTGGAGGCCGCCTGTGTACATGGGGAGGATAAGTTCATTGTGCATCCTCCGACAGTCAAGAGCTCACCTCATAATACGTTTTGGAGAAAACATCTGGTAACTCCTACTCCTGACCCTACTTTAAATGGACCATCAACGATGTTCAGAAAGCATCAATACTGCTCAATAAGTCTGGATGACATATCATCACTCTCTCCACAGTAATGTGCCTCCGTGTTGCACAGAGGAGCTGATAAGAATCAGATATACTTCATCAATCCCAGGGGGAAATTCAGTTGTTGCCGTTGCTCGTTGTTACGTGGTCGGGATGACATCATCAGTTGTTGTCCTTACCACTCCCGGTGGCATCCCGGTCCCGGACAGTCTGGGAGACGTTGTTGTCGGGAACATGCTGATGAAGCTCAGTGATACTCTCGCTGACTCCTGGCTAACGCCGTTAGCTTATCCATGTAATTCCCCAGGGAGCTCACGCTAACCACGATGAGAGTGGGGAGACACGACTATAACTCCTCTCCATAAGTCTCTTGGGTCTGCTGCTTCTTTCCTCCTCTGCGTCCCCTGTGAGTCCGGAGTTGTATTTCCACTGGGATAACAACGTATCTCTGGGTGCTGCGCCGGCCGGCTTCAACACAAACAGCTGATCCCGACTGTAAACAATGCAGGGGGGGAGAACGAATGAATCATAACATGTTGTAGAGCTGTCCAAAAAAATAAATAAAAAAATCTCTCTAAAAAGGCACAGGCAGAGAGGGGACTGCTAAAACCAAAAAAAAGAAGAAAAAAAAATCAACCAAAAAAAGGAACGACAAAAAACAGGCGAAAGTAAAAGGGTTAGCATCAAGAAGTCAGAAGCGAACAGGAGCAACAACGCGGTTGCACTAAGCTGAATGTCATGGTCAGAGCCGTCTGCAGCGAGCTCATGTTCTGATGAACAGAGCAGATCAATTCAGACATGAAGGGAGAAACACATCGAGCATCCAGTCAGCAACAAGCAGCAGCTTTAAGAAGAGCACGAGTTATTCATTTCAACCAACATCTTTAAAACTGTGTCTGGAGAGAAAAGAAGCTACCCTGCCTTGATTTAGTTAAGTATCTGCCTTTGATAACTAAATATAAATATTTTATTTGGGGAAATGCAGGTTCTCAACAACAAATGTTTGTAGCATAGGTTTAGTGTGTTTCTCATTAAAATAGATATTTTAGTGCAAACATTTTAATACATTTGTACGTATTGTACCTTTAAATAAAATGAAATGTAGGACGTTAAATGAGCTCTTTAAAAACCTGTTTTCAGCTGCTCTGATGATTGGAAGATGCTCTTTGTCTTCACATAAGTCATATACTTTAATAAAATGTTTCAAACAAACCTCTCAGCAGATAGTAAAGTATTTTACAGATTTCACATCGTGGAACTCACATCTCTCAAGGTCATGTAGCCTTTAAGACCTCCTGACTATGACACCCATACATCATTCTGTTGTCTTACAGGGCTCTACTTACAAGCACACTCCCTCCCCCAACGTAAAGTGCCACACACCCTCAGCTGTCATCAACACCAGCACTTGGATTGCTGTATTTCCCCCTCTTCAGACTTTAAAGTGAACTTGAACTCGGCTGACAGACGCTTGTAACTCAGGATTTGTGGCTTCCAGGCCAAAGGCCAGATCCTGCACCGCCTGCAGCCAAAACATGCAACTCTACCCTGCAGCTGTGTTCGTACGCTCCCGCACCGAGGGTTCACTTCCATTAGAGATGGAACGACTGCGGAAACTTGACAAAATAATGTCAGAGAGTTTCAGCTGCTCTGCCATGCTGGAAGTTGGGACAGTGATCGTGTTCCTGTGGGAGCCGTTCACCCTGCCGACAGGATCGGTTTCAATCTGTGAAACAGGCAGGTTTTCAAATATGAATGACGGAGATTCATTTAAATCCAACAGCAACAAACAAAGCTCCAACTCTGTTCTGAGAAATCAGCCTCTGTGTGGGTCACTGCACTGATGAAGTCGAACACTTGACTTTAAAAGTGAGTTCTGAAGTACATTTCTGGAACTTTTTGGAGCCTTGTTTTGCTCACAATAATAATAACACTGAGTTTGCCAAGTTGAAATTAGAAAACTTCTTCTCCTCTTCAGGTTTAATCAGTGTCAGAGCTCCTCTTCAACGTGTGTGTGAAGTGTGTTGTTGTAAATCCACTCTGATCCTGTATTTGATCATGTCTATAAACCCCTCTATTTCAGCCCTGCTCAGAACAGGCTGTTTCTGTGTCTGTAGCTTTAAATATGTAAATGAGCTGTGTCTGACCACGCCCCCTCTCTGGAAGGGCTCGGGTGTACTCGCTGCTTTCTGGCTCCATGTCCTATTGTTTACGGTGAGAAGGCAGACTCAGAGGGCAGAACAAACACCTAGCTGTGGGAGTGTCACCCACCTGGGGGAGGGGCTACTGCCCTTTGTGATGTCATGAAACTCTCCAAACGGCCTGTTTGAGCACACATTTTCTGAAAAGTGTAGCAGGCAGAAGACGGAGAGGATGGACTTTTCTCAATATAAAGGAGGTTTGGAGACATGTTAGAGTTAGAAGGGTATTTTGCAATAATTTTTAACTCAACTGGTGGATCGAGATCCAAAAGAAGAGCTTTTAAAGCATGCTTGCTTTATTCTATATTTTTGTTCCATTTTGTTTGAGACCGTCGTGGTGCATAGAAAAAAATATCAGAAATCTGGGTGGGGATTTATCAACGAGGAGTTGGTGGTGGGTCCTGAGGCTCGACCAGCTGAGAAGCACTCGTTTAAGACGAATATGCACGAAAGGTCAAACATGCTTTGAAAGCTTTGCTGCAGTGTTGTGGAGGTGACAGGAGAATATACTCGCACATAAAGCTAAAGTGAGTCTGCTTTCACCTATAAAAATCAACACACACGCACACACACTTAGTTGGTACATATAAAGTGACTTTACCAAATAAACCCACACACACACACACACACACACACACACACAGAGCCACATGTGGCGTGGATAGTGTTTCAGCAGATTGGCTGGCCTCTCCTCAGTCCTCTGATTTATTGACGTAAATTAAAAAGATTCCAAGAAGTGAGTCAGTTTGTGTTGGCACGGCTCAGCTGCAGCCTGCAGGTCAGTGCCCCCCCCCCCCTCACTCAAACACACACACACACACACGCACACACTTCTTCATATTAACTAAAGCCAGGATAAGCCTTTCCAAGCAAATAGAGCACTAAAACAATCTCCATTAAAGCAGGAGACGGATGCCATAAGTCAGGACGCTGCCGCTCTCGCCGAGCTGCTGCAGCACACTGACAGGCGCCGCACGGACATCCTGTGATCATACACCGCATAAACAGATGATGACACGACAGGCTGCAATATGGACAACATGCTCCGCCTCCTCTCTGTTAACAGATTGGACGTGAGTCAAACTGACTTGGTTTCTGTCTTTACAGACAGTTGTTGACGTGCTGTGTGTCCGCGTGCACATTTCTAACAGAAGTTTAGATTTAATTATTCATTTGATGCCATAAAAAAGGCGTGACTCGTCATGATTGACAGCTCTGTTGACAAATGAGGCTCCTGCAGCTGTGTGGGCGCCCACCTCGACAACGTCTCCCTATTTTTATATTTAAAAATCAGATTCTGAAGAAAACAATAAAACAATGATAAACACTTTTTGCAGCTTGGCTTTTTCTCTGGTTTTAATGACTTTAATCCAATAAAAACTCTGCTTTATGATATTTTGTTTTATAATCTTTTCTACTGTTTATATAGATGAAGAGAAAAATATTTCCCACCTAACATGCAGGGCGAGTACTTTGGTGAGAGGATAAATTTAAATAGATTACTGTACAGCTCATTTGTTAGAAAGTCGTCTTTATATTGCAACATGTCTGCAGTTTTTTATTTGTTACGTTTCTAAAAGCTGCTGAAAGGAAACATCAGCATGGAGCTTGTGTGTGTGTCGAGAGACTCCCCCTCCTCTGTGACTCTCTCACATGCATGTTGATCACATGATGCATGAGCGGCTGCTGCTGTGGAGCGAGACGAGGCCGATGTGTAACACCTCTATGTCCACCTTTGTTTTCTGCACATATCACATCCAGAGCTCCTCACACTCTTCTCTGTGACTCCTGTAAATCCAACGTGTGCTATGACGACGCCGGCTCTTTACACGCTGGATTTCTGGAAAAGTGACTCACATAATATAAATATCACTCCATCAGTAAATCCTGCAGAATCCACATTAATCTCTTTAAAAGGTGTCTCATCCCATCATAATGAGATCCTGCTTCAAATAAATAAAAAAAACAATGAGAGAGAGAAATCCTGCAAACACAAATGATGTGGAAATCCGTGCATTAACATCCGCAGTGTCACATCTGCATCGAGAACAAACAGCTCATAAAAGCCTCTGTGCACCCGGACGTCTGTATTGAGGAAAACAGAGAACATGCACAGACGTAACAGACCCAGGACTCGTTTCCCATTTGGCTTCTCAAGTCTCCATGGCGACTTCTCAAATGACACCTATACGTTGTTTGCTGTTGTGACGAGCATGTTTTTCTCTGAGGAGTGACGTGGACAGATCACACAGACGTGGATATTTGTGGACTTGGTCTAGCACCTTCTGTTTATGGTACAAACTGCATCTTGTGACCATCAATCACATGGCTATAAAAACAACTGGCATAGAAAGTCCCTCTTTATTAAAAGCAGAGTCAGCAGCTTCTTCCTAAAAAATCTAATACAGACTTATAGAGAAGTCGTGGAGCTTTATCATCCCTTCTTTGTGTGGTGCTGGTGACTGAATCCTGCAGAGAGCCTCTCCTCTGACTAGATGTTCATGTCCTGGTTTGTTTTGGTTGACAAGAAAGCGATCGGACGTGAATCAAACGACGGACACCGACTCAAAGAGGAGAAGACAGAATCAGAGAGGGTGATCCCCTTTCACCAGCTAACGCTAGCTTGCAGCGTAGCAGTAAACACGCACACGGCGTCCTGCAGTGAGTGTGCGCTCTTAGAGGTCATGACCTCAGGAGGAGGGGCCCGCTTTAACCTTCGTGTTTAAAAGCTGCAACGGAGAATTCTCCTGACTCGATCTACTTCGAGAAACCAACTCCAGAAGTGAATCGAAAATGGGAAGAACTGTCAGATTAACTAAAGATGTTACCGACAAATCAACGGCATGTGAAACAAAAAAACCACAAGACCAAATCTGACCTGATTATTCATCCAAAAGGACGGTGAACTCAGCGTCGGGTTGAGGCCCACTAATAGACTGAGTGTGCTCTGACAAACACGCCTGTGTTTTCTCCCTCCACACCAGAATGTAAATGTGTTTTATATGGGAGGATAATTAAACTCTGCTGACTGTCATTTCATTATAAAACAATACAGTGTGAGTTATGATCCAATAAAAGCCATTTGTCTCCTCGGCTGAGTGGAAAAAAGCAAAGCAAGAAAGGAGCTGTTTATGACTCATTGTATGATTTTGTTTATTCCCACAGATGAGCCATAAATGAGCGTTTTGGCATCTATATCTAAGGTAGCGGCTGACTGCTAATACAGGGAAATAATTCAGCTGGCACCACGCACGCCTCTCTGATTGGGACTTTAAGCTTTCATTAAAGATTCGATGCATCGCAGCCGTTGGCAGACCTCGCCACTTCCCCTGTTTCTGCTTTGGGTCTTGGCAGCGTCTTCTCAAAACACAAACCACCAGTTGCCTCCAGTGCTCTTCCAGAAAACGTCCAAAAAATGGCAATTATACAGAGTTCAGTACCGTTCCAGTGTTTTCACCTCATCCCACGCTCTCTTGGTGATAATATGGTTTAACAGCTTGGCAGGAGACATTGTGTAAGAGCACGGAGAGTCTACAGCGCGTGCTCTCTCAGAAAACAACATGAACTGCTGCTCGAACAGGGAAATACTTTTAAAGTGTGAGACACAAATGGTGCCGTCGATTAGGAAGATAAATCTCCATTCATCTCTCCCTGTTCAATCCTTTAACCTGAGATCACTGTCGTTTAAACTCGTAACGCCATCACTAACGCTCGGTGACTTTTACCCCGATATAAATCACCCAATAAAAAAGTACTGTATTGTATGACAAAATAGAGTAGCGATCTTTTATTTTCCAACTGTGCCATGTCTAACAAAATGAAAAAAGTATCATGAGAGACCTTATAAAAATGTTCCAAAATTACTGACATTTGGGTCCACCCATTCCTGGGACATTTGAGACGTCCCCGGTGAAGGTACAGTCTCGCTGACACACAGACAGCTGCCTGCATATAGGACAAGTACGGTTTGGAGAAGTCAAACACTCACGCCTTCAAATAAGTCAAAAACATGAAGCTGAAGCTTCTCAAAGACCCACGACACCCAGACAAACACAACATTTATAAAACACAAATATTCTGACTGTAAGCTGGAGAATTCAGCAGTCAGCTCTACACGCTTTATACTCGACCGAGAGGATTGGCAAGAAATTCTTCCAAAGAAATCGTCGATCGGTGAATGAGAAATTGTGTTAATGAGTCATCGTTCAAGAAGCGAGATGTGATACAAAGTATCAAGTGAAACGCCAACGAAGAAATGCCAAAGAGACGTCCAAAATCTGGGCTTCACTGTTCATTTCTTCACCCGTTACAGAGCCAACGGAGCGAGGCTCACTCAGCGCTGAGGGGTTACGTTTCACCAACAACAAAAAAAATCAATCAACCAACTGCTGGAGAACATTTTACAAGCACAAACTTTCACCAGCTTTTCTGATGAACACATTAAACCAAAAATATACAAACACATGTAAGCACAGATACATGTGTGTGTGTGTGTGTGTGTGTGTGTAAAAATTGATGCTATTGGATAAAAGCTTTCCCTGCTGATTGTTCACAGGAGTCAGAGAGACAGTCAGTTAATTAGTGAAACTGTACGTATGTGGTGTCAAGAACTATGCAAGCTCAAGCTCATTTACACTTTAACCTCAGGACTATTGATGTGATTGTGTATGCAATATGTGTGCAGACATCTTGTGGAGAAGATGAAGCCAGGAGGGAGACAGAGCGGAGACTAAATAGTCCAGGTTTCATCAATCTATGCTGGTTTTATCTCCTCTCTGGTAGCTTTCTCCTTCCAGCTGTGAAAATTAAACAAAGGCATAAACAGACAGACAAGACTAAAAGTGAGGCAGTGAGCAGATGAAAAGTACATTGAGGTACATTTCTCCGCCTCTGCTGTGTCTACAGTCTGCAAGTTCTGTTTAAAAAGAAAGTTACGGCTTAGCCTCAATCCGTCTCGCCTCATTTATGTAAGAGAATACCCCAGGAAGGATCCAGAACTCGCTCCCTTCTTCATTTCCCTCACTAGTGTTGCTCGTGCATTTTTCAGCTCTGCCCCTGGGCCAGAACCCACTTTAAACGGCCTCACCAGCCAAGACAAGTGCCCCACGGAGAGCGGATCTGTCTGCATGCTTGTGCTCATTAGACGCCCCAAACCGTCCCGTGTGATATCCCCAACAGGATCCCGTCAGACAGCAGAGAGAACCCAGACTGACACCAGAATAAAAGTCACATCCATGGTAACCCTGCAGAGCTGACTGTCTGACTTAACCTGACACATCAGGGAAAAAAAACTTAATGGCTGTTTAAGTTTCCATTTGTGCACACTCATGTTTCAAGCCTGTAGCAGATTTATGATTGATCAACTTAAAAGTCTGTGTGGAGCAAAGAAAACCATTTTAATTGATCAAACTAGGAGAGTTTTTTATGTGGTTTAAAACAACGTCTGCAGTTCCTCCAGTGTCCACTAGAGGCAGGCTTTAAACGTGAGTCAATCCCCATTGAGCCCCATGTCAAAATGTCCAACTGCAGAGCAGAAATAAACATTACCTGTCTTTTACCTGTCCGAGCTGACGTTCTATATAACCCATATTCAAAACAAGATGTAAAATTAAGGGTGTGGCCTCTATTCAGTCACTGACCTTTGACCTCTGGACTGTGGTTGGATCCTTTAGGAGGTTTCATGTAAATATCAGACAAATGATGGATTCGTGCAGATATCTTCTGTATGGTCTGTATTTGTTGGCAGCATATATTTAAGGCTCAGTGTTTTTGTTTTGCTGCCAAAATTTCCCAAAATGTAACGCCAAGCGTAACACGCGGTGAACTCCTCGACAGTAGTCACACTCACCGTCACGCCCAACAAACCTTCAAACAAATCACTGGGACGCAGCCCGACATCCAATCGTCTCGCAGCACGGACGACACGAGTCTTTCAGAGGGAAAGTGTCCATCGTTCAGTGAAGAAACACTCTGCTTCACATCTGAGAAGATGTGCAGAAATATGTGTGTCATGAATACACACACAGTCGACACACCGGACACGTATTTAACTGCCTTGATTTTTACTCCATACAAGCGGCGTGTGAAAGCAGCAGTGAAAGCAGGTACAAGTCGCCTTTTATCGACTAATCAATGTGTGAATAAAAGCTGCTGGGCTCAGGCTAAAGAAAGAAAAACAATATCTGTGGTTACAGCTGGAGTCTGTACTCCTCGTCATCAGGTGTGTGACGAAGCAGAAAACACACACACACACACACACACACCCAGCCCGGTGTGTTCGCTCAGAGCGCTACGCTCCACACGTTCATCTTTGTATCTGTGAGGACAAGAGATCTGTCGCGCTGCTTCACTGGAACTCAGCGTGTTTCAAGTCAACCGAAGAACATGGAGCTGAGTCACTGAACGACTCTTAACGTTAACCTCTTTAAATCTGCAAACACATCTTGGAGGAGTGAGATACATTATGTGTGTTTTGCATTTCGAATGTTCCCCAGTAGAAATCCCTCAAATCATGTACAGCCGTTGGCCTTTTTAGGCCCACTAGGGGGCAGCAGATCATAACGAAGAAAAACATGCAACATTATGCTAACAGAGAGCTAGCTTAGCATTTGGTTTAAAAACCCGATGTGTCGCTGATCTTTTATCTCTGTTTGGGTCTCCACCCGCTCCAACACGAGCCCACCTCTGTGTGTGTGTGTGTGTGTGTGTGTGTGTGTGTGTGTGTGTGTGTGTGTGTGCTGTTTGAGGTTTTTATAGTCATACAGACATTTTCACAACAGCCCTGCTCATATTACAGTTTTTCCAACTTATTCTGATTGTTTTTATTTTGTTGGCTTGCATTGAATGCTGGCATCACAATTTTCTGCAAAGACTAATAACTATGTTTCGATTCTTTACATAAATATTTTAAAATTTTGAAAATGTGTTCCCAGAATTTAAGATTTGAAAAGTCAGAAGCCAGATTTGGAGGCACAGATGGAGTCGTGGTCAGGTCACATCCCCAGTACGAAGGCCAAAGTGCTCTGAGTGGGCGATGGACCCACTGCTCCTCTCTCTCTCTATCTCTCTCTCTCTCTCTCTCTCTCTCCCGTCTGTTTCCTCTCTCTCTCTCGATGTCCTGATTTGTCCACTGTCCTCATTAACGTTTAAAAACCCCAAAATAAATCTTAAAAAACACAAACTTGAAATTGCATTTTGGATTTGGCCGACAATCATTCACTGAGAGTTTTTTCTCGTCATGATACAACGAAGAAACATGTTTTTGTATACATCACATGTTCCAGTTTTAATCATGAAACATGTCAAATAAATCATTCTGCTTTAAAAAAATAACCTTTACTCAACGTCTGCTGCTTCATCTGAATGTCATAGTTTGGACAGAAGTGAGGGAAAGATGAAGCAGCTGGTTACCTTCTCAGAGCAGGCGTCAGGTGTGGGGTTGAGTCGTGTTGTCGCCTCTTTTGGTTCCTTGAAGTAATCTGTGAACTTCACGAGCTGCACAGATCAGCTCGGAGCTCAGTCCTCTCCCTCTGATGAAACCTCCTCTGATCCACACCGACCTGCCAGCTCTCCTCCTCCCTCCTCCCGCTGTGACCTCATGAGATCACAGGTGAGAGTCTCCAGCCTGCAAAAAGAAGCAGGAAAGACAAAAACATCTGGGTGATGATGGAGGCCAGCTGAGGAGCTCTGCCATCTGAGCGCTGCCTGTGATGTCTGCAGACAGAGAAAATCCCCCCGACTCCACACACACACACGCACACACTGTGATGTAGTGAAGGAGCGTGTTCGGGGGATTCACTCTCCAAACCAACAAGTACCTCCTCTCAAAGAACAACAGGGCATCCGGAGGGCAGCGTGAACAATACACACTCTGTTTGTATGAAGGGGAGTTCCAGCAGAACTGTCGGCAGATCAAATGATTCTTTGTCTGAGAGGAGGAGCAGGTTACGATTTCGTCCCAAACACTGAGGGAAACCTTTGGTCCACATACTGAAGACAAAATGGAAAATATGTGCTCTGAAGTGAAGCATCCACAGCTACATTTGTTTTCGCCACTTTCAACCAACCAATCGTTTCGTCCCGGGTGTCACTCTCAACGCAAAGAAGGGAAACCTGTGCTCGAGTTAGTCTGCACGATGGGCCTCTCCAATCAGTCCCTGACTCCAGCCCCACAGGTAGGAAGTGTATGAGGGGGGTCAAAGGTCTCCAATGGTGCTTTCACACTTACAATAAAACTCCTGAAAAACGTTCTGAAACTTTTTATAAACGCAGTCAAAAGTGTGAGCTGATGAGAGAGAGCATGAGACCTGTGAGAAGGAGGAGGGGGAGCTTGACTTCTATTCCCTCGACCATAGACTGCATGTGATCTCTGTGCACAACATATAGCCTTGATATGAAATATCCCCCCCCCCAGCTGTCACAGTCTGTGAGCTGCATGTGTGAACAACCAGTTCAGCAGCCATTTTCATTAAAGCCTCAGGAGTGCAGGTGTGAAAATGGTTCAATGTCTTACATGTTTTTTTTTTGTTTAACACGATATTTGTTTTAGCCTCCACATTTGATTGGGCTTCAACTTCCTCACACTTCTCTTTCACTTGTGTGAATGAAGTCGAGGTCCTGTAGTGAGCAGAGCTACGACTTATAAGAAGCATCTATGACCAACAGGGAGGCTCGTGCACGTGCACCCGACCTTCTCAGGTCAACTTATGAACAAAAGAAATAAACTAAAAATGAATCGCGACAGGAGAGTTAAGCTCAAACTACAAAATGTATTTAATTTGTTTGTGTGACTGCTGACTGAAATAACTCTTCAGACATGTTGATGGTACTGAACGCCGGCTGTGAGCTTCATTAAAAGCAAACTCTCAGCATCAGTGCGCTGCTGTGAACTTTCATCAGTTCATAATTATTAACAGGAAAGACGCTAAAGGTGTGTGTTAGCAGAGCTCGCCCTCATTAGCTCACTGGAGGAGTTTTACCAGATCACAGCTCCCATATCAGCTGTTCACGTATGAAAGACGCCGACGCTGATCCGTGCGGCGCTCTGTGGGAGGCTGTTACATGATCACAAGTCTGCAGGGGCTGCATGATGTGTTATTTAAGGAGCGGAGAGGAAGCATACGCTCAATCTAAATGTCGGAATCTTTTCGAGGAATTATGAACGACGCAGGAAAAACAGCATGTGCACCCATGTGAGAGAAAGAGGCCCAGAGAAAAGGCAAACATAAACACTTATACATTTCCATCATTTCCATGTAAATAACCTCAGTATAAACTCTGTCATCGATGATGTGCTCTGAGTGTGAGCTCGAGCACGCAAGAGGTAGAGAACGAGCAGGGAGACAGGGAGGCTGTGATTGGTTCATCAGAGAGCAGGGAGACAGGGAGGCTGTGATTGGTTCATCAGAGAGCAGGGAGACAGGGAGGCTGTGATTGGTTCATCAGAGAGCAGGGAAACAGGGAGGTCTGTGATTGGTTCATCAGAGAGCAGGGAGACACGGAGGCTGTGATTGGTTCATCAGAGAGCAGGGAGACAGGGAGGCCTGTGATTGGTTCATCAGAGAGCAGGGAGACAGGGAGGTCTGTGATTGGTTCATCAGAGAGCAGGGAGACAGGGAGGTCTGTGATTGGTTCATCAGAGAGCAGGGAGACACGGAGGCTGTGATTGGTTCATCAGAGAGCAGGGAGACAGGGAGGCCTGTGATTGGTTCATCAGAGAGCAGGGAGACAGGGAGGCTGTGATTGGTTCAACAGAGAGCAGGGAGACAGGGAGGCTGTGATTGGCTCATCAGAGAGCAGGGAGATAGGGAGGCTGTGATTGGCTCATCAGATTGGTACCTCATGGCAGACATTGGTTGGATTTTTTTCAAACTTACAACATGTGACAGGTGACAGATTTTCTTTGTTCCTTTTTCAGAGAACCCGAGTTATTAATGTCTGTCAGGACCTAAAGACAATTTCAACCCAAATCTTAAGAAAGTATATCTGGAGATAAATGACAAACCCTACCTTTATCAGTTCTTCCAACTTCTTTTTCTGCACTCACAAACTCTGAAACGGTTCTAAAAATCACTCCAATCTGTGTTTCCTTTCAGCAGGTGTGTGATGTGTGAGGAGAAGCACTCAGCAGGTACTCAGACTATATAAATGGACGTCCTTGTCAGCGTAAGCAAACATCTCGAGAGACAGCAACAAAAAGGCGCCGCGGCATGTGTTTGTTCTCGAACATTTCTAATATGTCTGAGAATAAAGACTGAAACGTTCTCTACGAGAGTGGGATGTTCTGCAAAGTGTCAGAGTTATTTCAGAGCTTCATCCCAACGTCTCTCTCTCTCTCTCTCTGTGTGTGTGTGTGTGCTCGAGTGTGTCTGAGAGCTGCTCAGGTGTGCACGGCGTCGGAGAACAGCTCTGGTGTTCTGCACAGCCAGCAGGAGAGATGCTAAATACTGCAGCTCTGCAGGGTCGGCTCGTAGCTTTGTCTTTTGTTTTGGTTCGTCGTCTCATCGAGTCCCCAGCTGGTCACTCCATTTGTCCATTTTACAGCCTCATGAGAGTCTGACAGCATCCCCGCTGCTCCTTTCTGATCACATGACCTCGTCTCCGGTAACTTCTGCAGGGCGCTCTGGTGAAGAGTTCATTTTATCCTCGCACCCTTCTCATGATTGGTGTCTCTACCTGATTATAAAGCTTGACGACACATTTCAAGCGTGAATAGATGGAGAGAGGGCATTTAGCTCAGAGTGAAAGGACTCTCGTTGTTATGGAAACCGACTGTAAAAAGTCCACTTTGTGAGTGAAGCTCGTGTGTGTGTGATCACAGCTCCACTCACAATGAAAAACACACGCTGACATTTGCACTCGTTGCACCGTCATCAGATACTGCTCAGGTGTTCACATGCTGTGGGAGAAAAAAAAGCCCACAAAGCGTTTGAAGCTCGTCAAACTATTTCACATTTCTCTCACATAAAACCTGCACGATGTGATCCTTCAGAGGCCATCCAGGCTTTTTAAAAAGTCTGAATACAGCAGGAGAGCCTCGTGGTTACCTCCCATGTATAGAGACCATAGTCCTTCAATCTGGCCTCGCCCCTGTGCTGCATGCCACCCCCCATTTCAGACGTGAACTCTTTAACTGCTTTAAGATTTGTTTTCACTAAGATTTACAAAATATATATATATTTTTTTTTCTGAAGCGATTATCCCGAAAACTATCCAAAATAAGTTTAAGAAACAAAGTTGCATCGGTTTTATAAGGACGCACTCAGACCCCTTTCTGGTTTTCATGGTAGATTTTTACGATGAATTGATGTGTAACTATCACCTGAGGGCCACGCTGAGGGTTGATGGGGGCCGCACGTGGCCCCTGGGCCGCCAGTTTCCCACGCCAGCTCTCGAAGAAAGGTTTGTTCTGTATTTGTTGCATCTATTATGTGAAAAGAGGTGCAATGCTGGGAGAACCGGACCTGTCCCTTCCCAGTCCCCTGCTGGTCTGCACTCACAACCACTGTGGAGCTGCCTGGACCAGCGTGCATTCAGACCCTCCAGACCCCCCCCCCCCCCAGCAGCGTCTTCTTCTCCTCGTCGTCTCCATCATCAGACGACCAGTCAGTGACGGACAGATGAGCTTATAAATCTTCCCTCCATCAGAACATGTTTCACAGATGTTTCTGTTCATGCACAGTTTTCCGTGATGGAGATCGATCTGTTTTGAAAGCAGAGAACAGAGTCCGTCTCTGTAATAAATCAGACGTCTGCTCAGGATAAAACAAACGAGAAGCTAACGCACGCTGGATTCTAACGCCAGCATGCGTCACTAACTTTAGACAGCGGGAACATTTATTCAGAAGGAACATCTCCTCCTCTGCTCTTAGTCAGCACTGTGTTAATGGACTGAATTTAAAGCACAGTCTGTTACAGCGAAGGACCACTCTTTTCATAGCTTAGTCCAGATTAGTGTGCTGATGGGGTTTAAGTGATGACGCTGGTGGAGAAGATGAGTAAATCACGTCTATTTGAACCTCTGATGAAATGTGAGGATTAAAAAAAAAAGGTGCAAAAACAACATGATGCTACTTTCTGTTCAGGAAGTTTCCCAGGGAGATCTGATGAAAGACTATGGCTGTAAGTCATCTCTATTAAAGGAGCAGTATGTAACTCTGACGCCCAGTGGTTAAAATGGGTACTGCAGTCCACATGATAAAGATCACAGAGGAAGAGAGCGTTATCATTTCAGTCACTGGCAGATACCTTACAGATTAGTCCTGATACAAAAATCATCATCACATAACGAGTCGAGATGCGTGACATATTTATGGAGCTTTTTTTCCCCCACTCGAGCTAAAGTGACTTCAAAGGAACAAATGAAGAGTTCACAAGTTCTTTTCACGCCAACAGGAAGATTCAAAGCCACTTAATCCTCTGGGGACGTCGTCTGAATAGCGTTAGAAACACGCCGCAGGTCATTTAGCTTTATTTACAAGTTGTCTGCATGACAGACGGGGAAATCCTCGACACAAGTCTGAACACGAAAAGTCTGAACATCATCTCACGGATCCTGGACTTGGACTGTGTGGTTTCTTTTATAGCAGCTTGGGGGTCGATGCCTTGCTCAGGGGGTGACCTTCCCCCTCTCTAACCACCAGTCCAACTTCCCAACCCGAGTCCTTACAAACTGAGCGACTGCTACCCCAAATATATATATATATATATATATAATAGAATCTGATGTGTGTGTTTGTTTGTGTTAAATATTGAATATTAGCTTAAAAGTCATGAAAAACGCAGATATCTCAGGGTTGGGTGGTGTAAAGCCGAGGGGAAGGGCGCGGCGGCAGGAGGAGGAGTTTGGTTGTCTGCTGAGTGAGGCGAACATGTCCATGATGATGATGTGACATGTCCATCCAGCTGTCAAACAACAGGACTCACTTCTTTCTGGTGTGAGCTCCAGAGGGACTGAATGGAAGTTTTGGCTTGCTGGATTTTTTTGGTGGTTTAATTGAGCTCGAGTTCGAACACTGGAGACGGGATTCGTGGTACTCTGATTATAGCAGTTGTTATTAACAGGAATTTTTTTGGGGGGAGGAGAAAATTGGATTTTAGATGCAGAGAATCTTCACTCACTGCTCAACAGTTTTGATCTCAGTTGGAGCTGCACATGGGACTAACTCCAGCGCTACATGCTAAGGTATGCAATATGGTGAAAGCTGCAGGAACAGACGGAGACAAAGGTTTGAAACACAAAGGACGAGAGGATGAAGGGAGCAGGAGCGTTTTCAGATCACATCAGAACTTAGAGACACGAAAGACAACTCGTCCTTTGGTGCGACACCAACTGCACCAAGGCTTTGGACCTTTTCTGTTTTACTTGCAGCTCAGGCCCTGTACACGTTCAGCACTGCATTATTGAGGCTTCAGCGCACGCACGGGCACGTCGCAGAATAAATCCCTTCAATACGGCGTAAAAACATCATTTCCTCGTATGGTCATCTTCCAGTTTCATTCAAAGGCATCCAGCGTGAATATGAAGATAACAAAGTGACACTAATGATCGTGCATGATGCAGCTGAAGGCCTCTCTAGTTTGTGTCTGTGTGCGGCCACTGTCGATAAACTGTGTTTACCAGATTTCAGCTTGTTTCACAAGCTCCGACTTCAAAGGAAGACAAACACTTTGAGTGAGCCTCTGATATTCCTCCGAGATGTGACATCTCTGCATCCAGCTCCATTGTAAACACTCAGCCGATCTGAGGGGACACGGAGGGGCGGGCAGTCCGCCACCCCTCCAACCAAACAGCCCGGGGTCTCCCGGGAAAAAATGCCAGGGCCTCGGATTCACATTGTTTACTTCCTCTGACAGTAACCATCCCAGAGTCAGCCTCAGAGAGCTGCAGCAACACAAACTGAATAATTCATCACAACGACAAGTGACGGCATTCATTAAGTTGGATTTGCAAAGGAGAACAATGGTGTTCAAAAGGCTTAAAAGAAGAAAACAGCCCCCCCCCCCATCCTCTGCCTGTGTGAGACAACGAAACTTGTACTTTTTCACATGCGAGCTCACACTGTACATACAATCCTGCAGGGAGGAACTCTCTGTGCAGCGACTGGCAAAGCTAGTCAGGTGACAATTAGGATGTGCTAATAGAGCTGATGGGACTCGTCTTCAAAGAGAGGTGAGAGAGTGTGCAGCAGAGCGAGAGCAGCTCGCAGAGTGACAGGAGAAACAGCAGGAAGGAGCTGAGGAGAGCCGTGCTGGTTTGTGTGTTTGAGCTCACTCCTTTAATTCATCCGAGCAGCGAGGAGGAGGAGAAGTGTGAAACGTGAACCATGTTTGAAAGCACTGTCGCAGGATGGGACACGATGATGCACAAACTCCTGAGAAACCTGCAGAATGAAACGCCTCCGGCCCGTCAGGCCGTGTGGCGACTACGACTTTTAGGTAACGACAAGAACTTTGAACAAATCTCAGCGTTCATCAGGAAATGAAATAACATGCAGCAAATCAGGCGAGCTTCTTAAACTGTGCTGTGTTCTGGGCTGCTACGTTTCAAACCTAGAAGACACAAACAGTGGACAAAGACATGTAGCTAACCGGCTGCTCTCGTCGTCATCATATCAGGACAAGAGGGGATGCAGCTGGAGAGGAACCAGAGATTGCAAAATGCCAAAGTTGCATTGTTAAACAGTGTACACCTGGAGTGTACACCCCCCCCCCCCCCCCCCGCGCTGTGAGGTGCATCTGTGCACGTGAAATCATGAACGAACTGCAGCTCCCTCGCTCACCCCAAACAGCTGAATAAGATGTTTCTGAAAACTCGTCCAGAATGACATTAACTGTGATCGACGCTTCCACGTTTCTAACCAAGCAAAAACATTTCTGTAAAGTAATACGAGTTCTTTCTCCAGTTTCTCCTTCCATACATCATTAACATGCTGATGACTTATCATATGTCTCATTTAGAGCTTCATCAGCCGTGCATTAATATGTTTTCCGTCTGCTAAAACCATTTTTCTCTCCCTGCCCCCCGAAAATGATCTCTTCTCCAGATAAATCACAGCCGGCGTTTTTGCAGCACTGCGTTGTAATTTATACCATTTGCCCATAATCATAACTCATGCTGTCGCCATAATTAGTTAACTGTGTTTAATCACACGCAAAATTGATCCCTAGATAACTAATGTTTTTAGAAATCCTTTTCCCAACTGTGATGGTGCGGCCCACTCGTTTGTAACGGCTTCCTGCTAATGACGGCGCCGGTGGAGGCGGTGTGTGAGGCAGCGGGAGGTCTGAGCTATGTTCTGCCAGCACAACAACTCAATACAGGCCAGCCTTTATCAATTATTCCCTTTGCCCCGTGCTGTGCACCTTTGAGGGAAGCAGCCAGGGGATTGAGTGGAGGCAGAGAATGAGACATGCATGTCATTAAGCAGGCGGGTTTCTCCTGAGACGGCCTTCCTCTGCCTGTCACTCCCTCTCCCTCTCTGTCAGAGTCAAAACATGCACAACTTTAATTAATTAATCCCACAAGAGCTGGACCAGGCACAGATAACAGACTTCGTGTTCCTTCTCCACTCTGACTGCAGCTCAGATCTGCAGACCTGTGACGCTCTGAGACGACACCTCCTGCTTTGTCCTCAGTCAGAATCACAGGCTCATTAACCTCCATGTTCTGCTGCACATTACTTCTCTTCTCAAACTTCTTCTTACTCTGACGCATCGAGTTTGAGCGACGGCTGTGGATAAGTTTCACAGACTCAGAAGATTTTGTCCTTTTAAGAATTTTCTTACCTTAAAAAGAACATTTAAAAAGTTCCCATCTCTGAGCATCTTGCAATGAAGGAAGGTGAAGCAAGGAAAAGCTGCTGTTAATATGTGGAGTGTAATTTATGACATAAACTGCATCATCAGGGTTCAACCAAAGCAGCAACGTCTGGTGCTGAAAAAAGACGCCAAGGCAGAAGAGCAAAACGCTGCAGTTCATCGAGTGTCCACTTGAGGCTGACTGCAGACACTATGGAAGTCACACACACACACACACACACACACACACACACACACACACACCTGTTCAAAGAAGCTCTTTGTCATGTCTCTATGGGCACACATAGATCGGGGGGAGAGGGGGGGGTGTGATTCGTATGTCTTTAAAGAGTGATAATGATAATCAGTCCCTGCAGGATGTTGTGATCGCAACAATTCGTGCAAATTCAACCAATCCCTGTGAGGTCTGGAGGACCTGGCAGTCCTGTCCAATCACCGCAACCTTTCTGCAAATTCGTCCAATCAAAATAGTTTTACCAATCAGAGTAGTCCCACACGAAAACAGCAAGCGACACGTCACCAGAGTTTAGTGACCACTGTCTTTCTTTAAATGCACTCAGGAGAGTGTGCATGAAAAGAAAAGTGCTGCAGGTCTTAAAATACAGGCATCATTCAAAGTGTGTTGATGACATGAAAAAAATCACAGCCAATTTTCCTGATGCAATCGCAACATGCGTCGCAATTTTTTTGAATGCTGCCGCAAAATCATCAGGCGATTTAGGCAAAAAAAACAACAACCTTTAAAGTGCTTTAAAAGGAGGGGCTGGATACTAACGCACATGGCTGACCTGACGTACGGGCAGGCGGGCGCCGTGCAGCTTCAAACCCGCCTCAGCTCCAGCTCTCAGCCGCGTGTTAGCTCGACTTAAAGCTAGCTTGCTCCCTCCTGTCTGCGGTTAAAGCTAACCGGCGGAGAGATAAAACGTGCAGAGCTAATTTCACTCATGTTTGGATTTGTTGAATTCCCTCTCTCCCTTTAAACTCTCATCACACTGACGTGGCGTGTTCAGGACCCGCTCAGGCTGCTCGCAGAGACGAATCACAGGAAGTTCAAATAAACACCGAGGAGACATGTTGGGTGAGTGATGTTTGTGTTTGAACCGTTACTTTCAGTATCGGCATAACAACGCTGGCAGCCAGGAAGCTGACTGATTATTTATTTACTCCATACATTATAGATAAAAGACTACAGTCAATATGGAGGACAGATATTCTTCAGGAGAGCACAATGTACCAGAGAGGGATTGTGGACACCACAGTCAGACATGTTTCTTTAATACCTTTGACTTTAATGTATTCTCTGTTATCAAAACTGCTTCTCTCACACTTTCTCTCCTCTCTTCCTTCTCAGGAGTGCACCGGGGAGGAGAACTGAAACTGTTTTGTGGAGTCGTTTTATGCATGCCATACGGCTCATCTCTCACCCTGAAGCATGCAGTCACTTTCCAGGTTTGGAGCACTTTGAATTTATCTGCTGAAGTGCAGAATTGTATTTCCAGGCTCTGAGGAAAAAAAAAAGGGGGGAGCTGCAGATTAATGTGTACGAGTGTGTGGGCTCTTTTGGAGACTCGTCTTATCGACGTGTTTTTCAAAAATGCAACTACAAAAGTGTTGAAAGCGTCAGAGGAGCCCGTCTTAAAGTCCTGCAGGATCACTCTACCTCCATGTTTTTTCAACACGGACACGCTTTGGGGAAACTATTTTTGACCTGACCCTCTTTAAACTGCTGTGAAATAAGAACTCCATTAATAATAAGACCGAACTACATGAATAATAAGACTGAACAATGTCATTATGTATTGTTAAAAGCAGTACTAAATGACTCCATCACCCAGCATGGACACCCCCGTCGATCAGCTCACAGAGCCCCCTGCAGGAACAGAGACGTCACTAATATTTACAGGCTATGACTGATACAAACCGTCGCTACTTTAACTTTAACTAATGTTAAAGATTTTCTGTAATGACTTTAAAAAGTTCAGCTGAGAGAGTCAACAGCTCTTCCTGATGTCTGCAGGATGTTTGGCAGAACTCGTTGTTCACTCCAAGATTCTAACACACACACACACACACACACGCACGCATGCATGTACACACACACACACACACACACACACACACACACACACACACACACACACACACACACACACACACACACACACGTCTGGGATATGATTGGGTTCACCATAATCTCTCATCTCTGTGTGAGCAAAGAGCAAATGTGACACGCTGATCGTTTCCTGTGCAGGTCTGTCGGTATCAGGCGAGGAGGGGAAGAAGAAGAAGACGCTGCAGTGGGGAGGAGGAGAGAGCGGAGGGGGGGGAGGGGTTTTTCTTGACCACACAGCTTGACGCACACCGGTCGAGGCAGCGCCATAGTGAGGCCAGCAGCACAGCACAGCCAGGCCGTGACCGGAGCTGTCAGCGCAGATAGCGACCGCCGCTGAGTCTCTCTCATCAGACGGCTGGTGAGGAAGATGAGCGGGACGTGAGCAGCCAGGCGAGCTGCAACACACACACACACACACACACACACACACACACACACACACACACACACACACACACACACACACACACACACACACACACACACACACACACACACACACACACACACACACACACACACACACACACACACACACACACACACACACACACACACACACACACACACACACACACACACACACACACACAGCAGGAGTAATGCCATTACAATAGATTAGCCAGAGTATAATTTGTGTTGCCATGGCAACCTCTGCATGCACAGATTGACACTTACAGTATGATGAATTTCATGAGTTTTTTGGCAGCTTTCTTGTCGTTCTGGTGTCCTTGTTGCCTGACAGAAACGAATGTGCCCGTCGATACAGACGACAAGTTCCATTTAAGTGGTCGACATGGAAACCTGCAAAATGGATTCAGGAATTGCCATTGGCAGTTTTCTGGTGATGCCGTGATTGACCAATCAGAATTAAGTTTACAGCACAGCCACAGTATTGCATCTTAGGTTTGTTGTTGTCTAACGCTGCGAACAGGGCCACACAAACGATGAATGGTTGGCACACTGCAGCATCTCTACACACAACAATGCAGGAGAGTTTGATTGACAGCAGGAGAGGACCTGTCATCTCTTAAACACTCCGCTGTGAGCGCTTCCTCTCACACTTCCTCCTCTCGGTGTCAATGCCAATGTCAAACTCATTAAGCGGACGTGTTGACGGCCACCTCTGACCGAACCCGATACGTTTGTTGTGCAGACGGCCTCACATTCAGCCCGCAGACAGACTGACGGCACCCCGAGGACACACGGGGAGAGGCAGCAGAGGCCTCGCTTTGTCTGAGCGCTCTCTCCTCTTTCACACCGAACTGTAATCTCATCTCTGCTGATAATCACACACACACACACACACACACACACACACACACACACACACACACACACACACACACACACACACACACACACACACACACACACACACACACATTAAAACCTCCACTCTCTGATAAAGGAAATGACCTGATGACCTGATGAGATTGAGATTACCTTGAATTATTAATTTCAGTCCTTTCAGAGGACGAGGACAAACAGCAGCATGACTGACACTGCAGAGTTTCAGAGTGAAGCCAGCCTCCTGCTCTGCTCGTCTCTGAGGGGGACAAACACAGTTCATCTGATCGTCAGTAAACTGCACAGTCTTGGCTTCCTGGGACAGAGCGCAAACAGACCCTCCCCTCCATTAACACCAGGTACACAACACAAAGTGTTTTTAAACAAAAACTGGAAAAGTGATGACGTATTTTTGTAAACTGCCCCAGAAGTAGCTTCGCCATGGTTTCAAACAAGAATTCTCCTGTGGGATATTTTCATTGGATTTTGGATCATAGCAGAAAATAATCTGTGTGTCAAACACATGTTTCTGATGCGTAGCTGTTTAGTTCAGCTGGATAATCTTTACAGATTAACATCGTTTATATGAAGGTTGAAGAGTTAATGCAGCCGAGAGAAGTAACAAGCTAACGTTATGCTCCAAGCTAACTACACCACGGTCGGTTTATAATGACGTCACGACCGTTATGCTTCATCTATCTAATCAGCGGTTTTGACAAGCTAGCTAAACCTTAGCTTGATAAATTGTTTATGAAGCTAATATTTACAACGTGACTAGAGCCTGTAAGGAGGATTAGTGAGAGAGTTCCCGGCGTGATGACGTGTAATATCTCCATGACAACCGCTGTAGTCTCATTTAGCTACTTGTTTGCAACCGCCGTTTTGAGTACGCTTAAAAACATTAAAATTCACAAGTGGCGGTTTTAGCTAAGTTTATCTCATCTAACAAAACGTAAACAACTCTTCAGCTTGTGTTCACCACAGACCTTATTTCAGGCGTCTAAACACGAACACATTCAAAATCCACTTTGACTTATAGAGTTAGGAACCCATGGCGCTAAAATGCTAACTCACTTCCTGGTTTTAGGACTCTTGTCTGTGCCAGTCTATTTCAGGGAATGATACCATGATTATTCAGGTAAATGCTGTGGAAACGTCGGCACTCATCCATGAGGAGAACGGGGAGCCAATGGCAGAGCGGCCAGCTCTACTCTTCTCTGGTGAACACCAATCAAGCCGCGACGTGCTGCTGGTTCTGTGAGCACAGGTCCCACGAGAGGAAGCTGGGCCCTCGTCCCGAGCTCATGGAATCTGTTTCTGACACTTTGGTCTTCACTTTAACTATTTCTATCAACTGCAGGACGAGTTTGTGCTGCAAGGCTGTCGGCTTCATTTTCCAAGAGAAGGAGAAGAAGGTATGATCAGACGCAGACATTCAAAGTCACGGACACGAGAGGAGGAGAAGGGAATATTTGTCACAGCGAGGGGGAGAGTGGAGGATCAACATCTGGAGATGTGCAGCTACAGCAGCGTTTATTACAACCCAGGCCTGGAAACTAGATTCATTCATTTATCTCAAAATAACTTCCTGCTATCAGTGAAGCTTCTGCAGCAAATAAGCTTTCATACTTCTGATGCAGAATAGGCTGCATAGATTTTTTTTATTAGACTTTTGGTTAAAATTTGCAGCATTTAGTTGTCGACTAAACTACAATAAAGACATCCTGACATTGTTTATTCCACCAGCTCAGATTTAATGGCACAGTGAGCTCCTGTTTTCAAACTGCTGCATACACTCGACATGGGGAAGTCAAAACGGATCCTACAATGACCGTAGCCTTGTAACATCAACACATGTGTTAACCTCCCTTCAGGGACTCACAGTGCGGCTAATAAGTCAAACGTAGAAGTGACACTCTGTCAGGAGAAACAACACAGGCGAGTGACAGCGAGGAGCGGCGGAGAGTCGGCTCCTGACCTGCTGATCCTCTCCGCCCTCCCAGAACGAACCTGATCAACATCGGCCTCCATCTCCTGCTGCAGGCCGACGCTTCATCTCTCTAATGTGAGCAACACACACGGCGCCAACATCTGCCGTGACCCGCAGCACTGACCGTCACAGACCTCACGTCCTGCTGTTAAGTGAAGGGACCGTGATGTTTACTGGACAATATTCTACTGAGGGAAACGCTCGCTGTGCGACAGAGAGGGGGAAGTGTCTGAGGTGGAGAATCTGCGGTTTGTTTTATGTTTACACATTTCTGAATCTCTGTCTGCCTCTTTCCATCCACAAAACAACACACACCCTTCTTCTACAAAAATTGGAACGAAGATGAAAGCGGGCTCGCCGAGGAAGCCGAACACTGCGGGGCAATTTATTTCTCTCTGATTGAAGTAGAAGTACAATGTGACAGAAGGAAAAAAGCTTCTGTTTCAGAGAAGTGAAGAGGACAGGAGGCACAGCCACTTCCATCCTTTATAAGGTTGATTGTCAGATGAATTGTTTCATTCATATTTGTTCATTTGTGCATCCATCCATCATCTATAATATCTCCTGCAGCTGATTAAACTTGGATGAGATTCGTGTAAGTGATATACTGCTTTTTTTTCCTCCGCAGCATTTTGTAAATTTCCCTGATTTGCCCAGAGGGAGATCATGCAGCGTCAGGTTCACAAGTTGAATGTCTCCTTACTGAATCATTGGCTGCAGCACAGCATCATTTTTTCTGTCCGCTTCTCTTCTGGCTGTTTTTTTTGCTTTTTTTGGCCTAAACATGGACACAATTCTCCAAGCACTGAGGGGGAATTCTTATTGTTATAGTTTGAGTCGCTGCAGGAGTCTCAGAGCTCTTGTCCCATAACTTACAAGCAGGGATGAATTACTCATTTTTTATATTTCAAAATCAGGTCCCAAGAGGAGTGCAAGTCAAAGCTGAAGCAGCTAAAAGGCCAAAACATTTCCAGAGAAGGTTTTTTTGGGTTTTTTTATGTACTTTAAAACAAAGTCCAGTCCGGGTGGTCTGCGTCACAGTTACAGCTGCTCGGGTACTCGACAAGGACATGAAATATAAATGATACCAGACTTAAAATTTAAAAAATAAAAAAAAAGCAGGATTTTTTTTTTTTTGTATCTGAGCACACTGACTCAAAATAAGCCAAAAAAGTCGGCAAAGGTGCAAACTGATATTGTCTGTGTTCTCTGATGTGAGACGTGCAGTGGTGTTGTTACACACAGGTATATGGAGAGGATCCACTTGTTTTTTAGTCTCCACCCACTTTTAAATCCCCCCTGATTCACACCAGTCCCTGATTGAGCACATTGAGTTGGATGATGCATCAAAGGATGACCCTCTCGACTCCGTCTCCAATTTGACTCAATACACAAGAGGACTCTTTTGTATCTGCTTGGAACAGAGGGCGTTTGTCCTTCGCTGGACGAGCCACTTCAAAAAAATCCTTTGGGGAAAAAGTATACCCACTTCTTCAGGCTGCATGACACCACAGGCGACGTGTCCTTGTACGCCTGTGGTGTGAACTCTGCTTGCTTCCCCGATCAGGTAAAGCCAGGCATGTTTGTAGTCTGGTGTGGTGTTGGAGAGGTTAGTCCTGGATTCATGTGAGAGGCAGGTAACGAGGGGGGAATCGATCCTCAGGGCATCTGGGTCGAGTCGAAGTAAAGTTACTTTCATCTTTGCATTTTTTTTAACTCTCTCCATGTTTAATTGTAATTTAGTATGGTGTCATTTTTGTTCATGAACTCTTCAGTTCAGACGCATCTGTGTTCATGATTTCAGCTTCAGACTTTCTGAACTTCAGTAGAAAGTTAAAAAAGCTGTTTGAGCTTCAGCACAGCTGTGTGCAGATGTTGATGTGAAGATCTTGTCATGAAGCTTTGAATGTCGTTCTTTCTTTGCAGGAAAGTTTTTTGTGTCAAAGTTTGAGGGACTGATGATTGCACAAATGGAACGACCTGTGTAAACCTGCTCTCGGTGAAATATTTTCCCTTTTTGATGAGCTGAATGTTCAAGCTTTGAATGCAAGACAGCCGTGTTTGTAATTATCTGACAAACATCTCCCAATTCTGTAAAACATTCTCATTTGTTTCCTCGGAGCTCGAGCAGTTTCTCGCTTCTCTACGATAAAAACTTCACTCCTGCTTTGATTTACTTTTCTGTTTTTCCAGCAGTTTTGTGAATCAGGGAACATTTATGAGTGAGACTCTCACAGAGGTGTCGTTTCCTCTCTGTAGATATTTCGGTGTGTGTGTGTGTGTGTGTGTGTGTTTAGCAGAGGTTCTGTTGAATCCCTCCCTCTTGGTAAGCTGCCACCTGCCACAGCTGCTCCTCTCTGCTGAGGCATTCACAGCTCTGCAAATGTTATCATGACCTTCCAGATTGTTCCCTCTGCCCCATTAAACAATCCTGCTCTTTTGGCCGACGGTGCTGCGGCTAACACGGTGACTGTTTAGCAGGTTTGGATGTTTGGCCCGTGTTGTTTTAAGGACTCGTCAAAGTGAAGCTGTCTCCCATCAGAGTCGTCAGAATGAAGTTAGCCTGGATGCACAGTGAGGTGGTCTCAGGCGCTCTGCTGTCTTCATAATAAAACCATGGGACTCAGAATCTGATGAGAACTGAAAAACATGGACGGTGTAAGTGCTGGATGGTGTATCTCTAGTACTGAGGACTTTAAGCCCTGTGTCAGCTAACCGGTCCGGTATGTATCAGTACAGTAAGCCGGATGCCGATAGCGGCGTCAGCTAGGTAATAGCGTCACAGCATAGCAGCATATATCTAACAGCTAACCTGCTAACTAATTCAACAAAGGAGAAAAACGTGACACAAACAAAGACCAACATGCAGCAGCTCACTGACATGTGGCTCTTTGTTACTAAAACTCAGTGAAGCTTTGTTTCACCGCAGGCTGTGTGCGGCGAGGAGAAAAACTGAGTTGAGCTCCTCCTTTTAGGGTCACATCGATATTCTTGGCACCCCGACAGAAGGATCCAAAAAGTAGGACAGCACACGGGTCGGTTATTTGAGGATCTTTATCGGCTTTAGTCGATGGTAACGTTGCAAAATGCGTGTCGTACCGAGACGAGCCGAACTGAACCGAAATTTGGTATCACAGGTGTTGTAAAGCTGCAGTCAAGCGAGTCTTGTGCACATCTACATTATGATGGTGGACAATTTGGACCTTATTCTAGAATTAGCTAGTTTTTTTAATTTGCATTTTACACTTCTGTGCTGATAAAGTCAGAAAATAAAAACACATGTTCTCAAACTAAAGAAGAGGACACTGTGAGGACCGACTCCAGACGCTTTCTGCCTCACAGTCCTGCCTGGTCTCAGCTCAGAGGCAGCAGGGGAGACATGTTGGATGTAGATCAAAGGCCGGCGAGGGCTGCACGGAGGGGGCGGGGTCACAGGTGTTCTGGAGCTCTCTCTTTGTTGCACGACAGAACCCGTGAGCCCGGTTTACATTTCAGAGCTGCAGGGTTCAAACGCGTGTGTATCGTCTGCTGGAGCTGCAGGCCGTCACACTGTGAGCTTTATCCCTCCCTCCGTTTCCTGTCAGGATAACAATGATGCTAACCACAAGAGACTGGATGGCCGGGGCTTTTGTAACCAAGGAGATGTCCACGGTCATTACTGGTTTGTGTTTTCTACCGTCAGTCGAAGGACAAACTGCAAGATTTCATGAAAAGTTAAACATCAGAGTTCAGACACAGAAAGTGAACCCTGAAATGTTTGTATCAGAAAACAAGAAAAAGTGACGACTGAGTCTGTTTGAAAGTCTCACTGAACACACAACAGATGAGCACATTGAGAAAAAAGGTTTCACCACTGACACATAATAATAATAATTCTCTCAATGATGAGACGTGATCTGCAGTGTGGAAGTCATTTATTTAACTCCAGCATGAGTTAACTGTTTATTTGCAAACAGATCTTTTGTTGACTTCACTGAACAGGACAGCTGAGGATACAGAGAGGACGTGTTGGGAGGAGTGAGTGAAGGATGCAAGCAGATTTGAACCCACAGCTGCTGCACTTCACAGCAGGAGAAAATCCCTGTCAGACGGGAGGACGGGTAAGACTTGACATTACAAAAAAAAACCAAAAACGGAGAAGTCGTAGATGTAGCAAGAGAGTGCGCTACCACGTTATTTCCCTTTTGTTCAAACGAAATCAAAATGTCGACACTGATAGCGGAGAAGAACAACGTGCAGCCGTTTTACGACGTGCGCAGAGATCGTAGCGGTCGCGTGCAGACTGCAGCCACAGGATGTAAACTCCCCCCTTCCTGTTGGCTCTCCTGATTATAACCTGCTGCGTTCTCACGTCAGCTCTCTCCACTTCCTGTGGAAACGTACGAGGACGCTGGAGGAGAAGCTCCGGGTGAAAAACGTGTCTGTTTGCAGCTCCTCCTGTAAACATCAGGAGTCTTGTGAAAGCCGTATCAATGTTAGAAACATCAACAGTAAGTGAAGGTCTTATAAAAGCTGTGCTCAATAATTCATCACTCATATTAGTAAAACTAGAAGTATACCTCAGGTCTGTGTGGACAACAGGCCTCCTTCCACTCTCTCATCATATACATCCTCTTCCCTCTCATTGAGCTCATTACAGAGAAATAAAATGAGATGTAATCTGGTGGGAAATGAGGAGTCTGTTTAAATGACGCCATCTTCATTTGGTGGTATCTAAACGTCTCGCCCTCAGCTCTGCCAGTCTGAACTTTATTCAGATGATTCGCTCGTACATTAAAAAGGCTTTTAGCTTCCTCCGCCTGCGCGGCGAAGGCCTGAAGCTGCAGGTGAGATGAGATGTGACTGCATGATAATGGAAGCACTAACGCAATGACAGCCAGATTCATGCAGCGCAAAGGTTACGGCCCCGGCAAATTCTTAATCAGCTCCAAATGTCACACGGCTAACCTTGGGTCCAAATCAGGGCGTTAGCAGGCAGACCACGTCAGCATGCTGGAGAACCCGACAAGTTAAAGGGGGGGGGGGGGGGGGGGGGGGGCTTCTGCAAACTTTCCTTGCGTGATTATCTGAAAGCTCAATTAATTACGACGAGCATGGTGAAAAAATGTATGTTCTATTCTATCAAACAAAAAAGTCACCTGAGCCCCCTGAATGAACCCTTTAATGCCAAAAACTGCAGTTCCTCAAATGTCCACAGGAGGCTGTCTCCAAAGTTGATCCCCATAGTGAAAGAACTCAACATGTTTACAGCCTGCTATGAGAAGAAAAAAACTACTTATTTCTCTTTTCATGAACAATTATCTGTTTTTCAAAATGTGATCACTGCTCTCTCAAAAAAACAAGATGGTGGGGACCAAAATCAACAAGGTTACTAAGAGTCTGTGATTTTATGAAGTTTAGCCAAATCTAAGATCCAAGTTTTGTCATTTCTTTAGTTCTTGCCCCAGACTGTTTCTGAAGTCATCTCAAGTGTTACCTCGTAAAGAGAAAAACCCTTTGACTCTCGAACCTCAGGATGCAATCAACACAACTGCTTCATGTGTCCCTTTATGTAAGTGTCTCATATTCATACATATTCACAACATTCATCTCATTTATTAACATGTCGTACACTTCCCAGCCTGTCCTAACAGCTCGGGATGCCACAGTGGAAACAAACAGCTTCAGTCTATTGATTTCTATGGGAGTGTCCGAACAAACTGAGAGGAGGAAATGAAACAGAACTTTTTAGGGTTTAAAGCAGAAATGCAATCAGAGCGAAAGACAAGATAAGTCACAACGCTGAGCTTCTTCACATGTCCATGTTCAGCATTTATCTGACAACCTCTGTGATCGCTTGGTAACTTTTTGCAACCGCCTTCTATGAATGACACACACACAGTAAAAATGTAAAGCAGGAAGAGATGCTTGTCTGGTTGCAGCTGCAGTTAAGATGATAAAATACAAACAAAATAATTCAGGATCTGAAAGGGGGAAAAGGCTCGTTTTACATTCAGGTGTGTGTGTGTGTGTGTGTGTGTGTGTGTCTCCTGAGGATTGTGGTTTCTGTCTGTGGTGATGTGGTCTGACTCCTGCTCACTTCACTACACTGACCTCAGACTGTCAAACACAAGCAGTGACCAGAGGAGAGGAGCCTGAACTCTGCGTGCTCTGCAAACACACGGTCACACAAAGCGACGTTCACAGCAGGCTAACGCACCAAGACAAATTCACGAGCTAACCAGCTTCACTCCAACGATCAACCTCAAGTGTGAGTTCAGTCAGGAAGACTGATTCATCCCTTTCATTGCATGCTTACAGCTCACCACGTCGTCGTGTCATCAGCTGGTCTCAGCCAATCATCTTCCTGCTAACTCTTCAAATATGAATCTTCCTTGCTTCTAGTCGTTTCGTGCTGCTGTTTAGCTTTGCTGCCACAACCCTCCATCTTCCATCAGTCCATCAAGTGTTGCCACACCGGGTCTCATCCCGCTCACAGCGGTATATGCATGTAGCATCTCGCAGATGCGTAGCATTAATTCACGTGGATGTGCAAAACCAACGCTCGAAACCCCGCAGGAATACTCAGGGCTTAAAAGTTATTACAGTCCAGAGTTTCAGAATTATCGAAGGCCAAGAACACGATATGACGTGCACACACTCTAACTCTGTTTATTAAGCAGGAGGTTTGTGGTTCCAGCCTGCAGTGGATAAAAGCAGAGACTAAAACATTTATAAGAGAGAGGGCGGTTTGTGCCACCCTGAAATCGATTAATCCTCGTTCACTCCACACAAGTTCTGCTCTCTTACTCTCCATGCTAATGCACACTGCCTCAATCACTGTCACGCACACACACACACACACGCACACAGAGTCAGAGGAGAGGGGAATTTGAGCCCTGAGATAAGCGGGGGCAGATCCAGCTGATCTTCAGATTCCGGCTGCAGATTAGAGAAGTTAAACCTCCGTGAGGCCGCAGCACTGCTACAGTCTGCAGCGTCTCTGATAACAGGGAGGAGAAGATGGAGAGATAGAGGGGGCCGGGGGACGAGCGGGGGGGTAGAAGTGACGGTAAACTGAGCAGAGAGAGGGGAGTATGGAAGATATTCTTAAAGGATTACATTAGAATGAAAGGACGTTCAAAGAAAGGACCATCAGATAATGAACACACACTCCAGGCCCTGGTGTTCATCAGGCTCCCTGCAGCAGCCGGGTTCATTATTCAGCTGGTTCACCTCCAGCTGAGGCAGTGCTCATAGGTGTGTTGGCCTTTGAATGAGGCGCGGCATGTTTCGCTCATTCAGACAAAGTGCCTTTGTGCAAAGCATCAACCACATGAAAAGAGACGAGTCTGCTTTTGAACTCTAGAAGAAGAATATGTGACTTCATATTTGGGGCGGCAGCAGCTCAGTCCGAAGGGAACCAGAGAGTCGCCCATTCAAGATGCGCACCAACGTATGAAAGTTGGTCTGGTAGCTGGAGAGGTGCCCTTGAGCAAGGCACTGAACCCCTTACTGATCTGGTGTGCTCCCTGTGTAGCAGCCCACAGGTCCTGTGTGTGCATGCGTGTGGGGAAAATAAACTAAATTGAATTTCCCCTCCGGGATCAAAATTCTCCAGATAATATCCCGCTGCTTTCTCCATCAGCTCAGCCGGACGTGCTGGGAGAGACTATGGGGGGTCTGGCAGGAGAACTTGGGGTGAGACTATGGGGGGTCTGGCAGGAGAACTTGGGGTGAGACCCTTTGCGTTCCTCCTGGAAATATAATGAGCTTTCCACATTTCTGACCTGAAGTGAAAAATATGAAGTTACTTCTTCTTCAGCCTTTAAGGACTTGAACCCTGAATCCTGGTTCCCTCTCTGAAGAATCCAGTCTGTGTGAACGTCTGAAGAGAGGAGTGGGTTGTAGGGCTCGACAAGGTTAGAGATGATCTCTCTTTATTTACCCACCTGACTCTGTCCAGGCCCCTCTGCTCCCAGGATCCTTTGCACCTCTCAGAATAGACCGGCCAGTGTGAGCTGGCGGGCCTGATTACACCCCACACATTTATCAGTTTCAAAGGCTATCATTACCCCCCCCCCCACACACACACACACACACACACACACACACACACGTACACACCCACCCACTGAGGAAAGTTGTGAATCCACCGCGCTGGTTGACAGTTGAGGGCAATTTTGAGATTATTTATAATGACAGCTTCACCTCAGAATCCTCCGTCGGTGGCAGCTGTTACTCCGACACAGAAGCCGGACGACACTTTAACTGTAGAGCTTTTTGTTTTTTTCAAAGAAACAGAAAACAAGTCAGCTGTTCCTCCACAGACAACAGTCTGCCTTTAAAGCGCCTGACATTTCCTCGTAGATATCTTTGTCTGGTTACACTTTAACCCTCTTCCTCTTCCTCAGCTCTACTTTAAGGGATTCACTAATATGAACCCCAACGATAGGCAGCATGTTTGCAGCATGTTTGCAGCATGTTTGCATCCTTACATACATGTTACTGCTGCTGAATGAGGAAACTGCTCAAACAGACATCATAAAACTTGATGAAACTTTTTGCAGAGTTTGGTCCTTGTTGTGCTCACAGGTGCGAGGTAAAGCTTCTGATGAGTCATGGGAGACGTTCATCATGAATGAGTGGATATTCATTCTGCTCTCTTTCGGGGTTATAAATACTCAGAGCAGACTGACATGTCTGGGAGGGAAGACATGCAGAAAATACTCATGTCAGTCTGACAGTGGAGGAGAGTCTACCTGAGCGAGGAGTGTGTGTGTGAGTGTGTGTGTGTGTGTGTGTGTGTGTGTGTGTGTTTTAAGTCTACGTTATACAATTTTTACGTTTTAAAAAACAAACATCTTCTGACTCTAACATGTGTCTGTAGTCTGTCTACAAACCCCCCAATGATGAGAAAAGTCCATCCTCTCCGTCTTCTGCCTGCTCTACTTTTCAGAAAATGTGTGCTCAAACAGGCCGTTTGGAGATGTTCCCTTCATGACATCACAAAGGGCAGTAGCCCCTCCCCCAGGTGGGTGACACCGTAAACAATAGGACATGGAGCCAGAAAGCAGCGAGTACACCCGATCCCTTCCAGAGAGGGGGCGTGGTCAGACACAGCTCATTTACATATTTAAAGCTACAGACACAGAAACAGCCTGTTCTGAGCAGGGCTGAAATAGAGGGGTTTATAGACATGATCAAATACAGGATCAGAGTGGATTTACAACAACACACTTCACACACATGTTGAAGAGGAGCTCTGACACTGATTTAACCTGAAGAGGAAGAGGAGGAGGAGGAGAGGTGACCGGTCAGATATTTATAAGTTATTTTAATATTTGGTCCATTATCATTTTACATCAACAAGAAATGTGATGAATTCCCAAATTCAGCTTTGTTACTCATCTTAAATAAAACCTGATTGTGTGGACCAGGACCTGGACCAGGACCAGGACAGACTGCTGTCCACGCTCACCCATCTTCATCCTGACAGTGACGTAGGGGGACCAGGGAGTGTCGCTTTAAACTGGGCCGAGGTCAGCGGAGCCTGACCGATGAAACTATTGTTTGGTTTTTTCGGAGGCAGCGAGAGAACAGCTGCAGACAGAGAGGAAGCGGCTCGCTCAGAAACATCTGGTGGGATTTAATTTGTTTATTTGTTCGGGTTTTCTCTCGTGTTTAATGAAATGCTCTTTTTGAAGACAATCAAAGGTGCAAAATAAATGCAATTCTGAATGTCTGTTGTTGATCTCGTAGTGTATTTTGAAATGCATTTCTGCCCGAGGTTTTTCATAGGAATACTCCACCATCATAAGCAACGCTGGATCTGATTTAATCATCGAACTAAACTTTCTTTGCTTTGAACCTGATATTTCTTGTGCTGTGAAACTCGGTGGAAAAAGAGGTAATGACCCCCCGTTGATGAAATCTGCTTCACCCCTCACTCTGACATCCTTACATCTTACATTTCCAGCAGCTCCCTGCTGTCTTATCTGTGCAGTATCTATTCTGAGGAGGATAACACCATGCTTTGGGCTGTCACACAAAACAGTTCTGCACTGATTTGCTTCCAGCGGTGCCTCCACAGTTTTTTTTTTCTTCCCCTGCAAAGTGTGAAACTGATTCCTCCATCCTCTGCAGAGCTCATCCATGTGCATGGAAGATAGACTGCTGCTCGCACTGCTTCAGACTCTGTTATTCCTATAGAAACGTGTGTCATACTGCATATATTACTCTAAGAAAAAGGTCAACACAAAACAAGGATTAAGGACATAGTCTGAAAGTACAAAATATCTGATAATATATGTGCAGAAAGATTCAAATCTCTGCGGGGCACGAAGCTTTAAATTAAACGGAGTGCTAATGTTCACCCATGCTCAAAACACCGCCTCTTCACCGAGGCTGCTTTAGGCTCCAGGTGCTCCCAAAGCTTACATTTAAATATCTGTGTCACATTTGAAATAGTGGAGTGTACCTTTAAGACGTACTGTGTTGCTAAGTTACGAGAGGAGAGATGTCACTGTGTCTTCTTCCTCATAGGCAGGGTTGGTAATTTTTAAAAACTAGAATGATTCTGAAAGTGCTCCATCTGCACCGACCCCGCCCCTTCTGTGCTCCCTCTAAAGCCACGCCCCCTCACTGTGACTATGGGCCAGTGCACGCAAGGAGAACGAGCAGGCAGACAGGGAGGCGTGTGATTGGTTCATCAGATTGGTACCTCGTGGCAGATATTGGTCGAAGGTTTTACAGGCTTAAAACTGATACAGATTTTCTTTGCTTCTTTTTCAGAGCACGTGAGTTATTAATTTCTGTCAGGACCTAAAGACAATTTCAACCAACAACTGTTCAGTTCAAACTTTTGGAACAGACGATAAGAAAAGGGCCGCTAGGAAAAAGATTCATGAACATTGAGATAAATTATATAAAAAACTAATTATTTGTACATTTCCAAACTGTTGCAGTGACTTTTTTTCGTGCCCTGGACTGATTCTCTGTTGAAGATATTTTGTCATTGTGATGAAAATATTTTGAATCAGCCAAAAGCTTTATCGCTATTTAAAGGAACCTAAAAAAAACCCAAGTCTTTAATTTGACCTTAGAGAAATGACATCCAGGAGGACTACATTTAAAGCCATGCTGCTATTTGTCCCTAATAACTCAAATAAAAAGCTCTTATCTGTGTGTGTGTCCAAAATACATACACAATTCCATCTACACACTCCAAAATCAATACTAATAGCAATCCACTTGCAATCTCCTTCCCAAATGCTCCTCGGTGAACAAAGAAATCAGGTATTAGAGGGTAAAGTGAAGAGCCGGCTCCACGATTCTCCCACAGGAACTCTGTATTTATTGAAGTTGTTTATCATCCACTTTCTGCATGGACACACACACACACACACACACACACACACACACACACACACACGGAGGCTTTCTACAGAGGGGCCATTATGGTAAGAATAACATGGACACAACATTGGTTTATTGGTAGGCAGAACAGTGATGGAAGTCGACACACAGCAGCAGCAGCCTGTCTGTCTCGTGTGTCGGCTGTTTGATGGAAACTTCAAGGTTACTTAACAAAAGTTTTTTTTTTCTTTAAATAGCATCGTCCTGCTGCTGATGAGCTTGATGAGACAACAGGGGGCTAAAACAGTCCAGACTTTCAGACAGATTTTTGGGGATGGTCGGGGTCAAGATATTCATTTACCACAAGCTGCTAAAAGTAAAACCTCTAACCCCAAACGCCCACGTACTCCGCCTGTCTCATTTCCTGTCCAGGTTGTTCTGTCCTGCTAAAGGTATGTGTGCAGCGTCCTCCGTCTGAAATGCTCTCACAGCGTGTTTGAGATGGAGCGGCGCCTCGTGGCAGAGTCGGCACGCTCCGCAGACAAACCGCAGATGCTGTGGAAACATGTTTGACTCGAGTGGCGGTGAACTCGCGAGTATGTGGTGAATCTTAGCGTCTCTGCTTCGTTGCACCGTGGCGTCATAGTGACACCGCAGCTGATAGGCTGCAGCTCCGGCAGCACAGAGCAGATATACAAGGCTTCTATTTTTCACGGTGCATCGCTTTACCAGGAAGTCGGGCACCAAAACAACATTAAAACATCCTGTTTATTTTCAAAATAAAACACTCAATTTCAATGTATCGGAACAACAACCTTGTGTTTGGTTTTGAGTTTATAAATGGAACAACGAACTACAATGTTTAATATCTTAAAGGCAAGGTAGGTTATTTTCTTCAGTTACAATTTTTAAGATTTTGGTTGAAATTGTCTTCAGCTTACCGACCGGACACTAATTAATAATTCAGCTGTTCTGAAAAAGCAACAAAATAAAAGTCATCTGTAGCAGTTTGTAATCACTGAAAAACAAATGTCTGCACTCGACCACGTTTTATAAACCAATCAAGCTTCTCTACTCCATGCATGCATGAAAGCATGAGCTGAGATCCGCTTCTGGACCAATGGTGTTGGTGCATATCAGTGAGGGGGCGTGGCTTCAGAGGAAGCACAGAGGGGAAAGGGTGAAGACGGAGCACGGAGGGAATGCTACTTTCAAAATCATGCTAGTTTTCAAAAATTACCAACCCTGCCTTTGATGTCTGTCACTAGTTTAAGTGGAGGCTGTTTTGTCCAGACATGTCTGAGCTTTACCTGCCGGCGAGTTAACAAGAAAAGCTTCGACTTCGTCAAAGACTGCAGGACACTGAAGCTTGATACCAGGAATACAGAAGGATTGTCAAACAGCTTTCCTCTCTTTCTCTCACTCCGTCGGCTTCTTTCTTATTAGCTGACATTTCCACAATACATCCATGTGAGTGCTTCCCTGACCTTACAGCACTAACACCCTGCACCAAATGATTAACAGTGATCACCACATCTTCGATCGCGCCGCCCTCTCAGCTTATCCTAAGTAGAATCCATTAACCTTAACATGGTGCAATATGCTTTTCCATGCTCTTTAATGTAAGCTGTTGGCTCTGGTCCAACTAAAATCCTTGAGAGAGAGGAAGAGAGCGCAGCGGTGAGTGGATGTGGAGGAGGAAATGCTGGTGAAACGTGTAAGCCGAGAGCAGCCGGCTCAGTGGGAGACGCTCTAATAACCACCTCCGACTGCGAGACGAGCGGTGGCACGGAGAAATCAAACAGCCTCCTAATCTCCGCCCGACTCTTTGATTCTGTCAGGAAGTGTTTCCTGAAGCCTCTGACAACAAGTGTAAATAAGAAGGGCAGGGTTCAACGGCCTCGTGTTTACAGAAACTGTATATTCATGCATACAGTTTCATACCTTGAGAAATCCTGCGTCTTCTCGTCTTTGCACAGCTCGCCGGCACCCCAAAACACCCACAGGACTTGATTTATTCCCTGGTTTAAACTCTCTCTGTCTTTGCAGGGTTATTATTTTACAGCCAGCTGCAGGGAAGAGGACAACCTCTGCCTGAGTTTCTGAATCCGGAGGAGACAGATGTTCTGCATGGGGAGGCTGTCAGGATCGAGCGCTCACCCTGTGTGGGAGATTTTTTATTCCACAAGTCCGGTTGGTTTTACCGACGGTGGAGATGTTCTACGTGTCCTTGCAAACAAAAGAGCAATTCAATTCAAAAAAACTTTACTGGTCCCTGGGGGGTATTTGAAGACAGTGCAGTGCCTCTGAATGTGACGATAAATTTGGAGGCAGACAAGAATTTCAAACTTGAAATTAAAAAGGTTATTAATTGATATCATGTGATTGATGGTGATTAAAAAAATTTAACCGTCTTAATAAAGTTTTTTGGGGGATTTCTTAAACACAGGACTGTTTTCATTCTAACTTTTGAAAACAATCTTTGACAGTTTGGCTCTTTGTCTAAGAAGTGAACTTTGTTAAAGCAGAAGAAAACAGCTGATCCAAATGCTGCAGCAGGGCCGAGGTAATGGCCTCTTCTGCTGAATACAAAAAGAAAAGTGTGCACACAGAGAAAGCAGCAGGCTGCTCTGTTTGTTTGTTTGCTTCCCTGACTCTGTGATGTATTTATTTCACTGCTGAATCAACCATGAGAGGACATTTGGACAAACACGAAGCAGACATCTGAGGCTTCTGTTTGCATCAACCTCCAACAGTCACCACGGTTTCTACTCTCAAGGATCCAACGCAGAGTCAGAGTGGAAGGGGTTAATATAGAGAATGATTTCATGCGTGAGGAGACACACACACACACACACACACACACACAGCTGCACTCCCCTGCTGGCTCTGTTGATCCCGTCTCACCTCTGTAACGTCTCCATGACGACCTCTGAGGTCAGCGCTGAGGTGGGATCACTCTGACCTACATTCAGGAGGCGACACGTCACACGGTCGTAAATATCACGAAACATCAGTCTGAAAAAACTGGGCTGTAAGCATTCCTCCAGATGACTCTCTTTACTTTTATGTCAAACAAACTCTTCATGCTGAACTTCTCCTTTACGCTGCTTTAACAGAGACGGACAAGCGTGCTCCGCCCTTCCAGCAGCCAATCCAATCAACTCATTCTCCATGCCACCAGCCACATGTGACACGTGTCTTATTAAGACATTGATTTCCACAAATCAACCATACAGAACATGTAATCAATGTTACTGCTCTTCACACTGACCATACAAACATGCATCACAAAGTGTAATAAATCAAACAGCAACAACACAACAATTCAAAAACTAAGGTCAAATTAAATCGATTAAAACAGGTGGTGACGGACCGAGGAAACACCGTCATTAATTCTTCAGTGGAGGTGAAAAAATGTAATAAAACAGACAAAATGAGATTCAGTTAAAAGCTAAACTAATGATTTAATCACCTGTGTGTCTGCTACTTCAGCACCATGGACAGCTCATTGGATCGTCAGGTTTACGTCTCCTCGACGACATGACTGGCTTAACAGAAGGGACGCACACGTCAGGATCCTGGTTCATGTTTACATCATGAAGAATACTGTGACATGTTCTGTGTATGCTCTTTGGTGGGGACTGTCTGTTTGGACAGTAAAACCGTCTCCCCGTGGGGACAATCCTGTCGAAAGTCTGCGTACCGTTTAAACATTTCCTCTTCTTCCAACAACGGGTAAAATCTTCCTCCAGAATTTAATTCTTGATTAATCCCCGAGGGAAACGTACGCCTCACCTTCTCCCCTCACTGAACAGAGCTGAGCTGGTGCAGAGTCATGAAACACAGACTTTTACTAAGTGAATGCCCCCTCATCTTTACTGATGTCAGCTGTGCCTTCTCACTGACAGACCCTCGGCCGACATATTCCTCATCTCCATGTTGCAGTATGAATTCCTGAGGTTTCTAGACCACTCTGTAAATGATTACCAGGCACATACAGAAACATCTGTCTTCATCATCACACCACAGGAACAGTGCACATCGGCTCTTTTTCTTCTTTACACCACCTCCGTCATGTCGTTACTGACCTAAAAGTGAGACAGACCTCTAAAAAGCTGCATTTTTCTTCATCACCATCCTCCTCCACCTGGCTCATATTTATCAGCAGCAGGATCAGGGTGGAGCCATTCATCATGGGCTGTTTTTTCTTCTGTCGAGCAGATGAAGCGTTTAGTCTGCAACAAATGGATGTTGGTGTGCCAGCTAAAAAGAAAACATGTTCACATCAGCCCTCGGAGAGCGCGGCGGCCATGTCTGAAGCAAACAACATAATCACAGAGGCAGCCTGTGGATCAGCACGCTCTCTGACATGCAAAGAGCTGCTGCTGAAAAGGCATCAGTGTGAGAGGCTGAGAGAGAAACTCTAAGAGGATTGAGGAAACGGAGCCGGACTTGTCAGCGTAACGAGATAATGTGGGAGGACTTCTCGGCTTTTGTCATCACTTTTTGTGTTTTCTCCAACGGTCGTCTGTCAACTGTTAAAAGGCTAACAATGAGCTAGTGCACCACTCTCCACACCGACACGCTGACTGCTGTGACACAGTGATTCTTTTAATGTATTCAGATTCAACATGTTCGGACGTGGTGAACACGGTGGGTTCTCTCTGGCTTCCAAACACAAACACATCCTCGTTGGGTAACCTGCTGTCTCAGAATCGTCTGGAGGTGTAAATGTGATTGTGGCTTTTTTTTCCTGTCTCGATACGTCAGCTCTTTGATTGGCTGGTGAACAGAGCAATCTTGATAATTGATGGATGTTTTGACATGTTTTATTCAAACAAAACCACTGAACTTAAAGGTCGCTCAGAACAGGCTGTTTCTGTGTGTGTAGCTTTAAATATGTAAATGAGCTGTGTCTGACCACGCCCCCTCTCTGGAAGGGCTCGGGTGTACTCGCTGCTTTCTGGCAGACTCAGAGGGCAGAACAAACACCTAGCTGTGGCCTTCAGAGCACATCCCACAACACGACCGTTTGGAGGACTACACACACAAAAAAATTTAAAAATCATTTTCTATTTCAAGCAAGTTTAAAGACCTTGCTGGTTTATTTTTTACTTTTTTTTTTGGATCATCAGAGCGTCAAAATCTGTTTCCAAATCATCAAACGATGTCAGATAATTCCTCTCCACGTCTACACGCTCCGCTGGCAGCCACGTCTGTTCAAACCCAACTCCTCAAAGACTCTAAATTGGTTTCCACGTAGAAAGGAAGCACACGCGGCGCCTGAAAATCCCTTTAATACCTGAGCGTAATGAGTGTGAGCCAAAGTTTGAGCTTTCATGCATTAATGATTGATTGATTTCCTTTTCGTACACAGAAGATTACAAAGAGCTGTGACTGTATCCTGCTGGCTCTTCTTGTTCCCATCGCTCTGCGGAGAACTCGTCACTTTAAATATTTACTTCACTCAGAGGGCGAGCTGTGATTTACAAACTGAAGGAGATTTGTTTGTAGTTTGTAAAGATGTTTTATTCATTACGACGTCATTTGAACACGTCAGCGCTGCTGCTCTCTCAGGTCATATCAATAAGGGAGTCACGCCGAATGTCCCGCATGTTTAGACGCGTTCAGTCAAAACAAAACAAACAAAAAAACACCAGCACCGCCGCTCTCCGCGCTGCAGGTTCGCGTCAAGCGAGACATGATATGACCACCCGGACAGGAAGTCAGACAAGAGACACGTTGGGTCAATTTCAAAATAAAAGACAAAGACGTTATGAAATGTTGAATCAGCATTTGTACTTCTGGTGTCTTATAAACCAGTGAAGCTGAGGCACTGTGTGTGCATGACACATTAATATCCCAGAATCCCCGGCTTCTGTCTCTTCTTCTGTGCAAGGGCCCAATGAAGGGTGTTTAGCTGTTAACTGACCCTCAGCCGACCTTCAACCTGACAGTCAGCCTGGGCTCTGGGAGGACCTGGTCCACCATTGATGACTCATTCATTGGTAATGGGAGTACTTGAAAAGCCCCTGTATCATCACAGACATCACAACAACATCATCATGAATCATCATCATGTGACGTTACTGTGAGTTTAAAGCGTCTCGTTAAACACTGCAGATGTCTGTTTACATGTTACGTTCAGTTACAGAGCTGCTAACGTTCATGATGATGTCGATGCAGCACTTTGCCAGCCTCCCCGCGCTCTCATTAATTCACACCTCGGGCTGTGGGGAGAAGTTTGGTTCTATAGGCTGAAGAAATGGATGATCCACATCTGGAGCTTCACGTGTGGCTGCAGGGCCTGCAGGGCGTCTCCAGACACTCCAACAAAGGACCGACGTCTCTCTGAAGCACTCCATCAAGTGTCTCAAACAGAGTCTACATGCTACTTCCTGTGACTGCATGAAGAAGGTGCTCACTTCACGTCTCACTTTAAAGAACCTCTGCACATGGTAAGACATCTGCAATGATCCTGAACACACTTCTGTAACATGGCACGGTACACAAAGACTCCACCGCTCTAAAGATCAACCACTGCAGAGACTCTATGAATCAGCCTGAACCTCTGACTCTGAACTGTGACTGACGTGTGATCATCAAACGTGAGATACAGGCTCCAGTGTTTTAAACAGGGCAGACTGAAGCACTCTTTAGTGCACCAGCAGATCCTAAAAGTGACAGAAGAGTTGACTCTCAGTGACGGCCTCTGAACGTCACGTTTGTTTCTGTTGTAAATGAAGCGGCTGTGATGCACAACACATTTCACTGTTCATCTGACAGTGGAGTCTTCAGGAGGGAGTCACTGTCAGAGGCCCTTCATACGATACACGAGTCACAGTATGCTACAAAATACTGCTTATTACGTCCACAACGTTCAACCAGATCAAGAGCTGTTTTGTCAAAGAATAAATTCTCTGCATCTTCAGGGAGTCGAGCCCGCTGTGATCGACGCTCACAATCTGATCTGTTGGTGTTTCAGGACGGCTGAACAGCTGCTTGTACAGAATCAACTGTGCAGTTACAATAATTATCACTACCTAAAATATTGAGATATGCTGCATCGAATGTTTCTGCCAAACTCAGGTGGTTTTATTTTTAAAATCAAGATTTATTTTGGGGAATTGCATGCTTTTATTTTGGAGACAGGAAAGTGGAGAGAGAGAGAGAGAGAGAGAGAGAGAGAGAGAGAGAGAGAGAGAGAATGCCGTGCAGGAAAGGATCCACAGGTGGGATTTGAACCTTTGAAACAGCGAGCCTCTGAACATGTGACGCCCAAACTAACCACTAGGCTCCCGGGGATGTGAGACGAAAAGTAACAAGAGAGAAACAGAAAACATTTTCTAATCAGAGGCATGGCTTCCATCGCTCCGCTCAAACACGGCAGACTCTGGGAAGAAAACGTTTGACCTTGCAGAACACGAGAGCTGCTGGTTACCACCTGATCTTCTTCTTCTTCTTCTCCTTAATTAGAACAACTCTGGGCGTAAAAAGTGCGATCAGGCGAAGAGCGCGAGGAGTTTGCAGGCTGCCTCGACAGATTAGATTTTCGCAGCCTCCTTGGATCTTTTTGGTTTCTGTTCATTAGGTGTTTGCCAGTGTGTGAAATATAATCCTTTCTAAAGTGAACACAAGGCTGTGTAAATAAACCTTGATTGAACGACCTCAACCCTCTCGAAGCTCGCATAATATCTCTTAGAGGGGAGAAAAAAAGTATTCATCTCTCAGGCTCAAACTTTTAATCTAACGAGGTGCTAACTGAAATGTTGATCCATTTTCTCTAAAGAGTTTCGAGACGCAGACGAATCATTGACGCGGATCACATCAGGACACTGAGCGCTGCTTCTGCTGCCTCCTGCAGTATCCTACAGGACCATCACTGGCTGCAGGTTGCAGAGTCTGGTGTCTTGCTCGAGGGCACTTGGTACTCTGAAAGTGACGAGTCCCTACAGAGCGAGCGAGTCGAGGATGTGGCTGGTTTCTGAGCCTGTCTTGTGCAGAGAGTAATGTGAGGGATGTAAAGATGTGTGGAGGTTTAAGTCGTCAGCAGCTGTAGAGCAGAGGAGGTTGGTTGTAATAAGGAAGTGTTACCACGGCCTGGTGGAAGCATTATTTACTTCACAAGACGATAACTGTGTTCAAATATTACAACAAGACAGAGAACTACACAACCAACACGACGCAGCGTGTCATCAACAGCACAATGAGAAGCTCCGGTCAGCTCCACACTCTCTCAGTGTGAATCGTACCGTGAGCTGAGTCAACGGTTCCATCCTGAGCGGAGAGCAACGCTGTGACCGAACACAGAGATGTGACCAACATGGAGGACGACGGGCAGAAGAGAAGAGTTTGTCTTCATTTGTTCAAGGAAATGTGACGTTTACATGTGTGCATGAAATCACAGCTGGGATCGACTGCACACCGTCTGCAACCCCGAACAGGAGGAGCAGGAACAGCTGAACCAGATTCATTCAGCATCTACAGATGACTGTACTGCACGACTCTATCAAATATAAAAGTATAAAGTGTGACTCACTCACTGCTGGGCCAGGACGCATGCTGAACCCGACAACATTTTTAGAATTGGTTTAAGAGAAAAGTTCACACTAATAAATAAAAGCACCAGCATGTGTGTGTGTGTGTGTGAGTGTGTGAGCCTGAGGCTGCTCGCACACTTTCTGCGCGTCTTTGAAAAAGCTGGTCGTCGATACGTCAGGCTCCATTGATTAAGCTGACTGTGAGGAGAGGTGAGCACGGAGCGCCCTTCATGCCACTGACGATGAAGCTCGACACGGGTGATTAATTAGCGAGCATCGCCTGCTGCTGCTTCCAAAAAAGGAAAAAAAAAGAAAAAGAAGTGGAAACAGTCTTTGAAGGTTTGGGAGTCAGCAGTTGTGTTCCCCTGATAAATAATTCATCAGTGAATCTGTAGAAGAAATAAGAGGAGAGGGCGGTGATGTTGGTTCTGATCGCTCTTCTGACTGAACAGGAGCATTCTGCAGACCATCTCCTAACTCGACAGAGCACTTCACGTTTCAGCGAGTTCACAGCATGTTCATCAGGCTTCATATTTCAAGAGATTATGATGCTTCAAATCCATCCAGGTGTCCTCCTTTAGCATCCACACAACTCACACTGTGTCTCGTCTCTGATATGCAAACAGAACAAACTAGTTACGAGAACCGTCACAGGAACTGAGGAAACACAAGAACCCAACAACTGGAGCTGAGACAAAGAAAGAATGAAAAGACCTCAAAGCAAATCCCCCCCCCAAAAAAAATGAGAGCTGCAGAAACTTAAAAGAATTTGTCTCTTAAAACAAAAGTGTTGTTTATTGTAAAAGACTTCTAATGTGCAAACCACTTACACACACACAAAATAAACTTTACACCTCTTTTTCACCCTCTCTAACAACGTCCGTCATCGCACCAAACTTCAGTGACGTCATTCATCAGCAGCGCTTCAACATTTCATCCAATCACAGCCGGTTGTGAACAAATAGACACATGTTGACAGTAAAGAGACTCGGAAATCCGTACAGTACACAAAATGAGCGCGTGCCCGGGCCGACACGCACGCGCACGCACGCAGGGTCAGTAAACCAGACAGTCAAAACGTGCATCGTCTTACCGGCTGCTGCTTCGTCTCCCAGGTTCGCGGCGGGTCAGCGTCACCTGCAGCCGTCCTGCTGCTCCGGTGACGCTGTGTGTGCGCGCGCGCGCGTGTGTGTGTGTGTGTGTCCCTCGTTTTTTTTAACGCTCCAGGTGCACACGCGCGTGAAGACTGATTGCTTCCGCTTTGATTTGACGCTGCGTCATGTGGCTGCTGCTCGTTATCAGTTCATTTACTTGTTTGAATAATTGTAATTAAAATATATAATGTAATGATTAATTAAAAGTCTGTGCGCTAACTTCGTGTTATATTTGGATAAAAGTTTGTATTTATACACAAATCTCGGATATTTTGACCTGTAGTTTAATATCTATATTTCTACTTCTTTCAAATCAGATACAATATACATACAATTATATATATATATATATTATTTTTTTTGACACTCTAGATCTCAAACTCCATTATAGTAAGGGTATTTTATCAGATATTTGGCCAATCTGGGAATAAATTCCTTACCAATAGATTTCTTCACAAACGTGTTCATAAAGGTGTCTTATAACACATAAAAAAACATTTAAATCCAACTCCCATAGGAAAATCCGTGAGAGCAGCTCAAAGTCGGGGTACCTGGAATAGCACTTTATTGTACTACATACTTGTTGGTGAAAATTTGAAAATGTTAACCTTTATTTTGGTAGCTTGTGAGGGGTCAAACTAGGGGTTCTTTAGGATTCTGAATCCATTGCAAACATTTGTTTTCAAAAAAATCCATTCCTTGGTGGAGAAATGGCCACGCCCACTTTTACATGTAAATTTACAATAGCTCTATATGTTGATTTTAATATCTCGAATACTAGTTAAAAAATATACTGCACCACATTGCTTAATGTATTAGGGGTCCAGGTCTGAGCTTTCTTCACACTCTACTGTTCTTAAAGTGGGGATTTGGACCCCCTGGGGGCTTATGAGACACTGAGAGGGGGCTCGCGATATGCTTATCACCAAATACAAAAGTTGAATGATCTAAAATTTCATATCTTACCCATTATGGTGGAAAAAAAACCCATTCAAATATTAGTTGAATTTTAACTAATGGTTAGCGCTGGCAAAGTAATTTATGCTTCCCATAAGTGAAACAATGCAGGTTTCTGCTGCTCCCTATGAATGACATTTGACACCTACATAAACTGGGTGTCTGTTAAGGAAATTGTGAATGTCCACACAGTCCTACTGTTTATACATTGTATTATTATACAGCATTTCTTACATTACTCTGCTGAAATAGAGACAGTCGGGTTCCCCGGTCTTTAGCACAGTTATTGGGGGGGTCCAAAGCTGAAATGTATGGTAACCTCTGCTCTATATCATCATTGATACAGTTCTTGCACGCTGTACCTTTACCATTTCTGCATGCCAAGATACATTCAACACCTTTCTCCATACAATTAAAGCTCCTCAGGAGCCATTGGGTCCTGTGTTTGAACCAGCTTATAACCATAAACTCCTCCCACCCATCAATAGTCACTGAGGTCCAAAAGACTCTGCTAAACCTTCCAGTCCCAGGTTTTGATATCGGCCTGGAGACTTTGCTTTGCAGCTTCACCCTCTATCTGTTGGAGGTACAGTTTCAAGTTAGATTAACTCAGCCACCGCCTTCCATAAGAACCTGTATCAAACCAGACACACTGATACCAGGTATAGAGTAACAGATGGTACATCATATGTGTACTGGAAAATGTGGATACCAGTTCTTTAATGGCTAAAGTAACTTGCAAAATGTTCACTGTTAAAACCAAGAACTCCTGTTTTGATCAACAGATCTGAGTAGATATGGTACGTTTATCACCAAGTGCAAAGCACCTGGTGCATTTATGCAACAACCTCTAATGTTGAAAAATTAAGCCGATGTGAAAGTGTCAAATCTTGCAGTATGTCAAGTGTCCACTAGAGGCTGGCTGCAGCAGCACAGGAAGTCACATACAAACCCATTCAAAAAGCCTGTTTTTACAGCAGCCATGAACATGTTTACAGCCTGCTTCAAAAAACCAAATAGGTGTGATTAGCTCATGCCTCCATCCACACACATTGTACGGGGGGGGTGAATGTTTTGATGACTCATCAGTTTTGATTGGATGAAGGATAAGAGTTATTCACAATAAGGCGTGTAGCTGGGCTGATTGATAGGCAGGCGTGGTGTAGCTGGTGTCAAAATTTTCAAAACCTGCCTCAGCTCCAGCTCTTAGCCTGTCGTTAGGTTGGCTAAAAGTTAGGTTAACTCAAAGTTAGGTTGAGACAGGATTTTGAGCATAGAAACGATCGGCTTCCAAAGCCCCCTGCAGTAACAGACAGGTGATGTGACGTCACTCAGGCTTCTGCCATTCATATTTACAGCCTATAGTAACAACACAAGCAGAGACACAGGACCACGGTGATCCAGAGCTAAATGTGCAGGTACACTCACACTATTAGATTACTGCTTAGAAACTCGGAGACGAGCAGACAGTTTGTAAAAAATAGTATGTTGTTGTGTTTTGATACGTGTTTCTAAGGGAACCTTATAAATATGCTGTTTTCTATATAATAGATGCTTCTTTGTTGTGCTTATTAAGATCTTATCTAAACAGATATCTGATTCGAAAAGTGCAAACTCAAATTATAAAAGTCACCTTGTATGGTTTTGGTCAGGTTCAGCCCATAAACAAAGTTAAAAGGACAGGCTGGGCTCTGAGAAAACTTGCATTGGCTCAGGTCAGTGGGGCATAGTGTAAGCTAAATGACAAAGGTACAGCGTGCAAGAACTGTATCAATGATGACGTAGAGCAGAGGTTACCATACATTTCAGCTTTGGACCCCCACAATAACTATGCTAGAGACTGGGGAACCCCACTGTCTCTATTTCAACAGAGTAATGTAAGAAATGCTGTATAATAATACAATGTATAAACAGTAGGACTGTGTGGACATTCACAATTTCCTTAACAGACACTCAGTTTATGTAGGTGTCAAATTGATAGGGAGCAGCAGACATCTGCATTGTTTCACTCATAGGAAGCATAAATTACTTTGCCACTGCTAACCATTAGTTAAAATTCAACTAATATTTGAATGGGTTTTTTTTCCACCATAATGGGTAAGATATGAAATTTTAGATCATTCAACTTTTGTATTTGGTGATAAGCATATCGCGAGCCCCCTCTCAGTGTCTCATAAGCCCCCAGGGGGTCCAAATCCCCACTTTAAGAACAGTAGAGTGTGAAGAAAGTTCAGACCTGGACCCCTAATACATTAAGCAATGTGGTGCAGTATATTTTTTAACTAGTATTCGAGATATTAAAATCAACATATAGAGCTATTGTAAATTTACATGTAAACGTGGGCGTGGCCATTTCTCCACCAAGGAATGAATTTTTTTGAAAACAAATGTTTGCAATGGATTCAGAATCCTAAAGAACCCCTAGTTTGACCCCTCACAAGCTACCAAAAGCAAAGGTTAACATTTTCAAATTTTCATCAACAAGTATATAGTACAATAAAGTGCTATTCCAGGTACCCTGACTTTGAGCTGCTCTCACGGATTTTCCTATGGGAGTTGGAATTAAATGTTTTTTTATGTGTTATAAGACACCTTTATGAACACGTTTGTGAAGAAATCTATTGGTAAGGAATTTATTCCCAGATTTTTGCAATATGCCCTTACTATAAGACTGGATGATATTTATTTTTAAAGATAAAACCAGAAATGTTTGAAAATGTACGAGATGCTAATAAAAAGTTCGATTTTCAAAACAACCCTGTCAAACTATTTTAAAGCAGGTTTTTGTTAACTCTTCCCCCCGGGGTTCTTCTTTAGATTTAGCCCCCCTTTGATTCTTTTTTTTCTGTCCAGATGATTCCTTGAAGCCTCTGTAATATAAACGTCTGGACTCTGTGGGGGTCAATCGACTGATTTTACTCCAGGCGTGCCTGGGATCATTGATCTGCTAGAAGATTCCCCATAAAAAGTCTAAAAGTGACCTCAAACTTTTGCAGAGTTCTGTAATCCAGAATCAAACCATGAAGGCTGCAGCGACAGACGCATGTGCCGTTTGAATGTGCAAATTAAGGTTTAGGATGTCATTTCTCATCATTAGTGCTCCATAGATGTGACCGTGTGTTAAATACTTTCATTAGAGGGTGCAGGTTTGTTTCATTGAGTCGAGCAGACTCCTCCAACAGAGGCTGCACTCCCTGACTCAAAGTCTGCAGGCTCCTGACCTCGGCCCCTTTCATGTACATCAAGCCCAAGTCTCTCCTACCCACAATGCCTCTCTCTCTTCAGCTGTCCTATCAGTAAAGACTAAAAGGCTCCTGTGGCATGCCAGATAAATGTTTTCTGGGCTTTTCGTGACTTGATTTTTCAGAGATAGGACAGTGGACAGTGTCAGACATCTGCAGAGGAGAGATCGAGGCGACACAGGCCGGATTCAAACACGGCCCCCTTGCTTAGAGCGCCTCCGTACAGTACATGGGGTGCGAGCACTACTTGCACTGTTCTTGGCATTTTTAAGCGCCTCTCTCAGATGCAGCCTGGACGCCATCAAGGGAGCCAATCAAGCCAACATGACAACAAGCTGTAGGTCGGCTTACTGTGGTATCTTATATCAGTGTGTAAAGCCTGTACAACCTTTTTTCATCCACTCAGAGGAAATAAAAAAACAAGAACAAATAGGAGCAAAGACTTGTGAGTGATTATCCTGTTTGCAATAAAGACCGGGTTTGGCCCTGATTAGAACATGTACAGTAATGCAAAGACAAAAACATCTTAATCTCCTTAATTCAACTCTGACATGTCTGTTCCTGCAGAAAGTGGGACAGATAGACAAATTAAGAAGTGTCCTGCAGAAACGTTGGTGTTTGTTCAACCTAATCTGGAAAAAAAACAGGATTACCACAGCTTCAGTAAACCGGGATGAAACTGAGCTGGAGCGTGAGGTTTAACCAGCAGGAGAAGACAGACAGCCTGATCCAGACAACACAACAGCTGTGCCCGAGCTGCAGGGACTCAAACACAATGTTTCACACAAACAGCGAGAAAGTGCAGCAGAGACACACTGACTACAGGACGTACAGTGGCGCTGTCTCTGCACGCAGGAAATGTAGTAACTCTGTCAAACATTTATTTTGTTTTGTAAGCAAGAACATTCACCGAGCTGAGGAAGTCTTCACAGGACTTTGATTTGGAGGATTCCTTCCTGATGCAGTACATCATTTCAGGCTTTGAACCAAAAAACAAAAAAATCAATCCACGCTGAAATTGTCCACGCTGAATATGTTCAGGAAATTATTGATAGTTTCTGCAGCTCCCATTGGTCCTCAGAGATGTGAGGAAACTGTTGCCACCTGCGACAGCTAATGAAGGAAAGGCCGTGACGTCTCTGCCTTCGTGGTCTCCTGGATGTTGATCCACTGTGTTTTTTTAGCGCTAGTTTGTTTTGATCAGCTGTTGATGCATTATTCAGCTTCTCCCCGCAGAGCTGATTGAGTCTGTTTCAACACGTTTCCAAGGTGAGATCATTCATTAAGCATGCGGTGCATAAATCAATAACCAAACGGGGCCTTCCTGACATCAGCTCCCCCTGTGAATATGAAGTGATGAATGAAGAGCCACATATGAGAGCAAAGAATCCCCACATGTTGGATCTACGTGTCTCATTATAGCTGATGACTGAATACGGACTAACACTTACGAGAGGGAAAAATCTACTGAAGCTACTTTTTAAACTTCAGTTCCACGAAACCCAAACTTTTTTTTTTTTTTTTTACTTGATTATAACGACCTACCTATTCTTCATTTTAGAAATCTGTACAGTTGTGATGGGGAGTCTGTCGTCGTGGCGGCCAGCATGAGGAGTCTCCATGACAGACGGAATGTTTATCGTTGCCGTGGAAACATCGGATGTCAGGTCAAGGACCGTCGCCTAAGGCTCCGTGTTTGCAGGAAGCGTTTGTGCGCCGAGAAGAAAAGTGCACGTCCGACCCGTCTCCATGACAACAGTCTGTTGACATCGCCCGCTGTGTGTCACTTTTTACTGCATGTTTCACACGCAAGATAGTTTTTAACTTGAGCAGACAAGTCAACGCCAACAGCGCCTTTCTGAAAAGTTCATATATTTTAAATTTGAGCTGCTCGGAGCGGACGCACAAAAAAACAAGGCAGAGCGCTTGTTAAAAAAACGCAGGGCTTTCTGCTGCGAACGCTCTCTACTCAACATGAACTAAATAAAAAGGACGCTGAGAAAAAACGCTCGGTGGACACGAGACCTAAGTTATCGTGAGCTGCTCCTGAAAGCTGCCGTACTGTTGCTGTTTGTGCTGCTGTAATAAAATGTCACATAAATGTTATTAGCTCGTCTATAAACGTGTTCGGCTTCGCCCGTTCCGCTCTACTACGTCAACGTCGAGATAGAGGCAGCAGAGAGAACTCCCATGATTCTCCGCTAGCCTCTTATTTGTAGTATTGCTTTGCTTGAGAGTGGCGGGATCTACGTCTTGTATCTTTAAAAACGTCATGAAATGCTGAAAATAACATAAACAAAGAGGACTTTGATGTCATGCATCTGTAGGGCTGTCAATCAAACCACTTTCTCTGAGCGTGTCAGTGAGCTGTTTGACCCCAGAAAAAACACGCCGCTGCCGCTGCCGCTGGACTGCACACTCTGAATAAAACATGAGGATACCGTCACCGGCAAATTGTCATAAATACAGTCAAAAGTCGGCTCACTGTGCTGCTCTGCTTTAGGCTCACTGTAGGAGAATAGACAGCATGCCTGACAATAATTTGGATTTATGTAGCAGAGAATACATTTCATGCATGGGAAGCCACATCCACACAACTGTAGTCACATTTCTTCTTCACACTTTTCCCCCCGCTGCTGTGAGCCTCTAAAGATTCTCTCCAGCTGCACAGACAGGAGAGAAAGCCAGAGACACAGAGACAGTAAGCAGACGGGATTTATCTCATCACAGAGGTGGTTTTATTTTTCCGTTCAATTTTCCTCGTCTTTGCTGTCGTTTCATGTTAGACTTATAAAAGCTCTCAATTCAGGGAAAAAGATCTCGTCAGTTACTGAATAACCTGTAGCATCTTTTTTTTTTCTCAACATTCATAACCTCTGATCAAATCTGTTAAATTCACTGAAGAAGACCGCTCAGAGGCATTCGCAGAGTAAACCCAAACCTGCTCTTGAACACTTGAGAGCATTTCGGAACATGATTTTTTTTTGTTATCAGTTTTTTTGATGCCTAATTGCACGTGTTTGAAGGTATGCACGCACGTGTAACGGGTCGCTCCAAAAACACCTGAGTGCTTCTGACAGCTGGGAGCACCAGTGGAGCAGAGCTGCGTACGATTAAAGGGACAAAAAATGGGACAAGTTTGAGCAGCAAATCTTGTCGTTGCTGCTGGAAGAGCAGGGGATAATGTCATGAACCGCAGCGGTAAAGCGTTCTACTTAACTGGACGGCTGCTTCGGGCCAAAAGTACCAATGACGAGCGCTGCCAATCGGCATCTTAAGCTGGTAAAGTTTTCGTTTACGCACATCCAAAACATGCTGGGAAGACGTGACGCAGCCGCAGCAGAGTATGACGGTGAATGGACTTCAGCTTGTAAAGCGCTTACCTGGTTTTATGACACGTTCACACACTGATGGTAGAGGCTGCTAACGTGTCCATCAGAAGTAACTAATTCATTCACACACTGCAGACGGAGCAGCTTGGGGTTAAGTGTGTTGCCCGAGGACACATCGGTCACGCGGCTGCAGGAGTCTATCACTGATCCACAGTGGAGAGGAAAACCATGACTCAGCAGGCGTCCCTTTTGTAGCGCTGCGTCTGATTGAACCCTTCAGGTGCATCGGACTGCTTTGGAGTAGATGCTGCACAACTGAAATACTTGTGTATGCCATGCAGTGACAATAATTTGGATTTATATACATTTACTCACAGAGAAAACATTTCATTTCATGCTTGGAAAAGTACATCTTCACAAGTGTAGTCACATTTCTTCTTCTCTCTTTTCCCCCGTTGCTGTGAGCCTCGACAGATCCCTCCAGCTGAAAGGAGGAGACACAGAGACAGCCAGCAGTCGATATCAACTTCATCACTGAGCTGGTTTTATTGACTGGTCATCTGAATGCTGCTGCTTCATTCAAGCTTCTCACGTTGTCTCCGTCTTCAGCTGATCTAGTCAGAGAGAAGATTCACTAAGTTATTCGACAACAGAAACCTTTATTGCAGAAGCAGCTTTTAAAATCCTCCCATCCAATCAGATCCAAGAAAAACAAGGCAACATAAATCTTTGAAATCCATTTATGGAGTCTGGACCCACCAGGGTCATCAGGGGGTATCACCACCACCACCACCAGGGTCCAGACTCCATCAGGGGGTATCACCACAACCACCAGGGTCCAGACTCCACCAGGGTCCAGACTTCATCAGGGGGTATCACCACAACCACCAGAGTCCAGACTCCACCAGGGTCCAGACTTCATCAGGGGGTATCACCACAACCACCAGGGTCCAGACTCCACCAGTGTCCAGACTCCATCAGGGTCTAAACTCCATGAGGAGGTATCACCACAACCACCAGGGTCCAGACTCTACCAGGGGCCAGACTCCATGAGGGGGTATCACCACCAGAGTCCAGACTCCATCAGGGTCCAGACTCCACCAGGGTCCAGACTCCATCAGGGGGTCTCCTATCCTGCTGTCAGTCTCGCTACCCCTCTGAGTTCATGAAGTCGTCATGATGGAGTCTAAGTTCCTAAATTGTTCAGTAAGTAATAGTTTGTTCTAAAATGAGTTTGTTTGTTTCAGAAAGGGTGAAAGGAACCTGGTTGTCATAGAAACCACTGCTGTGATCAGCTGACCTCCTAATAGTCTCTTTGCTGACAAACCCAGGTACACTGTGTTTTTTAAGTTGGGTGTGGTGAAGTTGCTGTTAAATGTGGCTGTGTAGATCCGAGCACACTGACCCAGTGGGATTGTTACTGTTGTGTTTTTGTGTGTGTAAATGTTTAGCTATGATTAGCCACACTTTGTTTAGCGTGTTTGGATGTCTCTCTGGCAGACCTTCACTCTCTTCTCCTTCTTCTGATGATGACGATGATGGGCGCTTTGGTCCCGTTTGTCTTATACTGCTGGAGCGTTGACGTCCTTTATTCTCTGTATTATCGTGATTGTTCTGGTTGTCTTCACTTAAACAGCACAGTCGTTGGACCTGACAACATGGCAGCGAACACACTGATAACATGTCGCTAATGCTACAAATCTCTTCTTCCCCTCCGTTGTGTTTTCACCTGACAGTTCCTCTAAAGCTGACATCTGCTGTGCTGCTGTTTGTGTTTACTACACTTACCCGCTTTCTGACAATAGCGCCGCTTGAAATCACTCTGTAACGATAAAACACAACGGTTATCACTCTCTCAGGGTTTATGTTTGATTTATGCTTCTCTATAGCAGCGCCATGAATCATATCTGTGAGCCTGAGCTACACTTCTAATCTACACACTGTCACTGAGTGTGTCACCGATGCCGGCTTCTTCTCGTGTTGTTGAATGTCAGCGTCTCCATGGATACGATACATAGAAGCTTTTCACACAAGAAAAGGCCGTCGTTTTCTGAAGAAAAAAAAAGAGAAAGTGTTTCTCTCCTGTTGATCTGATTTTCTCTGCAGCAGAGCGCTCGTCTCGATATGAGATGATCATGAACATGTTTGCAGCCTGGTACAAAAAAATAAAATAGGTCTGATTAGTGATGTCATCATGGGCACACACTGTGTTTTTACAAACGATACGTGTTATTCACAATAAGGCGTGTAGCTGACATGATTGACAGGTGGGCGCCGCTTAACGGTTTGTTACTCAGCTCCAGCTCTCAGCCTGTCGTTAGCTTGACTCAAAGTTAGCCTGAGACAGCATTTCCAACATGGCGGCTGCTGCTGATGAGCCTCCAGCGCCCCCTGCAGGAACAGATGGCTGACGTGACTTCAGGCTTCATCCGTCCATATTTACAGTCCACTTTCAAAACTCTCTGACTTTAGAGATATGACTCTCTTGCTTTGCGTCTCACAGTTTCATCACGTCTTTATCATGTCTTCATCTCAGGCGGCAGCAGAATTGATACGAGTGAAAAATCCTCAGAGAGCTGGTCATGTAACAGAAACAGAGGAGTGAGGAGTGATCTCACGGTGCAGCAGCTGCACAGACGATCAGGAAGTGAGGGCGACGTTCACTCCTCAGGATTTAAAACATCAGAGACTGACATCAAGTCCATTTGGATTTCTATGACAAAGTGTTAGGGGAACATTCAGGGGGGAAATGTCAAGATTCAAGAGAGACGTATGTATGAGAACAAACGTGGTAAGAGAAGAAGTTCATAAATATATATATTTTGTGTTGTCGTTGATAACTCCTTGGTGTGAATGTGAGTGCAGACAGGTTGGAGGTGTGTCTCCACAGGAGAGCGGAGGCTTCGAGACAGGAGAGGCGGTTTGTTTTGGTTTCATGCTGGAGCTCAAGGGCGACATCTCCTGGATGGTCACACGTCCGTCCTTTAAACCGGTCTGAAAAATAAAAATAAATGATATTAAACACACGACAATGCATTGCAATAACTCTCCAGTCCTTACCTCCAGAGATGAACCTTAAAGTACAGACTCATCGTCACTACAAGTCGAGGGGATCAAACCTGCGACGATTATAAAACAGGATGATCCTTTAAAATCACAGCCTGTGTGTTTAATCAGCTCTGAAATGATTCTGTGAGTTCCTTACAGCACTTGAGAGGAGGCAATCACTGTTTGTTATAAATCCTTTCTAAGGGCACACGTATAAATCTGAATCCATTAGAGATCGTCTGAAGACAAATGGGTAACACACAGGATTTAGACGTAATAACCTTATTATCCCTGATTATAGGAAGCGATATTTCCCCCCCTCTGGAGGAACCACAATCATTTGAATTCATGTGTTATTAATCAGTCTGGCCTCCCTGTGAAACGTTCAAAAGCTCCCATTAATCAGAAATATTATAAACGTCGACAGGCGCCCACCTACCGCCTCGGTGAACGCTGCATAATGAGCTGCAGGAAGGAGTTCATCAGAGGTCACCATGTTAAAACCAACAGACAGAAGGTTGAAGCCGTTTTATTTAAAGGGATACTTCAAAAATAAGTAAAGAGAAAAAAATAGTAAAGAGAAAAATAAGTTAAAAAAATTAGTAAAAAAAAAATAAGTAAAGAGAAAAATATGTTTTTCTTTGCCTGGAAGTTTTCTTCATGTGATGCAATATGACGCTTTTTGCATCACATGAAGAAAACTTTCAAGCAAAGAAAAACATATTTTTCTCGTCTCAGGGCAAAATGAGGGCTGGATTCACGACCATTCAACACTACAACCATGTTTCTAATGATACACAGCTTCATGTAAATAGGTGAAGTATCCCTTTAAACACGGTCCTCTTACATGTCATGCTTGTTAGGCTGTTTTTTTTAAACCGCCTTCTACACTCGTAGTGCGTCCTGAATTGTCCATAGTGCAGCATGCCAATAAAAAACCCCAAAAAACCAGATGATCTGGGAAACGTCTACAGTGAGCATCAGACCAGTCTGCCTCACATACTGTTTCCCACAATGCAAAGCAGTCAGAGATTACGTAAGGCAATAATCACAATCAGACCAAAGCACACAAATATACAACCAGTTATCTGATCGATTCTCGAAGTAGTGAACATCTAAATGAGCCGTTTACTGTAAGGCTGCTTTCTGTTTCTGTGTTAAATAAACAAGGAGAACACTGTGAAACACAATGTGGATGTTTTTAGTGATGGGTTGGATAATCTAAATGTCCCTGAGGCTGAATCTATTGAACTCAAGTTTATTTATGAAGCACATTTCAACAACAAGGCAATTCAAAGTGCTTTACACAAGACATCAAAATCATCATGACAGAAGAAAGAAAAGATGCATTAAAAAATCCAGTATTGCTTATTCAGAACGCTGTAAAGGTTCTTAAAATCGTGTTGGGTCTGTTTATAATGATCGACTGTAAGTAATCAGCTCAGTGTGCTCACTCATCTTGTTGCTTTAAAGTCCCTGCGACTGTTAAAGTCTGACGTCTCGCCGGACACAGATTCACCTCCTGGTCTCACCCGTACCAAAATCAATTCTTAATAATCCACCCCGGGACGTCTCCCCGAGGACACGAGTTCACACAGTATATTTATATCATATTAACGCAGCATATCACGGCCGTGGTTGTAATCTAACAGACAACACTGAGACTTTGTGCAGGCTGTAAGATAGTTGAATGATCAGTGTGGAGCCATTATATACAACAGGTGTCATAAATTCTACCCACTTTAGGTACTTCTATACATGGTCTGGAGAATCGTGTCACCTTTACTCATAATATAAAACCTCTGTACGAGGAACGATGTCAACTGAGGCCATACATTAAGCTTCTGTAATACTTCATATCACGTGTTTCTCTTCACATCGCTTCTCAGAATAGATCGTCGCCTGCTGACATCAAAGTCACCTCGACAAAGTGAAGCCAAACTGAACGGATTCACAGAAATCCCGACTATCATTCAGCCATGATCAAACAACATAACATACTAGATCACACGTGCTTGACCAAGATCTCACAGTGATTGACAGCATGCGTGACCGGGACCTTGCAGTCACTGGCAGATTCTTCTTCTTAACCCTTTACAGAGCGCTCATTGAAATACTTTGAAATTCAAAAATTCAACCTCATGTAATTATTCAGAGACATAACATTTTCTGTTATGACACGTACATTTTTGAAAATTGTACGTGTAATAAACGTTGACAAAGTTACCATATTTGGTTCAAATGCCACAACAGCAGGATGAGTGATGGAGGGGGATGTCTTCTGATTGGCTGAGTGAGGATCACATGCTCCTCGACCTCACTGAGGTGCAGAAGGGAGGCCATATGTAGTGTTTTGCCCTATAAAGGGTTAACAGTGTTCCTTATAGCCTGCGAGGAAGCACAACCCACAAATTCTGTGTAAGACATGTCGAACACATCATGTCAAACATCCATCCTCAGCCGGCTCCAACCCAAATATAACTCTGCTGCTGTGATGATGACATCTCACATGTATCTATTTCAAACCTAAAGGAACACTATGAAGAGATATAACCACAAATGCATCATAAGACTGAATCCATGAATATACGTACTGACAGCAGCTAAGTCGGTCCAGCTATACTGCAGGATAAGATGAGGGTGAATGCAGAATGCCTTGTTCCAGCACCTCCTTGTACTTCTCCATTGTTTTCGCTTTTACACTGTACAGAAGCTGCAATCCTTCCCCAGCATCAATCCCTGCTCTCACTCCCTGATCTTCAGGTTTTACAATTTTATTTGAAAATATAAAATGTCATCGTCTGACCATATTGCAGTGACATTTGGGATTCTTTTTTTATTTATTATTATTTTGTTGTTGATTTTTGGAGCATCTTGAAATTCTCCCAGTCCTGATCCTTTTATGTAAACATGACACCCCTGCTATCATCCCTGTTTTTGTTGCAAACAGGATCATGCAAACAACGATCTCCTCTGTCCAACCTGCAGCTGCCTCGCACGTGGCAACGCGGCTAAAGAGATCAGCGCAGCGAACGTCGCGTGGCAGAAGATGAAGTCCTCGGGCTTTTTTTGCTGCAAAAATAATGAAGGTTCTTGCTCTGATAGTTTCTATTTCAGATCGCTTTAAACAGGATTATGCAAATGTCAATCTCCTGCAGCCACCTGCCAAATGTTCGCTTTACTGAGAGATCATTTGTTACATTTTTAGAGCTTTTCCATCAAATTTGGCAGAATTCAAAGATTGAAATGATGCAGGATACATCTAAAGGCATTCAACATGATTCTGTCCCTTCCTCACGTGATGATGCTCCTGTATGAGATCCTCATCTTACTCATCTACTGTCACCACTGTGTTTTAATTAAAAGGCCAGTGGGGGATTATGTCGACACCTGATGTACTACTATCCTACTATGGATGCTCCTTATTGAAGCTGCAAGTAAATCCAGACATGAGCCACTTCTCCTCCAGTCCCACTGACAGGACAGTCGGCGAACGCCTCCACCGTGCATCTGAATTCACGAACGCTGTGTGCAGAACAGCAGGCCTGATCTGCAGGAGGCATGTCCTCCACATCCTGCAGATCAGGCTCTCAGTGTCCTCTCCTCGGGGAGAAAGCAGCCATTGTTCTGCCTGTCACTCCACAGAGGAGGCGAGTGAATCTGTGGATCCTCTGACTCTGAGTCAGGTAGACTGTGGTGGACTCAGAGCTGCAGGACTGATCCGAGCTACCCGGTCATCGAGTCCAGAGGTTGATGTGAACACAGATGGGAGTTTAAGCGACAGAGTTAATGTGAACATGTAACAGCAGCTTACAGCACAGCAGAGGTGGACAAGAAGAGAAAGTAACAGTCATTGTGCCCGGCGAGCCTTAATAAAAAGTCTCATACAAAGACAACAATATCATTATTTAGCAGTGTTTTGTTTGCGACTGAACACGGCAAGGTCAAACCACAGCTGCACGACTGAGGGAGGCAACAGTCTCTGCATTGTTTGTGTGAGAGGAAGAGTGTGTGGCGTCCGTATTGTGTGAGTTTCATGCCGGTGAAACAAGAAGACGAGGAGCATTTTTCCATCTTAAGAAGAGCTTCAGGGAGAAAACACAACGTGAGGTCTGACTTCCAATGCCAGCTTTTGTCTCTTAATTCTCTCTGCAGTGAACGGAGTGCTGAAAAGTGAACTTGGCAGTTAAATTTCCTGTGTGAAAGGTGTTATTCTAGTGCCAAGAAACCCTTTCCACACATGCGTCTCAAAACATGACAAACACACACGTCTGATATTTGACATGAACTTCATTTGAAGGCCGTTCGGACAGAAGTGGATTAGTTTTCAAAGATCCAACGTACACTACCTTTAGCATGCTCCCCCCCCCCCCCCAACAGTGGAGGACCACACACAGTCTTAATGAGAGCCTCAGCCCTCTAATTGACCGCCTGTTATTTTTTCGTAAGCATAACTTTGAGTTTTCAAGTCCTGCACAGCTGAAACTACAGCCGGAGAGAAAACACTGGTGTGGATGACTCATGCAATCAAGAATAACCCTTCTGCCCTCCTGCCTGTTATGAACAGACGAGTGTAGATTGACTCTTCCTTTGATATCACTCGTCCATTTTTCAATACTTCCAAGACTTTACTTACTTACTGGCAAAGATGATTTTTTCATATCCATGCAAACATGCAAAGCTTGAGACATCCACTGCTGGTCACCAGGAGTGCAGCGCACTTCTCACACACACTTTTTGATCACCCTATTTCTTGATAGTAATTACAGCTTGACTAGTTGCAGTGTATTACATTTGAATGTTTGCAGACATGTGATTAAACTCAAATGCACCACTTACTCATTCACCCTTCACCTCTGTGAATAAAGAGACAGAAACGAGACAGAATAAATCTAAGACGAAAGAGCTTTGTCAGTGAAAATGTGTCTTAAGACAGGATTTAAAAGAAAAGTGTCAGCAGATCGTATATTAACTGTCGGACACTTTCTTGAGTAAGGTGAAAGTAGAGCAAATGCTCGATCACTCTCCGTCTCTTATTCAGACTCTGAGCAGCCAACAGATCAGTCCCAGAGGCCTCACTGGGATGAAGGTGTTTTAAAATGACAGATTCACTCTGACACGAGCCCTGCAAAGTTCTGCACGTCATGACTGATCTTTTCATATGCATTCAAATATTAAACCGTAACTAGTACAAGGAGGTTAAAACTGGGCTGATGTCAGAGGAGTGTTTCCTCTCTTTGTGTGTGCAGTGTCTGCAGAGTTCTGCACAGTCGGCACATCTCGCATCGAGGCAGGTGAACAAGGTGTTACAATAATCGAGACGCCACTGTGTTGTGTTTTCTCTGTTGCTAAAAGATGAAATTCCTCTCGGGGAATATTCCTGAGACGTTTGAGAAGAACATGATTTGATTCACTGGCAGCACATTTATCAGTTGAACAAATGTAATAAAATAATACAGATAAATACCACAGAGTAGGGCCTGCTTTCTGCTCACTCTGAATCTGCTTTGTTCAGTCTCTGTTTTGATAAAACTATGTAGTAATTGTTGGTCTGTCTGTAAACACAAAATTAAAGTAAAAGTCAAAGCAGCGAGTAACACAAATAAAATACGGTGCTCTTAGTTTGAGTTCATTTGTGTCAGCAGACAGGAACAGGATGTGCTTTTGCATCAGCTAGAAAAATAAAGCTGCGTACCAGCAGGAAAAACATGATTCAATTTGAACCTGAGAGTTGTTTTTCTCTTTTACAGCGTTACGCATTAAAGGTCACATTTAAAAAAAATTCTCTTCCCCATGTTTCTCTGACTCTAGCGTGTCCTCAGTCTGTCTACAAACCCTCCAATAATGAGAAAAGTCCATCCTCTCCATCTTCTGCCTGCTCCACTTTTCAGAAAATGTGTGCTCAAACAGGCCGTTTGGTGATTTTCCCGTCATGACATCACAAAGGGCAGTAGCCCCTCCCCCAGGTGGGTGACACTCCCACAGCTAGGTGTTTGTTCTGCCCTCTGAGTCTGCCTTCTCACCGTAAACAATAGATCATGGAGCAAGAAAGCAGCGAGTACACCCGAGCCCTTCCAGAGAGGGGGCGTGGTCAGACACAGCTCATTTACATATTTAAAGCTACAGACACAGAAACAGCCTGTTCTGAGCAGGGCTGAAATAGAGGGGTTGATAGAGATGATCAAATACAGGATCAGAGTGGATTTATAACAACACACTTCACACACATGTTGAAGAGGAGCTCTGACACTGATTTACACTGAAGAAGAGGCGTAGAATATGAGGCCTTTTAGTTTGTGAGGCTTTTTACAGACTGTACTGCCTCCATTGGAATGACAAAAGCTACTCAGAGAAGGCATAATTTAGCTCTAAACGTTCCAGGTTTTCAGTTGAATGTGGTTGAATTTATTTAAAGTGAATGATTTATTTTCTCTCCTTTCCAACAAACCACAAATAGAACCAACCGAGGGAAGCATGTTGACGTACCTCCAGGTTTGGCATTGACTCTATTCAAAGTGTTACGGGATTACTTACATAACATAATGGAAACTATATTTTAACATTTCCCAACCAGGGTTTCAGTCTTGATTTGGTGAATGAATACAGGATTTATGATTCTGCCGTGCTTCGTAAATCACTCCTTCTTTACAAAAATATATTTGGTTACTTTTTATGCAAATCTGCACCGTGCATAGTCATGCTGCATTAGCTCTTTCCTGTTTGCACTGCAACCATAAATGTACATTCAGTGTTCTCCTTGTTCACTTTGGACAGGATGGAAACAGTCATGAGATGAAACAGGGTTGTAGTAATTACCCCAATCCATTACAGTTAGGAATACTAAACAGGTTCAGAAATAGACTCCAGGTACATTTGCACAAATTACATTTTTGACTTGAATTACAGCTCTGAGAAGAGAGGATATTTGTAAAAGTTTAGCTGATGTTCAGAGGAGTGGCAGATATTTCAAGACAGAAAACTCACGCCTGAATGTGGCAGTCGGATATTTCATGAAAAGCAACAAGCGTTTACACATTTCTGACATTTTAACAGAGGTATTAAATCTAGATACACCACGAGTTACCTCAAATACGTAAAGAGTTACAGGAACTGGAGGTCTTAACCAAAGAGCATCTTTTTGAGGTCTCTCGCTCCTTTATAGTGCGGCCGCTCTGAGCGCTCGAGTTCAAAGGTGCCATTGACGTCACCGCCGCTCTTTTCCACACGCATGACGCTCCTCATGGTTTTGTAGCCTACGGATAGTTTCTTATACCCACATCCTTCATTGCTCCGTGTCTGCTCGAGGAAACGATTTAAAAGTAACGAACGTCGGTCATACCGCGGCCTTTGTCAACAGACTGTTGTCATAGAGACAGGACGGACGTACAGCGCTCTTCTCCCCAGCGAACAATCACTACACACGGGCCCTTCTGCGTGCACAGCCGGTGTTTTTAAGCCTGGAAAAAAAACGCTTCGTGGGCCTCAGAGAACAACGTAAATCAGACATTTGGCCGTTGAGAAACATAATCCCTGCACGATGTTATCTTCTCTGTCAACGTGATCTCTGCTGGTCCACAAACAGATGCACGGGCTCGGCCTAGCGCTGGATTTAACGTGATATTTAAACGTCCAAAAGCTCATTATTACTCTTAAGACTCCTCATTTCCCTCCGTATGTTTAATGCGCTCCCTCTCACACTGCAGAGCAGCTTGTAAACTTTCTTTTGGCTCAAACCTTTGGCTCCTAATAATCTCAGCTGTCTGTGGGCTGAAGCTGCAACATTATGCGTCCGTGTTTGAGTAAACCCCTCTGAGCAGCAGATAAATCTCCCCCTTCCTCTCAAGGAAGTTTAGCTTTTATTGCAGCCCTCTCCTTTGTCTGCCTGATGGATTACAGCGCAGAATTTATGCACACTTGACTTATGAATCTTGATCCGGCGCTCTTTAGCATCATAAATCACTACTTAGGCTGTTATCTGTGCCTGACTGTGGAGAGGCTGCGGGATGATGAGAAGTGTTTCTGAATGTTTTAAATATTTAGCATGTCATCCATGTATACATACAGATTTAATAAATCAAACTGCGCTGCGATTATAAACATTTCTAAAGTGGTCATGGCTGTTATTACATTTCTCTGCTTTTCTCATGAAATAAAAACTCTTGTGCTATTAGTTACACCTTCCTTGACTCGCCCCGTTACCCCGAAAAAGCCTCACCACCTACATGGCCCTGTCAGCAGCTAAACGGATCATTCTGTGGGGCCCACATCTGTATTTGAACTGGCCTTGTGCCTAGCTTTAAGCACAACACGCCATTTCTATAAATCCATACCTCCCTTCTTGGATGAAAGAGAATGTGCCATTGAAGCAAAAGCTGCTGCAGGGAAACCAACAGCTGTCTCTTTCAGTCGCGGCGGTGCTCGGTCTCTCCGTGCAAGCCGTGTGCTGCGGTTATTTAGTTTGGCACGTAGGATCGTGTTCACATCCACGCTCAACTGTACGTCCCAAAGATGAAACACACAACTGGTCCTCTGTCGATGTCAGAGCCAGACATCCTCTCCTGTGTTTAAGGCTCCCGCTGCTCTCCCGTCAGGGATGTTTGTTGTACTTTATGCGTTCCCAGAGTCAGTGGATACCGATGGAATTTCTTAAAGAGAGACAAGAGGATAAGAGAAAATGAAGCACGCTGCTCTGGTGGAAAGTTTTCAAGCCCGAGCTCATTACAGGGCAGCTAACTGCGGTGAGTCCTGCAGATTTGGCTTCAGAATAAAAGCCTGGCTGGACTTAAAGGGAAACGTAGCTGCTGAATCGGCCGAAACGGTTTTTAGATCTTCCTCCAATTTCACAGTTTTTGTAATGTAAAAGTCTGCTGCTACATGTGATGCTGCTGCAGAAGCACCCACTAATTAGAGCCCAACTTTACTGTAGCCGAACAAAATGTATTTTTCTTTTGGAAAAGCTTCCTGTCAGCAGTTGCACCAAGTAGCCCTGAATAAGGGAGGAAACATGGGAATAACATATTAAGAAAGAATAACAAATGAAAATATAATTACTGAACCAAAACAGGATAAAACTGTTTCTGTGTTAAATGAGATGTACAGTATGTTGCAAAATCGAAAACAAAAAGTGGACGAAATAAAGAATAAAAAGCAAATTTTAACAAAAAGCAACAAAAGTTATCTCAAACAGTAAAACACTAACTTTTAAAATACAGTCAGATAAAAACCAGAAACACATTTATTTTGCCGTGAGCAAACGTGCAATAATATAAAGCCGATTTATATGTCTTACAAAATATTTCATCTGGGTTGGGGAGAAATAGCAGAGTAAATCACGACCATGATACCAGCCTTGACGTCATCTTTTGTTTTTAAGGTGATTAAATGCCCCCTGGTGACAGAATTTACACATCTATGCACTTTACATTTAACACATTTGACTCATTGTCAATCAATTAAAAAATGCATGAGACTAGTGACTGAAGAGGGCACCAGACTGTAGAAATGACTTACATTCTTGAATCAAATTCAAAAAACACATGCAAAAAAAACCCAAACAAAGCCACTAATCCCAGGACGACTGGAGCTAGCGCTAGCATCAAAGCTAGCTGAGCATTGTTCTTATTTGTTCTTGTCATTGCTCGTGATGGTTTGTTTATGTATCCGGGCTGTAAAACAAATTGATGGACGGTGATGATAATGATGTCTTGCTCTTTATAGAACTTAAAGCCTGAAGTATTTAGAGATAGCTAATCGTACTGCTAGGTGCAAAGCTAACTGAGCTCTGAAGCTGGAGGTAATTTAACTCAGAAGTGGTCATTTAGCTTACTCTGCCAGGTGTCGGGGCTTTGAGTAGCTACTGTGGACGTGTTAGTGAGGGAGCTAACTAAGTCCTGCAGCTAGGGCTAGATTCAAACAACCCTGTGTTGCTCATTTAGGGCTACAGTTAGCTATGAATCCAGGATGAACTAGCTGCAAATCTCATCCTTGTGTCCATCGATTAGACTTTTAACCTCATAAATATCATATAAGCTGGGGGTCGGGGGGCCGCAGCCTCCTCAGGGAGGGGGGATCAAACGTTGCTAGCTCCTTCCTCTTGCGGCTTGTTGCTTGTAGTAAACATTCTGAAACCAGGTGTTAATCCACGCTGCATATTATCCTGTCTGCTGCAGAATTTCACATTTATGCAAATCTAAACAGTGTGTGGCATCTGGCCGCGTTTGTATCAATTTAACACCTCTTGTATAACCAGACACAGCGGCAGACAACAATCTGAGAGGGATTTCACTGAAATCACATTCCTGAACAACCAGGAACATGACAGGCTGAAAGTGACTAATCTGTTTCATATTTGGAAAGTGATTAATGTTAATAGAAAGCATTTGCTGCTGCGCGGGGAAATGGGATGTTTGCGTCTGTGAGTGAACAGCAGCCAAGAATCTACAGCTGCCTGTGCTGACAGCAGCTCGGGGAGGCGCTCTGATAAAAGGCCACATTAGGCATGAAATTATCTCCAAATCACCTAATGCATATCAGGATCAAATGGGAAGGGGATCCAGGAGGGAAATGTGGAGATAGGAGATAAAGGTCAAGTCGTTCTCACCATTAACTTCTCAAACACGGCAGCTTGGTTTGCAAATGGCTTTTTTTCTTTTTTTTTTTTCTTCCTTTTTTTTTTACCTGATGACGTTATGTATATTTCTGGCTGCAAACCAAATTTCCATGTGAGGACATTAGAGACACTCACTGAGTATGACATCAGAGGAGACTTACATTTACAATCAATACAGTAAGATATCTTCTGCTCTCTTCCTCTGTGATCATGAAGGAAACCTGCTGTGTTGAAGCTTCTCTGACAACAATGCAGCAGCCAGCATGTCCTCCTTCTAACTTTAGATTCTGCTCCTGAATGCTCTGGATTTGATTGGACCAGAGAAGGTAGGCGGGGCTTTGAAGGCCGTTTTGGACGCCCCTGGGTTTGCCAGATATGAGAGCAGTTATCAGGTGAACAGGTGTTGCAGCGATGGAAGCGGGCAGTGGAACTGCTTCAGATAGAAGTGATTGTACCCGAGCTAAAAAGCCTCTGCATGTTTCTAATAAGCTCCAGCAGCAGAAAGCTGCTCAAACTAGGATCAATGTTGGAGATGAAACATGGAGAGAGGTTAGAACGCAGAAAGCTTTACAGACCCATGCAGAGCTGGCTAAACACTGAAGCTACAGTGTCCGCCACATGCAGAGCTGGCTAAACACTGAAGCTACAGTGTCCACCACATGCAGAGCTGGCTAAACACTGAAGCTACAGTGTCCGCCACATGCAGAGCTGGCTAAACACTGAAGCTACAGTGTCCGCCACATGCAGAGCTGGCTAAACACTGAAGCTACAGTGTCCACCACATGCAGAGCTGGCTAAACACTGAAGCTACAGTGGCCACCACATGCTCACCTGTGTGAGCATCCACTCTAGAGAGGAGGGGGCGGAGCCAGACAGCTCTCTGTAATGATTTGAATTTAGACTGCAGTTCCCATTTAATGTTATTTTTCACCCTTTGTTATGTGGCTTGTCTGATATCTCTGTATTTAAGTTCAGACTCTGAGAGCTTTGTGACTATACACGCGTGTTTTTGCATAGAATCAGAAAAGTGAGAATAGCCGGGTTCAGTTGAAGACCAACGATCACAAAAAGCCTTCAAAGGTTGTTTATTTCAGCCAGCAGATGTGTTGAAGTGTACGCGTCTTGTTTTCCCCTCAGTGTGAATGAAGCGTAACAGACAGGACAGAAATAAGACGATCCTTACAGCTGACTCAGTTTGCCCAGATGTCTCTCAACATGGCTCTCTGATGTGCCAAATTCCTTTGCAGCAATTTAGCAGCCGTGTGTGTGTGTGTACCCAATCACAGAGAGATCACACGCCCTGCTGTGAGGGAAAGCAATAACACAAGACAAGAGACCAGACCGGACATTTGGCTAATATTATTCCAGCTCCTCGCCGCTCCTTGAACTGCCCCGTAGATCTCTCCCAATGTGTTTATGTTAAAGTGAATTTGTGTTCTTTAGTTTCACCCTTCTGTTGTCTGTGGTTATTTTGAGGGCTGCACACTGTGTGGCCAGTCGCCGACCTGACCTCTCCAGTCTTATCCATCAACACTTAGGACACATAAAACAGAGCTAACCAGGTGTGGAAAAAAAGATCATGTTCCTGCACCCTCTAGATTTCTTTCCTTTTTCCATGTAAGAGTGAAGTTTCAACATCTGGTCACAAGCACTGATTGACTTATTTAATGTGTTTTTTTTTATGTTCAAATCTGATTCATTTTAAGGCGTCTTAAGTGCACATGGAGAATCTGAAAGTGTTTACTGTTCAGGCAGCATTCCTCAGGTTTAATCACTCGGAAGTTATAGACCTTCAGTGAAATCCTAAAAACATCAAATAACACATTTATGCTCATATTTACACATGTGGAGGTTACTACATTCTTCTTTGATTTAGTGAACACACTTCTTCAAGTCTTTCTGATATTATCATCTTCACAGGGTTTGTAAAAGATTGCTCTATCCAGGGTTATTTCATAACTTACAGTCTCTGTCTGAATGAAATTACGCTTTTTATTGTTTGTGTCCATCCTTCTCCATGAGGCTTTGATGTCCACAGTTTCAATGATCAGTTAGTCACAGGTCGAGTTCAAACAGTCAACAATGAAGTAATACGTAGTCTGTTAATCGTAGGTCAGACACATGCAGAAAATGTTGCCTCAGACCAACTTCGCTGGTTATGAAGTGTTGATATCATAGCTGCTCTAGCTTATTCACATTCTTTGAGCCTGCAGGCTAACCTAGCAAGTTGACTTCCTGTGTCTCGACTCAGTGACGACCAGCAGCTCTGCTATTTAACTGATGTTAAACAGCAAAGAAGAAAACGTCCTGATGTAACGCTGACAGAATTCCTGTTATTAAATCGTTTCTCCCTCGTAGTTAAGCAGCATTCAGTCATCTTAATATTTTATTTACTCGTCACTATCTCCTCCATTCATTGCTGTCTTAATATTTTCTCCTCGTTTTGCTTTGGGACTTGACTTCAGCTTCATTGATAAACTTTGTTTTTTTGCAGGAATAATGCATGAGATGCTTGGTAGCACAGCCGGAGTGAGTGCTGTCAGAGCGGTCCCCCGAGGCCCCCTGTCACTGCCAAATTTAGCATATTTTGAGTCAATGCTGTGGTTTGACGTTTGCTAGCAATAGGGGCCCCTATACTGGCCCGGGGCCGTAAGCAGTTACCTGTCATGCTAGTTCACAAGTATGACCCATGACTTTTCATTAGTTGTGCAAACATGTGGTCACAAAACAACATTTTTCATAATGTACAAGAGGTACAGTTGATCTTCTTCGATCTTACATCTATTGTCCTGTGACGTTTTGGTTCTTCGTGTCACAAAAGAAAAGTAGCACCAACAAATGAGGCAATGTGGAAATGGAGGGAAACTTTAGGCTGCTTGACTGTCTCCCACTGAAGGTCCACTCCCGCCCCGCTGCAGATTTCCACACCTGCAGATGCTCTTTGAAGCTCTCCTCCAGCTGCAGCTCTGAGCTCTGTTTCCCCAAGCCAACCGCCTCCTCGCTCTGTGCAGGAAGGAGTGAAAGCCTAGAAGTTTATCTATCCCCATATGAATTGTATCTCCTTCCCCTCCATGTGCTTTTTATATGGACATGTTTCTCTTGCATTCCCTCCTTATTCTACCCTCGCCTCACTGAATCTGTAGACCGCTGGGAATTCACTGTGGGCAAACCTGAGAGCTGCTGGTGAACCGTGATTTATATGAAAACAGAATCCTGCTGTTTGGTAGTCCGGCAGGCTGGAGTCTATCTCGAAGGTTCACTCTTTTAAAGAGCATCTCTGTTTGGGTACATGCAACCTCTCAGACACTGAGCTGATAGAGGAGGCTGTTCTGTGCTGCTGAGTGTGAAAACTTTTTACCTCGTAGCCAGCAAACACGGTGCGAAAAGACTCATCATAGTCAGGCAGGGCATGTTACATGTCTCCAGGTGTTTTTGCTGTCAAGACTACTCGGGATCCATCAACAGGATCAACAAGTCGTCCACCCTTCACATCCCCACATCACTTCTGTGATGCAACTCAAGTCTATTTGTTACAGTGAACTCACACACCTTCAGCAGGAAAACTTTCTCAGTTAAGTGTATGGACTGATTTTAAAGCACATGCAGCTGAGCCTTCAATAAAACAACATAACTGTTCGCACTCGAAACACGAAACGATAATAACAGAGGACAATTCTTGGTGTTGTTTTAAAGAAGAGCCAATCAGCCGATCCATGTTTAAATACATCCACATAATATTACAGTGTTGGCTGTCGTTACGAGCATCGTGCATATTCAGTTGTTGCCGTGGTTTCCTGCTGCTCTAAATGAGACGAGACTGGACCAGAACCTCACGCCAGGTTCTGCCCACATATCAGAGCAAAGCATGGAGACAAGTTTTAGGACACACCCACCCCGGCAGCTCACTTAAATTTACCTGTAACTGCAAACAGAGCTGGCCAATCAGAGAAGAGTGGGCACAAGGGGAGGGCAGGAGGGCGGGCCTTAAAGAGACAGCAGCTGAAATGAAGCATTTCAATGATTCTGTTTATTCCTTTTGAACACTTTTTTTTTTTTTTTTTAATTGGGAATCAAATCATTGAAGCGTTCTCCACAGGGTTACTCAAGCACCCACCTTATAAAAATGTAAACACACACACACACACACACACACACCTGATATCCAGCGACATCCATCCTGCATGAAATGTAAAGGCCTCCCTCGGCTGCACACATCAATTTGTCCGACAGCTGCAGCTTTTTCCTCTCACACAGAAAATCAAACTGTGCTTTTTCATTAATGCTCATGACAGAAGCGAATGCGACACCTCGAGCGATCCATCAGCGCCGCGTCACTCGGCTCCATCACAGAAATGAAGCCGTACCTGTCCCGGAGAGCGAGCTGCATGTACACGGCAGCATCAGCACGGGCTCTGATCTACAACATGAAACAATGCTGCTGTTAGAGGTTAATGTTCTTTACCTGATGGATGCTCTGGGTGATTAACCGATGGAGCAGCATCTCTGTAAAGGGTAAACCTAGACACTTAATGCTTTCTGTATGTTCCTCGAAAAAGAGAGAGAGAGAGAGAGAGAGAGAGAGAGAGAGAGAGAGAGAGAGAGAGAGAGAGAGAGAGAGAGAGAGACACATTTTCAGAAGATCTTCATTCACTTTAATAGCAGACTAAACGGGATTCTTCCTGCACATCTTTTAACTCAAGTTGAACACAAAATCGCAGTCGAAGCTCAGTCTGTAGCAACTTCAAGATTCAAGATTCATTTGTCATTTTTCCAAGTCATGTATCCACATACATAAAAAAAAAGAAAAAAAAAAGATGTAATGCTGTTCTCCCAGCCCCCCAAGCAGTGTAACAGAAGGAAAAGACAAACATTAAAAACTATAAGCATGAAACAAACTAAAAATCTACTAAGGGATAATTAAAAATTGGATAAAAGCAATTACAATAAAAGTAACTGGTAATAGTTACTAGTTACTAATAATAGTTGTATTAACTAATAGTTAATGGTTACTGGTTATTAGTGTGAGAGGAGGGTCGTCGGATGAAGCATTATAAATGTTCAGACACTTTCACACTACTCGAGCTGTTATTGCTTTGTTGTTATCTGTTTTCATTGTATTTCACTAATTTATGGCAGCCGGTCAAAAACTTGGTCACCTCTCACCCGGAGAGGTCGGGGACTCGATCCCCAGCTCCTGCTGTCTGATGTGTCCTCGGGCAAGACATTCGACCCTGATTTGCTGCGTCTGCTTTGTCGTGAGTTCCTGTGAATGAATAGATGAGTTACTTCTCATGGTGAATTGAAATACTTCAGCGGTGTGTGAATGTACAAGCACGCTGAGTCGTCAGAACACTGAAGAAATAATTTGTAAGTTAAAATGAAAACAAGGTTCAAATAATAAATTATAACATGGAAATATGAAAATGTTTTGTTGACAGCAGGACAACCTTTAGAATTCAGCGATTGATGGCTTCTAATGAAATCTCTAAAGCGCAGACAAAATATCTATTGAGCCGCCAGTTACAACCTATAAAAACCCTCGTAAACCGTTCTTAATTTACGGAGGCCCGAAAGGGACATGCATCCAAACATCACTCACTCTGTTTTCCCGCAGTAACCTGCAGCTCTCCGATGTTTCCTCGCGTCACCGGGAGAAACGTCTTTGCTGTGAACAGATAACAGGATCCAGTTCAAATCTCAATTATAATTAAAAAAGAAATAAAGTCATGATCATTAGAAAAAGAACATCACTATTTCCACAAAACGAGATGGGTTTTTTTTGGATTTAATGCAAAGACAAAACTGCAACAGCTTCTTTTAGCTCAGCACAAAAATTAAATAGCAAGGTCAGAAGCTTCCTCTTCATGAACGAATATGAATATATTTCTCATCTGGTGATGAACTTCAATGAAGAGTGAAAGAAGCAGAGGTCGAGTTCAGCTGAAAGTTACAGAAACAATATGACAACAACACTCGTACAACACGTCTCATTTCCAGTCCAGAACGAGCAGCGACGGAGCACATGTTCCTGATGATGTTGTGGACAGATGGTCGGTGTCGTTTGCTGTGTTCGCTTTACGCCACCAAACGGGTCGGCCGCATCTGTCCCGGCGCTGAGCGCGAGCAGCAGCAGATGTTTAGCTGTGTATACCTGTCAGTCAGCAGCAGGGCTGCAGCGTAAGAGCATCATTTAGCCTCCCGGTGTCTTTTAAAGGTCCCTGTGGGGAAACAGAGACATAAACCTGGCTGTAAGTGAGAGGACGAAGCAGGGCGGGGAAGGTGACCGCAGCTGGGAGGGGTTTTCAGTCAAGGATTGTGGGGATTGTGAGAGAAAGACAACAAAGATATTGACTGAGAGAAACACCAAAGAGGTCATTTTCACAGCATTTAGAGGACTAAAGCTGTGAGTTTCTGTGTTTGTAGTTTAAATGGAGATGCGTTTACAAGAGGACTTTCTCTCAGATGAAGAAAGACACTTTGGACGTATGATTCCTCAGATCAATTTAATATGCATTAAAAAAAGGGAACCTTCTTGACCTTGGAATAAATGTTATTTGAAAACGACCTGCAGGTGGATAGTATAGTCTGTGAATACGAATAGAAGAAGCCTGAGTGTTGTGATCCATCTGTCCCTGCAGGGGGCGCTGGAGTCCCATGGATGGCGGTCTCCGTGCTGGAATCGCTGTCTTAGGCTAACTTTGAGTCAAGCTAACGACAGGCTGAGAGCTGAGGCAGGTTTTAATCAATCAATCAATCAATCAATCTTTATTTATATAGCGTCAATTCATAACAGGCGTTATCTCAAGACACTTTACAAAAGCAGGTAAAGGACCTTACTGTTTGTCTGTTAACATTAACAAAAGAGCAGGTAACAAGACCATGCTCATTGTTATGTTTACAAAAAGCAGGTAAAGGACCTTACTGATGGCTATATTACAAGAGCCCAGCTTAATCCGTCATAGCGTGGCAAGAAAAAACTTCCTTTTAACAGGCAGAAATCTTCAGCAGACCCGGATCATGACGGAACAGCCATCTGCTAAACTGTGCTGGGCTTGAAAATGGGATGGGGGAGATGGGACAAGATGCAGAAAGAAGAATAGGATGGGATAGGTTGGGGGGGGGGGGGGGTCTGGGCAGGCCATCCTCAGGGGGGGGGGGGGGGGGGTTGTTTGGGCAGGCCATCCTCACCAACAGTCCCAAGGAACCTAAGAGAGCTCAAGGAACCTAAGAGAGCTCAATAGGAGAGGTTAGAATACAAAGATAGTGACAAGCTACTGCTTGTCACTATAGACATATCTTATTACTATAAGGTAAGAAAGCTGGGAGAGAAAGAGGGAGAGAGAGATAAGAGATCCTGGTGCCAGTTCCCCCGGTAGTCTAAGCCTATAGCAGCATAACTATGAGCTGGTCCTAAGCCAGCCCTAACTATAAGATTTATCAAAAAGAAAAGTTTGAAGTCTATTCTTAAAAGTACCTAGTGTGTCTGCCTCCCGGACCCCGACTGGTAGACGATTCCAAAGGAGCGGTGCCTGATAACTAAAGGCTCTACCTCCCATAGTACTTTTAGAGACTATAGGCACCATGAGCAGGCCTGCATTCTGGGAACGTAATGTTCTTGATGGATAGTACGGTACAATTAACTCTTTAAGATACGATGGTGCCTGACCGTTTAGAGCTTTGTAGGTGAGCAGAAGGATTTTAAATTCTATTCTAGATTTTATAGGGAGCCAATGGAGAGAAGCCAATACAGGAGTAATGTGGTCCCTTTTCCTCGTTCTAGTAAGAACACGAGCTGCAGCGTTTTGGACGAGTTGGAGGGTCTTTAGAGATTTACCATAGCACCCTGCTAAAATAGAATTACAGTAATCCAACCTGGAGGTAACAAATGCATGAACTAATTTTTCAGCATCATTTTGTGACAGGATCTGCCTGATCTTAGAGATATTACGAAGGTGAAAATAAGCTGTCCTTGAAATGTGTTTAATGTAGGAATCAAAGGACATATCCTGATCAAACAGAACTCCTAGGTTCCTAACAGTGGTACTAGAGGCTACGCTAATACTACTAAGGGCCGTCATATCGGCAGAGAAAGTCTCTCTAAGGTTCTTAGGACCAATCACTATAACTTCAGTCTTGTCTGAGTTGAGCAGAAAGAAGTTTCTGGTCATCCAGGTCCTGATGTCCTTGACGCAGGCTTCTAGTTTACGAAGCTGGTTGGTGTCTTCTGGCTTCATTGCTATGTAGAGCTGAGTATCGTCTGCATAGCAATGAAAGTTCATGGAGTGTTTTCTCATAATACTACCTAGAGGAAGCATATATAATGTAAATAAAATCGGACCAAGCACTGATCCTTGAGGCACTCCATGGCTAACTTTGGTGTACAAAGAGGACAAACCTCCTGACAAACCGTTACACGGCGCCCACCTGTCAATCAGCTCAGCTACACGCCTTATTGTGAATAACTCTGATCCTTCATCCAATCAAAACTGATGAGTCATCAAAACATAGATCAGATTGTAACGTCCACATTTACAGTGCTCAGCAGTGACCACTTGGGGCGGCCATTTTGTTTATGTTGAATTCACAAGCATTGATTTGAATGATGTCATGTCGTCATGGTGATAGAATGTTTTAAAGAAAAAAACAGAGACCAAAGAAAATCTGGAACTGGTGACCATCAAGGCTGTTTAGAATCTCAGCTTTCAAGCATAAGTACAGACTCTGACCCGAACCCTCTTCAGTTCACGGATCCAGTCTGAGACGAACAGTTCGCACACTCATTCAGAGACGAACAGGTCACATACTCATTCAGAGACAAAGCATTCTCAAATAGACTCTTCAACAACAACACAAAGAGTACATCTAAAGCCCTGTTTCACCTACGAACAGTCATGCAGTACAACAGATCCCAGCGCAGGGAAGGAGGGAGCTGGCAGCACCACTGGCAGAACCAGGGTGTTCCCCATCGCCCATCATATCAGGGACACACACCCTACTGGCAGATGGTCGCTGACTTCAAGAAGGAACTGCAGCGTATGGAAATCCTTCTGAAAAAGGAGAAGGATCTGAACACAGCCGGGTCAGAACAAAACATCCTCAGTCAGAACATCATCAAGGAGTTGGAGGAAAGGTTGAATTTGGAGAAAGCCAAGAGGCTGGAGTGCGAAAAGGAGAACAAGATGCTGAAAGATGAAATGAAGCACTTGAATGTTTCCTCTGAGATCCAACCAGACACGCTTGATAACTCTTCTACAACCAAGGAGGAGCTCATCAGTGTCATCTCAGCACTCCAGGAGAAAGACTCCAGTGGCCCAAAGCTACAAGAATCCTTCGGCAGCGGCATCAAGACCTCCACGCAAACTCTGACCTTGAAGAACCAGCTGGAGCAAACGACCAGCAGGTGTCATGAGCTGTCCTCTAAACTGGCAGCTCAAGAAGAGACCAACGAGAAGCTGCAGAAGGAGGTGGAAGACCTCCACAAGAAAGCTGATAGTGAAATGTTGAGCGTTGACGGTGTCCATACACAGCTGGATGAAGTCGACCATCAGCATTTAGAAGCAATCAGGAAGAACCAGATGTTCATCCAGAGCCTGGTAGGTGTCGCTGAAAAGTTGACCGCAGAGGGGGAGTCCGTGGTGCAGGAGACGGAGGAGATGAAGGAAGAGGTCCTGAGAGATGAGGAGTTAAAGAGCAGCTGCCTTGACCTGTCCTCCAGACTCAGAGCACAGGAGGAGACAAGTCAGGCGCTGCAGAAGAAGGTACAAGACCTCCAAAAACAAGAGGAGGCCCAGTGGTTGAGGGCTGAGAGCCTCCAGAAGGAAGTGGAGGAGCTCAGGCTTCAACGTGAGGAGAGTCTGAAGCTGTCCGCTACACCTGCAGCACAGGAGAAAAAACTGTGCGAGCAGGAGAAGATCTCTACTTGGAGGCAGATCAAGAAGGCCTGCACTCCAAGTAATCGTCGCCAATACAAGCATCAGAAAAAAACAGACTCTGCTCCGTATGTGACCACCTCAGCCTCTTCATCATCTCCCCAACCTCCAGCTGCCCCGACACACCGGCTGTAACAGGCCAAGCAGGCACAGTGGGGACATGTAGAGTCCTGACAGTCTGAAGCCTGCTGGTCTGGACTCGACGTGTTCACACTGGGTCTGCGTGGGTTTTTTTCTCCGGGACGTTCCGGTTTATTCCCACACATAAATTTGGACTCAATTAAAGATTTGGCACAAATTACAATAAAAGTTTTGTTCAATAATTTAAAAAGTTGTGATATAAATATTCTTTCTGTATTTTAACAGTGAAAAGTTAAAGTCTGTAAATGCAGGCATCATCATTTTGAACCAAACAAAGACACAATGGGAACCAGAAGGTTTTTAGATTCATGTGTATATTTGTTCAGAAAACATCTTTGGAAGCTCAGCTTTGTTAAAATAATTACAAACTATTTGACTCCAGAATGGATCTCTGATCCTCTGGTTCAACTTCCTTCTTCTATTGGTCCATCTATCATCCCTATCAAGGCTTGTTAGAGACTTTCTCTTTACTTCTACATCAAAAATAACCATAGACTGTAAATATTAAAGGGCGAAGCCTAAGTGTCATCACCTGTCTGTCCCGCCAGGGGGCGCTGGAGGCTCATCAGCAGCAGCAGCCGCCATGATGGAAACGCTGTCTCAGGCTAACTTTGAGTCAAGCTAACGACAGGCTGAGAGCTGGAGCTGAGGCGGGTTTTAAGCCTCCTGACAAACCGTTACACGGCGCCCACCTGTCAATCAGCTCAGCTGCACGCCTTATTGTGAATAACTCTGATCCTTCATCCAATCAAAACTGATGAGTCATCAAAACATAGATCAGATTGTATAGTCCTCATTTATAGAGCTCAGCAGTGACCACTTGGGGCGGCCATTTTGTTTATGTTGAATTCACAAGCATTGATTTGAATGATGTCATGTCGTCATGGTGATAGAATGTTTTGTTAAAAAACAGAGACCAAAGAAAATCTGGAACTGGTGACCATCAAGGCTGTTTAGAATCTCAGCTTTCAAGCATAAGTACAGACTCTGACCCGAACCCTCTTCAGTTCACGGATCCAGTCTGAGACGAACAGTTCGCACACTCATTCAGAGACAAACAGGTCACATACTCATTCAGAGACAAAGCATTCTCAAATAGACTCTTCAACAACAACACAAAGAGTACATCTAAAGCCCTGTTTCACCTACGAACAGTCATGCAGTACAACAGATCCCAGCGCAGGGAAGGAGGGAGCTGGCAGCACCACTGGCAGAACCAGGGTGTTCCCCATCGCCCATCATATCAGGGACACACACCCTACTGGCAGATGGTCGCTGACTTCAAGAAGGAACTGCAGCGTATGGAAATCCTTCTGAAAAAGGAGAAGGATCTGAACACAGCCGGGTCAGAACAAAACATCCTCAGTCAGAACATCATCAAGGAGTTGGAGGAAAGGTTGAATTTGGAGAAAGCCAAGAGGCTGGAGTGCGAAAAGGAGAACAAGATGCTGAAAGATGAAATGAAGCACTTGAATGTTTCCTCTGAGATCCAACCAGACACGCTTGATAACTCTTCTACAACCAAGGAGGAGCTCATCAGTGTCATCTCAGCACTCCAGGACAAAGACTCCAGTGGCCCAAAGCTACAAGAATCCTTCGGCAGCGGCATCAAGACCTCCACGCAAACTCTGACCTTGAAGAACCAGCTGGAGCAAACGACCAGCAGGTGTCATGAGCTGTCCTCTAAACTGGCAGCTCAAGAAGAGACCAACGAGAAGCTGCAGAAGGAGGTGGAAGACCTCCACAAGAAAGCTGATAGTGAAATGTTGAGCGTTGACGGTGTCCATACACAGCTGGATGAAGTCGACCATCAGCATTTAGAAGCAATCAGGAAGAACCAGATGTTCATCCAGAGCCTGGTAGGTGTCGCTGAAAAGTTGACCGCAGAGGGGGAGTCCGTGGTGCAGGAGACGAAGGAGATGAAAGAAGAGGTCCTGAGAGATGAGGAGTTAAAGAGCAGCTGCCTTGACCTGTCCTCCAGACTCAGAGCACAGGAGGAGACAAGTCAGGCGCTGCAGAAGAAGGTAGAAGACCTCCAAAAACAAGAGGAGGCCCAGTGGTTGAGGGCTGAGAGCCTCCAGAAGGAAGTGGAGGAGCTCAGGCTTCAACGTGAGGAGAGTCTGGAGCTGTCCACTAAACCTGCAGCACAGGAGAAAGAACTGTGCGAGCAGGAGAAGATCTCTACTTGGAGGCAGATCAAGAAGGCCTGCACTCCAAGTAATCGTCGCCAATACAAGCATCAGAAAAAAACAGACTCTGCTCCGTATGTGACCACCTCAGCCTCTTCAACATCTCCCCAACCTCCAGCTGCCCCGACACACCGGCTGTAACAGGCCAAGCAGGCACAGTGGGGACATGTAGAGTCCCGACAGTCTGAAGCCTGCTGGTCTGGACTCGACGTGTTCACACTGGGTCTGCGTGGGTTTTTTTCTCCGGGACGCTCCGGTTTATTCCCACACATAAATTTGGACTCAATTAAAGATTTGGCACAAATTACAATAAAAGTTTTGTTCAATAATTTAAAAAGTTGTGATATAAATATTCTTTCTGTATTTTAACAGTGAAAAGTTAAAGTCTGTAAATGCAGGCATCATCATTTTGAACCAAACAAAGACACAATGGGAACCAGAAGGTTTTTAGATTCATGTGTATATTTGTTCAGAAAACATCTTTGGAAGCTCAGCTTTGTTAAAATAATTACAAACTATTTGACTCCAGAATGGATCTCTGATCCTCTGGTTCAACTTCCTTCTTCTATTGGTCCATCTATCATCCCTATCAAGGCTTGTTAGAGACTTTCTCTTTACTTCTACATCAAAAATAACCATAGACTGTAAATATTAAAGGGCGAAGCCTAAGTGTCATCACCTGTCTGTCCCGCCAGGGGGCGCTGGAGGCTCATCAGCAGCAGCAGCCGCCATGATGGAAACGCTGTCTCAGGCTAACTTTGAGTCAAGCTAACGACAGGCTGAGAGCTGGAGCTGAGGCGGGTTTTAAGCCTCCTGACAAACCGTTACACGGCGCCCACCTGTCAATCAGCTCAGCTACACGCCTTATTGTGAATAACTCTGATCCTTCATCCAATCAAAACTGATGAGTCATCAAAACATAGATCAGATTGTAACGTCCTCATTTACAGTGCTCAGCAGTGACCACTTGGGGCGGCCATTTTGTTTATGTTGAATTCACAAGCATTGATTTGAATGATGTCATGTCGTCATGGTGATAGAATGTTTTGTTAAAAAACAGAGACCAAAGAAATTCTGGAACTGGTGACCATCAAGGCTGTTTAGAATCTCAGCTTTCAAGCATAAGTACAGACTCTGACCCGAACCCTCTTCAGTTCACGGATCCAGTCTGAGACGAACAGTTCGCACACTCATTCAGAGACAAACAGGTCACACACTCATTCAGAGACAAAGCATTCTCAAATAGACTCTTCAACAACAACACAAAGAGTACATCCAAAGCCCTGTTTCACCTACGAACAGTCATGCAGTACAACAGATCCCAGCGCAGGGAAGGAGGGAGCTGGCAGCACCACTGGCAGAACCAGGGTGTTCCCCATCGCCCATCATATCAGGGACACACACCCTACTGGCAGATGGTCGCTGACTTCAAGAAGGAACTGCAGCGTATGGAAATCCTTCTGAAAAAGGAGAAGGATCTGAACACAGCCGGGTCAGAACAAAACATCCTCAGTCAGAACATCATCAAGGAGTTGGAGGAAAGGTTGAATTTGGAGAAAGCCAAGAGGCTGGAGTGCGAAAAGGAGAACAAGATGCTGAAAGATGAAATGAAGCACTTGAATGTTTCCTCTGAGATCCAACCAGACACGCTTGATAACTCTTCTACAACCAAGGAGGAGCTCATCAGTGTCATCTCAGCACTCCAGGAGAAAGACTCCAGTGGCCCAAAGCTACAAGAATCCTTCGGCAGCGGCATCAAGACCTCCACGCAAACTCTGACCTTGAAGAACCAGCTGGAGCAAACGACCAGCAGGTGTCATGAGCTGTCCTCTAAACTGGCAGTACAAGAAGAGACCAACGAGAAGCTGCAGAAGGAGGTGGAAGACCTCCACAAGAAAGCTGATAGTGAAATGTTGAGCATTGACGGTGTCCATACACAGCTGGATGAAGTCGACCATCAGCATTTAGAAGCAATCAGGAAGAACCAGATGTTCATCCAGAGCCTGGTAGGTGTCGCTGAAAAGTTGACCGCAGAGGGGGAGTCCGTGGTGCAGGAGACGGAGGAGATGAAGGAAGAGGTCCTGAGAGATGAGGAGTTAAAGAGCAGCTGCCTTGACCTGTCCTCCAGACTCAGAGCACAGGAGGAGACAAGTCAGGCGCTGCAGAAGAAGGTACAAGACCTCCAAAAACAAGAGGAGGCCCAGTGGTTGAGGGCTGAGAGCCTCCAGAAGGAAGTGGAGGAGCTCAGGCTTCAACGTGAGGAGAGTCTGGAGCTGTCCACTAAACCTGCAGCACAGGAGAAAAAACTGTGCGAGCAGGAGAAGATCTCTACTTGGAGGCAGATCAAGAAGGCCTGCACTCCAAGTAATCGTCGCCAATACAAGCATCAGAAAAAAACAGACTCTGCTCCGTATGTGACCACCTCAGCCTCTTCATCATCTCCCCAACCTCCAGCTGCCCCGACACACCGGCTGTAACAGGCCAAGCAGGCACAGTGGGGACATGTAGAGTCCTGACAGTCTGAAGCCTGCTGGTCTGGACTCGACGTGTTCACACTGGGTCTGCGTGGGTTTTTTTCTCCGGGACGCTCCGGTTTATTCCCACACATAAATTTGGACTCAATTAAAGATTTGGCACAAATTACAATAAAAGTTTTGTTCAATAATTTAAAAAGTTGTGATATAAATATTCTTTCTGTATTTTAACAGTGAAAAGTTAAAGTCTGTAAATGCAGGCATCATCATTTTGAACCAAACAAAGACACAATGGGAACCAGAAGGTTTTTAGATTCATGTGTATATTTGTTCAGAAAACATCTTTGGAAGCTCAGCTTTGTTAAAATAATTACAAACTATTTGACTCCAGAATGGATCTCTGATCCTCTGGTTCAACTTCCTTCTTCTATTGGTCCATCTATCATCCCTATCAAGGCTTGTTAGAGACTTTCTCTTTACTTCTACATCAAAAATAACCATAGACTGTAAATATTAAAGGGCGAAGCCTAAGTGTCATCACCTGTCTGTCCCGCCAGGGGGCGCTGGAGGCTCATCAGCAGCAGCAGCCGCCATGATGGAAACGCTGTCTCAGGCTAACTTTGAGTCAAGCTAACGACAGGCTGAGAGCTGGAGCTGAGGCGGGTTTTAAGCCTCCTGACAAACCGTTACACGGCGCCCACCTGTCAATCAGCTCAGCTACACGCCTTATTGTGAATAACTCTGATCCTTCATCCAATCAAAACTGATGAGTCATCAAAACATAGATCAGATTGTAACGTCCTCATTTACAGTGCTCAGCAGTGACCACTTGGGGCGGCCATTTTGTTTATGTTGAATTCACAAGCATTGATTTGAATGATGTCATGTCGTCATGGTGATAGAATGTTTTGAAGAAAAAAACAGAGACCAAAGAAATTCTGGAACTGGTGACCATCAAGGCCGTTCAGAATCTCAGCTTTCAAGCATAAGTACAGACTCTGACCCGAACCCTCTTCAGTTCACGGATCCAGTCTGAGACGAACAGTTCGCACACTCATTCAGAGACGAACAGGTCACATACTCATTCAGAGACAAAGCATTCTCAAATAGACTCTTCAACAACAACACAAAGAGTACATCCAAAGCCCTGTTTCACCTACGAACAGTCATGCAGTACAACAGATCCCAGCGCAGGGAAGGAGGGAGCTGGCAGCACCACTGGCAGAACCAGGGTGTTCCCCATCGCCCATCATATCAGGGACACACACCCTACTGGCAGATGGTCGCTGACTTCAAGAAGGAACTGCAGCGTATGGAAATCCTTCTGAAAAAGGAGAAGGATCTGAACACAGCCGGGTCAGAACAAAACATCCTCAGTCAGAACATCATCAAGGAGTTGGAGGAAAGGTTGAATTTGGAGAAAGCCAAGAGGCTGGAGTGCGAAAAGGAGAACAAGATGCTGAAAGATGAAATGAAGCACTTGAATGTTTCCTCTGAGATCCAACCAGACACGCTTGATAACTCTTCTACAACCAAGGAGGAGCTCATCAGTGTCATCTCAGCACTCCAGGAGAAAGACTCCAGTGGCCCAAAGCTACAAGAATCCTTCGGCAGCGGCATCAAGACCTCCACGCAAACTCTGACCTTGAAGAACCAGCTGGAGCAAACGACCAGCAGGTGTCATGAGCTGTCCTCTAAACTGGCAGTACAAGAAGAGACCAACGAGAAGCTGCAGAAGGAGGTGGAAGACCTCCACAAGAAAGCTGATAGTGAAATGTTGAGCGTTGACGGTGTCCATACACAGCTGGATGAAGTCGACCATCAGCATTTAGAAGCAATCAGGAAGAACCAGATGTTCATCCAGAGCCTGGTAGGTGTCGCTGAAAAGTTGACCGCAGAGGGGGAGTCCGTGGTGCAGGAGACGGAGGAGATGAAGGAAGAGGTCCTGAGAGATGAGGAGTTAAAGAGCAGCTGCCTTGACCTGTCCTCCAGACTCAGAGCACAGGAGGAGACAAGTCAGGCGCTGCAGAAGAAGGTACAAGACCTCCAAAAGCAAGAGGAGGCCCAGTGGTTGAGGGCTGAGAGCCTCCAGAAGGAAGTGGAGGAGCTCAGGCTTCAACGTGAGGAGAGTCTGAAGCTGTCCACTAAACCTGCAGCACAGGAGAAAGAACTGTGCGAGCAGGAGAAGATCTCTACTTGGAGGCAGATCAAGAAGGCCTGCACTCCAAGTAATCGTCGCCAATACAAACATCAGAAAAAAACAGACTCTGCTCCGTATGTGACCACCTCAGCCTCTTCATCATCTCCCCAACCTCCAGCTGCCCCGACACACCGGCTGTAACAGGCCAAGCAGGCACAGTGGGGACATGTAGAGTCCTGACAGTCTGAAGTCTGCTGGTCTGGACTCGACGTGTTCACACTGGGTCTGCGTGGGTTTTTTTCTCCGGGACGCTCCGGTTTATTCCCACACATAAATTTGGACTCAATTAAAGATTTGACACAAATTACAATAAAAGTTTTGTTCAATAATTTAAAAAGTTGTGATATAAATATTCTTTCTGTATTTTAACAGTGAAAAGTTAAAGTCTGTAAATGCAGGCATCATCATTTTGAACCAAACAAAGACACAATGGGAACCAGAAGGTTTTTAGATTCATGTGTATATTTGTTCAGAAAACATCTTTGGAAGCTCAGCTTTGTTAAAATAATTACAAACTATTTGACTCCAGAATGGATCTCTGATCCTCTGGTTCAACTTCCTTCTTCTATTGGTCCATCTATCATCCCTATCAAGGCTTGTTAGAGACTTTCTCTTTACTTCTACATCAAAAATAACCATAGACTGTAAATATTAAAGGGCGAAGCCTAAGTGTCATCACCTGTCTGTCCCGCCAGGGGGCGCTGGAGGCTCATCAGCAGCAGCAGCCGCCATGATGGAAACGCTGTCTCAGGCTAACTTTGAGTCAAGCTAACGACAGGCTGAGAGCTGGAGCTGAGGCGGGTTTTAAGCCTCCTGACAAACCGTTACACGGCGCCCACCTGTCAATCAGCTCAGCTACACGCCTTATTGCGAATAACTCTGATCCTTCATCCAATCAAAACTGATGAGTCATCAAAACATAGATCAGATTGTAAGGTCCTCATTTACAGTGCTCAGCAGTGACCACTTGGGGCGGCCATTTTGTTTATGTTGAATTCACAAGCATTGATTTGAATGATGTCATGTCGTCATGGTGATAGAATGTTTTGAAGAAAAAAACAGAGACCAAAGAAATTCTGGAACTGGTGACCATCAAGGCCGTTCAGAATCTCAGCTTTCAAGCATAAGTACAGACTCTGACCCGAACCCTCTTCAGTTCACGGATCCAGTCTGAGACGAACAGTTCGCACACTCATTCAGAGACGAACAGGTCACATACTCATTCAGAGACAAAGCATTCTCAAATAGACTCTTCAACAACAACACAAAGAGTACATCCAAAGCCCTGTTTCACCTACGAACAGTCATGCAGTACAACAGATCCCAGCGCAGGGAAGGAGGGAGCTGGCAGCACCACTGGCAGAACCAGGGTGTTCCCCATCGCCCATCATATCAGGGACACACACCCTACTGGCAGATGGTCGCTGACTTCAAGAAGGAACTGCAGCGTATGGAAATCCTTCTGAAAAAGGAGAAGGATCTGAACACAGCCGGGTCAGAACAAAACATCCTCAGTCAGAACATCATCAAGGAGTTGGAGGAAAGGTTGAATTTGGAGAAAGCCAAGAGGCTGGAGTGCGAAAAGGAGAACAAGATGCTGAAAGATGAAATGAAGCACTTGAATGTTTCCTCTGAGATCCAACCAGACACGCTTGATAACTCTTCTACAACCAAGGAGGAGCTCATCAGTGTCATCTCAGCACTCCAGGAGAAAGACTCCAGTGGCCCAAAGCTACAAGAATCCTTCGGCAGCGGCATCAAGACCTCCACGCGAACTCTGACCTTGAAGAACCAGCTGGAGCAAACGACCAGCAGGTGTCATGAGCTGTCCTCTAAACTGGCAGCTCAAGAAGAGACCAACGAGAAGCTGCAGAAGGAGGTGGAAGACCTCCACAAGAAAGCTGATAGTGAAGTGTTGAGCGTTGACGGTGTCCATACACAGCTGGATGAAGTCGACCATCAGCATTTAGAAGCAATCAGGAAGAACCAGATGTTCATCCAGAGCCTGGTAGGTGTCGCTGAAAAGTTGACCGCAGAGGGGGAGTCCGTGGTGCAGGAGACGGAGGAGATGAAGGAAGAGGTCCTGAGAGATGAGGAGTTAAAGAGCAGCTGCCTTGACCTGTCCTCCAGACTCAGAGCACAGGAGGAGACAAGTCAGGCGCTGCAGAAGAAGGTACAAGACCTCCAAAAGCAAGAGGAGGCCCAGTGGTTGAGGGCTGAGAGCCTCCAGAAGGAAGTGGAGGAGCTCAGGCTTCAACGTGAGGAGAGTCTGAAGCTGTCCACTAAACCTGCAGCACAGGAGAAAGAACTGTGCGAGCAGGAGAAGATCTCTACTTGGAGGCAGATCAAGAAGGCCTGCACTCCAAGTAATCGTCGCCAATACAAACATCAGAAAAAAACAGACTCTGCTCCGTATGTGACCACCTCAGCCTCTTCATCATCTCCCCAACCTCCAGCTGCCCCGACACACCGGCTGTAACAGGCCAAGCAGGCACAGTGGGGACATGTAGAGTCCTGACAGTCTGAAGTCTGCTGGTCTGGACTCGACTTGTTCACACTGGGTCTGCGTGGGTTTTTTTCTCCGGGACGCTCCGGTTTATTCCCACACATAAATTTGGACTCAATTAAAGATTTGGCACAAATTACAATAAAAGTTTTGTTCAATAATTTAAAAAGTTGTGATATAAATATTCTTTCTGCATTTTAACAGTGAAAAGTTAAAGTCTGTAAATGCAGGCATCATCATTTTGAACCAAACAAAGACACAATGGGAACCAGAAGGTTTTTAGATTCATGTGTATATTTGTTCAGAAAACATCTTTGGAAGCTCAGCTTTGTTAAAATAATTACAAACTATTTGACTCCAGAATGGATCTCTGATCCTCTGGTTCAACTTCCTTCTTCTATTGGTCCATCTATCATCCCTATCAAGGCTTGTTAGAGACTTTCTCTTTACTTCTACATCAAAAATAACCATAGACGGGGCTTCCGGTGACGTCATGATAGGAACAACAGGTTAGAGACGAAGCTCCGTCAGAAAAAAAATAGAAAACTGTGACAACTATAGATATTTAAGGTCTTCAGATTGGAAATCAATATTTGAATAAGATGTCCTCCTCCTCGAGGAACAAAGGATCCGAAAAACAGGGGACTCTGAAAGAAACAAGCGATAAAATACCGAGTTCAGACAGCGCTAGCTTAAATGGAACTAGCCACAAGTTGTGCGATGTCGAGTCGCTGATGATAGAGGAAGTGAGAAAACTTCGCGAAGAAAATACTCAGGGGCATAAACAAACTGCACAGACCCTTGAACGCCTGGAAAAGGCCGTGGCCGATATGAAAGGGCAGCTTGGTGACCATCAGCAGAGGATTTGCGAGCTGGAAGGGAGAGTGAACGGAGTGGAAGATGCGGGGACAAGACAGCACCGCCTGCTACGGTACCTGCTTCAACGTGACAAACAACTCACGGATGTATGTGACGACCTACAAAATAGGTTGAGAAGAAACAATCTTCGAATATTCCAAATACCAGAGATGAGTGAGCAAGGTAGTGTGGCTGAGTTTGTGAAAGACTTGCTAACCAAAGTGTTGAAATTGCCACCTGACCTGGACATTAAAATTGAAAGAGCGCACCGCTCGCTCCAGATCAGACCGACAAACCCAGCTGCACCCCCCAGATCAATCATCGTGAGATTCCTGGACGCTGCAGTGAAGGACATTGTTTTGCAGCAAGCATGGAGACAAGGACAGGTGATGTTTCAAGATAAGAGGATATTCTTCGATCAAGATTATTCTCCTGAGCTACAAAAGAAGCGAGTTCAGGTACACGCAGTCATCAAGCAGTTAAAGCAAAACGGCATACAGGCTAAGTGCCTATATCCAGCGCGACTGAAGCTCAAGATGGACTCAGGAGAAAAAGTTTTCCCCACGCTGATGAGCGCCGTGGACACTTTGAGAGAGTTGGGAGTCCAGGTGCAGTGTGGAGAGAAGGAGCGCATCGAAGAGAGACTGACTGAAGGATGGAACATCACCGCAAAGAGGAAGAGAAGCAGCATGCTGGCAGCATTGGATCTGAAGGCCATGATGGAGGAAGAGGAGGAGGGCTAATAGTTTAAACAAGGTATATGACACTTAAAACTATCTTAATGTGACTTGAGGCTGAGGCTACTAAACCTATAGAACTGAACTGAATGTATGGACCATGACTGAAGGCTATTAAAACATGATATAAAACCTCAAGGTGTCACAAAGTGTTAAAACAAAAGATAATATGTTCTGACGGAGGACTCTTTATGTTTACATGAGTGATTCACACTCACTAAGACCTTTTTTACACGTTAATGTAATATTGGTCATTATTGCACATTGTGTGCTATTTACCACAGAGGGGTCAGGTCACCACTCTCTGCCCCATTGTCACCGGGGGTCAGACATAGTTACAGATTATGTTCTGTGTCTGGCTGGAAATGTGGAAGTTCTGTTCTGTGTTCTTGATGTTCTTATTCTGTTGTACCTGAGACAAGTGGTGAATTTCAGTTTGTTTAGTTTTATACACTGGGAGATATATATAATTTTCTTTATAGCAGATGCTAATGAATGGACAGGCCTGTGTTACATGAAACAATCTATGTACAACGATGACATTACTTAATTTAATTACTTACAATATAAAGGGAATAAACAGCCCAATTAAAAGAAAAAAAGTTACTGGGACAGCTGAAGAAAATGCACTGCTCCATAGCCTTACTTCAAGAGACGCACCTTACAGAAATAGAACACAAAAAATTAAAAAGGGAATGGGTGGATCAAGTTTATAGTAGTTCTTATGGGAAATGCAAAAAGAGAGGGGTAGCTATACTGTTTAGTAGATCCGTGTACTTTCATTGTGAAAAGGTCTGTCAGGATACAGAGGGCCGCTATGTTATGGCTATAGGGACAATTGCAGGACTTAAAATAACGATTTTGAATGCTTATGCACCTAATGAAGACTGTCCTTATTTTTTCAAGAAGCTCACACATCTAGTAGCAGACAATAGGGAAGGCATTTTTATAATGGGCGGGGACTTGAACTGTGTACTGAATAATAAATTAGATAAACTACCAATATCCTCAAAACCTCAAACCAGAATGTCTAAAAGTCTATTAAATATGTTGAAAGAACTAGGGTTAGTAGATGCATGGCGCCATCTTCACCCAAACGAGAGAGATTTCACCTTTATGTCACAAGTGCATGGAAGTTACTCACGGTTAGATCACATTTTAATTTAAAAAAAAGACATATATAGGGTTAAGAACTGTGCGATTGAATCAATGACCATTTCAGACCATAGCCCAGTTGTAATGGCACTAGACTTGGGATTGGAGCAGTGTATGAAGTACTGGAGAATTAATGTTTCATTACTGACAGATGTTAGAACCAGAGAAGAAATAAGGTCAGCTATACTTGAATATTTTGCTCTGAACGATAATGGAACAGTCTCACCCTCCATCTTGTGGGACGCAGGAAAAGCCACAATAAGGGGAAAAATAATATCAATAGGATCAAGGTTGAAGAAAGACAGACTTAAAAAACAAGTGGAATTAGAAACTGAAATTAAGAAATTAGAAGGTGAACATAAACAACACGGGAAACAGGAAGTGCTTGATAAACTTAAAGAAAATAGAACCAAGTTAGATGAGATATTAACATATAAGGCAGAGGGCGCCCTCAGGTTCATTGATAGAAAATACTACGAACTGGGAAATAAGGCCAGCAGGTTATTATCATTTCAATTACAGAAGGCGCAAGCTAGTCGCATAGTTCCTTATGTAAGACAGTGATGATAGCCTCTGACCATGATTCTGGAGGTTTTCCCGAGTTTAAAACATAATTACCGTAAATTCCGGACTATAAGCCGCTACTTTTTTCTCACACTTCGAGCACTGCGGCTTCTACTCCGGTGCGGCTAATGCATGGATTTTTTATGGGGGACAATGAGCTTCTGCCGCAAAAACATTTGACTTCGTCACGTCGGATCTTAATATCAGTCATTTTGCGCTTCATGCACGCACCCTCATCATGGAAAACACACGGAGAAATACATATGATGCAGCTTTCAAGTTAAAGGCGATCGACCTGGCTGTCAAAGAAGCTAACAGAGCTGCTGCACGTTAAGATGACACTGACAGCGACAACAGAGACTGAGGAAGTGAGTAATGAAGTCATTCTGAGGCAGTGAATGGATGGACTTTTTCTTGTGAAATATATTACGGTCATCTTTTTCATCAGACGTGTTACAGACACCGTCGGCTAGGCTTCGTATTGTAACGGTTCATGTTGTAAAGTCAGTAGTTGATAATGTGTTCATAATTCCGATTATGTGGAGAGTCAGTGAATGCACCAGAGCGAACGTGTTGAGTGGCTGTATGAGAGAACGCTGGGGGAGAGAGTTGGATTGTTACGGCAAGTTATGTGTTGTTCTCTGCTGTAAACGGCGTGGTCACGGCCGACAGTGACCGGGTTATTAAAAGTTATTATTTGAACGCTCTCGTCGTCCTTTAACGTCCGTACGGACGCTACAGTATTTGCGGATGTTACCGGTAGCCTACGTCTGTGTAAATAGCTCTTGTTATAGCGTGGACACCTGCGGCTTATAATCAAGTGCGGCTTATATATGTACAAATACATTTATTTACTTATTTTTAGCCGCTGCGGCTTATATCCAGGTGCGCTCAATAGTACGGAATTTACGGTATATAGCTTGCATAATACAGGAGTGAGATCATTAACAAATACTTTGTAATATTCTCCAGAAAATCCGTCTGTTCCAGGTGACTTATTATTTTTTAATTTAATTATTGTTTCTTTAATCTCTTTTTCTCTAATTGGTTCTACTAATGCAGAGGCTTCATCAGCAGTCAGTTTGGCCAACTTAAGATTTTTAAAGAAACAATTAATTTTTTCTTCTTTTGATTCTTCTAAGTGACCCTTATATAGTTGTTCATAATATTTAGCAAAGGCATCTGATATTGTATTTGGGCTTGTTTCAACATCATCAGAATAAGGTTGTTCAATTTTAGGAAGGGAAAAATCCGCTGCTGTGTTCTAGTTATCGCCCTATAAGTCTCTTATGTGTGGACTACAAAATATTAACATCCATTTTGGCAACTAGAATACAAAAATACATTAAGAAACTTATAAATCCAGATCAAACAGGGTTCATATCAGGCCGTCATGGGACAAATAATATCAGGAGAGCATTAAACCTGCAGTCACTTATGGCAAAAGATACACAAGCGTCAATGCTTCTCAGCTTAGATGCTGAGAAAGCATTTGACCAGGTAGATTGGCAATTTCTAGAACAAACACTTATTGAGATGGGATTTGGTCAAAAATTTGCTAGTTGGTTTCGGTTGCTATACAAGAATCCCAAATCGAAAATTAGAGTAAATGGGCATTGTTCAGATTTTTTCGACATAGAGAGAGGAGTAAGACAGGGAGATTCTCTGTCCCCCGTCCTCTTTGCTCTTAGCATCGAGCCTCTGGCGGAGGCCATACGGCAGGACGTTCAGATTGAGGGGGTTGAGGACGGTGGGGGGAGAATTCATAACATTTCTTTATTTGCGGACGACATCTTGCTCTTTATAAAACATCCTGTTACTTCAATACCTCGACTCATGCAGTGTTTAAGAGAGTATGGAGACATTTCCGGATATAGAATTAATCAGAATAAATCAGAGGCAATGATGATATCAGGAGTGTGGCCAAATCAACTTAACAACATAGTGTCATTTCACTGGTCTAAACAAGGATTTAGGTACCTAGGAATTATTATAACACCTCAAAACACAAAACTATTTGAAGCAAACTATAATAAGCTAATTAAACAAGTAAGGAGCGATCTGAACCGCTGGGAAGTCCTCCCCCTGTCTCTGTTTGGCAGAGTCGAAACCATAAGGATGAATCTGCTTCCTCGTCTCCTGTTTTTATTCCAATCGCTGCCCATAAGAGTTCCAGTTTTCATTTTTACCATGTTAAACAAATTAATATCTCAATTTATATGGCAACACAAGAGACCCAGAATTAGACTGAAAATACTTTATTTGGCTAAAAATAAAGGAGGTCTGGCATTGCCGAATTTGAAATTTTATTACTGGGCAGCTCAGCTCGCAGCGATTGTGACCTGGATCAGCGGAGACGAGGAAGCAAAGTGGACCCAAACAGAACAAGGTGAAGTTAAAGGTGCACCGTTATCTGTCCTGCCTTTTTTGGATTTGAAACATGTCAATAAAATGAGGATTGGAAATGAATGGATAAAACATACTATAAAGGTTTGGGCAGAAGTTAAAAAGATGCTTAAAGACAGTGGATCAATGTCTCGAGCTATGCCCATAGTGGGCAATGTTGATTTTCCACCTTCCATTTCAGATCATGGCTTTAGGAGATGGGCAGCTAAAGGTCTCATTATTTTTAACCAGTTATTTGAAGAAACACACTTAAAGTCCTTTACCCAACTTCAGGAACAATTTGACCTTCCCTCAAATGATTTCTATAGATATTTGCAAATTAGGCACTACATTACAAATCATAAAGAAAAAGAACGAATTGGCAAAACCCCAAATAGTATAGAACTATATTTTATTACAATCTTGGAAAAACGTCTTCCATTAAGTAAACATGTCTCCCATCTCTACAAAAGACTTTCATCAGACTTTTGTGAGAATACTTATAATATTAAGGTAAAGTGGGAATTGGAATCTAATACAATAATAGAAGATGAACTTTGGGACAAACTTTGTAACAGCAGTCATAAAGGTATCAACAGTCAGCAGTGGAAGGAATTCGACTGGAAACTCAAAAACAGGTTTTTTCATACTCCTTTGGCTATTTCAAATTTTGTTAAAGATCCCTCAGCAGCTCTTTGCTGGAGACCATGTGGTAAAACAGGAGATCATACGCACATATTCTGGGACTGTCCAGTTATTTTTGAATACTGGAAAAATATTGAAGACGAAATTGAGAAAATTATGAAAAGAGAAATCCCTTCAAATGTACTGTTTTACTTACTTGGTGTCATACCGGTCGACCTTTTCACTGCTGAACAAAGATATATTCTGCATATTTTATTATTGGTTGCCAAGAAAAATATAACAGCAAACTGGAAGAAGGTTAAATCACCAACTGTTGCTGAATGGAAGCAAAGGTTGAGACAGGTGTATCTTATGGAAAGAATGACTGCATCACTACAGCTGAAAATGGAGCGTTTTGATCGGAGGTGGAGCATGGTCAGAAAAGACCTGATATTGTGAACTATTTGGGTTGTTGAGGTGGTTCCTTAAGTAATAAAAACGGGCCCTGATATGGAGTGAATCTATTTATTTATTTAATTGATTTATTGCATTTTTTATTTTTTCTGTCTGTATGTTTTTCTGTTTGTTTTTCTTTATTACTGCAATGTGTAATGTATGTTGGATGTATATTTGCATCATATCCAGCAATATTTATGTATGCAACATGTTTTGTTTGTTTTGTTTTGTTTTTTTCTTTTTTCTCGCACCACTGATCGTGTCTCAGATAATGTTCTATGTTAAACTGAAAAAATCTAAATAAAGAGTTAAAAAAAAAAAAAATAATAATCATAGACTGTAAATATTAAAGGGCGAAGCCTAAGTGTCATCACCTGTCTGTCCCGCCAGGGGGCGCTGGAGGCTCATCAGCAGCAGCAGCCACCATGATGGAAACGCTGTCTCAGGCTAACTTTGAGTCAAGCTAACGACAGGCTGAGAGCTGAGGCGGGTTTTAAGCCTCCTGACAAACCGTTACACGGCGTCCACCTGTCAATCAGCTCAGCTACACGCCTTATTGTGAATAACTCTGATCCTTCATCCAATCAAAACTAATGAGTCATCAAAACATAGATCAGATTGTAACGTCCTCATTTATAGAGCTCAGCAGTGACCACTTGGGGCGGCCATTTTGTTTATGTTGAATTCACAAGCATTGATTTGAATGATGTCATGTCGTCATGGTGATAGAATGTTTTTCTTAAAAAACAGAGACCAAAGAAAATCTGGAACTGGTGACCATCAAGGCTGTTTAGAATCTCAGCTTTCAAGCATAAGTACAGACTCTGACCCGAACCCTCTTCAGTTCACGGATCCAGTCTGAGACGAACAGTTCGCACACTCATTCAGAGACAAACAGGTCACATACTCATTCAGAGACAAAGCATTCTCAAATAGACTCTTCAACAACAACACAAAGAGTACATCTAAAGCCCTGTTTCACCTACGAACAGTCATGGAGTACAACAGATCCCAGCGCAGGGAAGGAGGGAGCTGGCAGCACCACTGGCAGAACCAGGGTGTTCCCCATCGCCCATCATATCAGGGACACACACCCTACTGGCAGATGGTCGCTGACTTCAAGAAGGAACTGCAGCGTATGGAAATCCTTCTGAAAAAGGAGAAGGATCTGAACACAGCCGGGTCAGAACAAAACATCCTCAGTCAGAACATCATCAAGGAGTTGGAGGAAAGGTTGAATTTGGAGAAAGCCAAGAGGCTGGAGTGCGAAAAGGAGAACAAGATGCTGAAAGATGAAATGAAGCACTTGAATGTTTCCTCTGAGATCCAACCACACACGCTTGATAACTCTTCTACAACCAAGGACGAGCTCATCAGTGTCATCTCAGCACTCCAGGACAAAGACTCCAGTGGCCCAAAGCTACAAGAATCCTTCGGCAGCGGCATCAAGACCTCCACGCGAACTCTGACCTTGAAGAACCAGCTGGAGCAAACGACCAGCAGGTGTCATGAGCTGTCCTCTAAACTGGCAGCTCAAGAAGAGACCAACGAGAAGCTGCAGAAGGAGGTGGAAGACCTCCACAAGAAAGCTGATAGTGAAGTGTTGAGCGTTGACGGTGTCCATACACAGCTGGATGAAGTCGACCATCAGCATTTAGAAGCAATCAGGAAGAACCAGATGTTCATCCAGAGCCTGGTAGGTGTCGCTGAAAAGTTGACCGCAGAGGGGGAGTCCGTGGTGCAGGAGACGAAGGAGATGAAGGAAGAGGTCCTGAGAGATGAGGAGTTAAAGAGCAGCTGCCTTGACCTGTCCTCCAGACTCAGAGCACAGGAGGAGACAAGTCAGGCGCTGCAGAAGAAGGTACAAGACCTCCAAAAACAAGAGGAGGCCCAGTGGTTGAGGGCTGAGAGCCTCCAGAAGGAAGTGGAGGAGCTCAGGCTTCAACGTGAGGAGAGTCTGAAGCTGTCCGCTACACCTGCAGCACAGGAGAAAGAACTGTGCGAGCAGGAGAAGATCTCTACTTGGAGGCAGATCAAGAAGGCCTGCACTCCAAGTAATCGTCGCCAATACAAACATCAGAAAAAAACAGACTCTGCTCCGTATGTGACCACCTCAGCCTCTTCATCATCTCCCCAACCTCCAGCTGCCCCGACACACCGGCTGTAACAGGCCAAGCAGGCACAGTGGGGACATGTAGAGTCCTGACAGTCTGAAGCCTGCTGGTCTGGACTCGACGTGTTCACACTGGGTCTGCGTGGGTTTTTTTCTCCGGGACGTTCCGGTTTATTCCCACACATAAATTTGGACTCAATTAAAGATTTGGCACAAATTACAATAAAAGTTTTGTTCAATAATTTAAAAAGTTGTGATATAAATATTCTTTCTGTATTTTAACAGTGAAAAGTTAAAGTCTGTAAATGCAGGCATCATCATTTTGAACCAAACAAAGACACAATGGGAACCAGAAGGTTTTTAGATTCATGTGTATATTTGTTCAGAAAACATCTTTGGAAGCTCAGCTTTGTTAAAATAATTACAAACTATTTGACTCCAGAATGGATCTCTGATCCTCTGGTTCAACTTCCTTCTTCTATTGGTCCATCTATCATCCCTAGCAAAGCTTGTTAGAGACTTTCTCTTTACTTCTACATCAATCAGACTGTGAATATTAATGGTCAAAGCCTGAGTGACGCCAGCCGTCTGCTCCTGCAGGGGGCGCTGGAGTCCCATGGATGGTGTTCTCCATGCTGGAAATCCTGAGTCTAACTTTGAGTCAACTCTGTTTGCACACACGCCTTTGTTTCCCTGTGATGACTCGTCTGTAACATGTAGAAGACAACACGATGATCACTGATGGACCGTCCTTGTCACCTTGATTTCGACGTATCTGATTGGATACCTTCATGACGAGCATATGGCTGCTTCTCCTCAGCAGATTTAATGATGGAGGAGACGTTACAGCTTCAGTCCTCTCACTCACACTCTGAACAGAATACATAGTTAGCATTACGTCAAACCTGATTTCTCAAAGCATGCACACAGTTTCCCTCTCATGAAGACTATGAGCCACAACGCTGACGATGATGTATTCAGCTGAGACTGACACAAACTTTTCTTTGTGCATTTTCAGACGACTATGAAGTGCACATTTGTTCTAAGCTGCTGCAGCTGTAAGATCTTGATGTAGGAATGATTTACATTGGAACGCACCTGAAAAGCCTTTTGTAATCCTAAACAGACCTGCTCTCATGTAAAGCTGATTGGCAGGCCGGAGACTGTGGGTGTTGAGAACAATGGGAGTGGAGGTATCATCAGCCACTTCCTGTGCCGTGTCTGCCTCAGACGTTAACTTGACAAGCAGGCAGCTGTCGAACAGTTTGCATGGCAACAGAAAGGTCTCCTCATGGTTGTTGTTGTCGGATCACATGACTACATTTGGCTGTCGGGGAAGGATGCTTTTCTTCCTGGAGCCTCGAAGAGTACGTAACGCTGCTGTTTATCAGTCGTAAATATGGTAAACCTTTCTGTGACACATGGTCTGAGATGAGGCTGCGTCAGGATGTTACCGACAACAACGTCTCCCTGAGCAGCTTCCACACTGTCCAGCTTGACTGGGATGCCACCGACGGCGGTAAGAAGAAAGGCGGCTGGTGCCACGGCAACAAAAGAACCCCCCCCCCCTGAGATCAATAAAGTATTTCTGATTCATACAGAGACATTTTGATTATAGTTTTTCTGCATGGTTTGTTTTAGTTTAACGATCGGTCAGGACAGTTTGAGGACTAGCACACTTTGCAAAGAAAGAGAGAGAGAGAGAGAGAGAGAGAGAGAGAGAGAGAGAGACTGAGACTGCCTTTACAGATTAAAGATTTATTTAAAAATGAAAAAATGGAAGAATAAAGAGAGCAGCTTTTTATTTTTCGCCTTCGGGAGTTAGAATAGAATAATAGAATAAATCTTTATTGTCAACCAGAGGTGGAAATTTGCCTCGGGCTCCCCATATACATAAAAGCAGTCTCAGAACATTCACAGTCCACATAGCAGCCACATTTACACAGTAAAACTGGGTTCCTGTCATGGTTCAGATCTCATCATTCATGTTGCAAGATTAAAGTTTACTGCACTTAAATGTCTTCTTGACACTTTGTAGCTTCTCAGCGCTCAGTGGCTCAGACTGATGGAAGAGAGAGGGGGAGAAGAGTTCATGCCACAAAACAAAACCCACTAAAAAGTTTGACTTCATCCTGTATCACGACACGTGAGTTTACCGAGAGGAGATCACGACGCAGCGAAGTCAAAAGAGCGCACAATCACGTCACGAGCAAGCAGCTCCACGACACGAACAAAACAAGAACAAGATAGATAGATAGATAGATAATCTATCAACATCAACTCCCTGCTCAAATCCAACTTGTAATTGTTACATTTCACTTCTTTTTCGACTTCCAAACTTGGAAACTTGGACCACCCGGGGAGCACGTGATTGCAGCGTTTGCAGCGTTTCTGTAGAAGTCTTTTCAAAGTAAAAGCCATGTAGTGCTCGTTCAGACCACGTGGCATTGGTCATATGCATGCCTCAACTTCCTTTCAGAGCAGAACCAGCACGCACAACATGAAAACCTCAATCAAACTGAGGAACACATACATGCAAACACATTTAAATTAAGGTAGACTTGATGTTGATGTTTTAATTGTGTCGGTTATGATTGAAGCGGAGGTTCATACCCTGAGCTGAGGGTGGTCATAAGATACTCAGAAATCAAACATGTTTAACATTTAACTCGTCTTTTATAAAAGTCATTTCGGAGTATTTAGCAGCACAGAGCAGGAGCAGGTGGAGGACGTCGTGACAGATGGAGGTGCTGCCTTGTTGTTCTTCCTTCTGTTTCTCCCGCTGCTCAGATCACCAAATAATTCCCTTTCTTTGTCTGCTTTAATTCACTGAACTTTTTTTATTGTCATTGGGGGGAGGGGGGAGGGGGGGGATCTCTCATCACTGTCCAGGCTCCTGGTGAAACCACCAGCAGCCGTTGATTACTTGGAGGGATTTCTCTCGTTGGCACCTACGCAGCAGGAACCTGGCTCTGCTCCTCGTCCAATCAAAGAGCTGCACCTGGTCCTTCATTAGCTCTCCCTCTTTGTCTCTGCACTCTGTCTGCAGGTTCACACAGGAAGTCCAAATGAATTACAAGTTGTCAGGGCCTGTGCCACCGCTGATAATAACATGCAAGAGCAAGAGAGAAAAGTTTATTGAGAGAACAATGGGAGCCGTCTCCATATCAGAGCTATGAATATGAATGTGCTCTGACATGCTCCCTCTTTTGTGCAACTAAACTCTCAGTTGTTGTTGTTGGGTTTAATTCCTGTCGTCTTATCAAAGCTCGTCTCTGTGTTGCAGCAGTCGTGGATGTCACTGTTTGATGTTTGAAAAGGCAGAAACGTTGTCTCTAAATAACACGGTACAGTGCCCGAGACAATTGACTGATGACATGACAACACCAAAAGCTTTGGAGGAAACAAAGAATGCAAACTTTGTTCCATCACGCACAACAAACAATCACCAGAGTGTTTTGCAAGCCTTCATCTGAGGGAACTTTTTTGTGCGAGTTGTTGGCTAACAACGGTCCACAGCGGAGACTTCAAACACCATTTGACAGGCCGCTAACTTCAAGCTCCTGTGAGGAGAATTTAGCTGGTTACCTGGTCATAATCCTTACTGATGACTTGATATGACTCAGAAAAGCAAACAAGACAGACGTTGACTTTTTGCTAACATGAATGCTTTCAGTAAATCCAAATGTAGCACTTGTGTCAAATGAGTGTCTAAGTTTAGCTACTGGACCAGTTCTAGGCTCTGTTCGAGTGGGGTAACAAGATAAAAATAACACCAGAGACCATATACTTTAAACAAAAGCTGGCACTTTACTGAAGTTAACACAGAATTAAGACAGAACAATATAACTGTTTAAATATATGGAAACACTCCTGCAGGTAAAATAAAATGTAAAGGTAAGTCACTTTAGTTCCCTTTTTTAGGTTTCCTATTTTATGATCAGACCGGTCTGTAAATATTTCCTTTGTTTCTTAGGTTTTAAGTTTGTACCTATTTTAAGGTTTTAAGTTTCTTGTCTTCCCTCCTAACAGGTTAAAGACACACATGAAAATGAAGTAACCACAATTACACTACGTTCACAAGTGACAATCATGGACAAACAGTATAAATGTAAACCTCAATTTCAGATAAGTTCAGTTCAAAGTTATCTTCTCGAATTCGATTCAGTTCAGGTCAGCTTCTTAAATTCAGCTCAAAAACAAAAAGGGTCCAACACTCCTACCGCTCTGGCAGCGAGTTCACCAACAGTCCAACCGTAGCAGCGAATTCTCCCACTGGAACGATGAAAGTGATGTCTTGCTTCTAGAAACGATGTCCTTGGGTTTGGCTCGCCATCTTGTGTCCCGCGTCGCGTGTCGTCTCACACAGCGGTAGAAAAGCTAATTTTCTCAAACACTTTCCAAGTAAACAAAATCAAAAACTGTTGCACTAAACTCAGTCACAACATTCCTTTTATCAATCACCATGTAGGTGTCGATTTTCAGCCTAAATAAACTTCTTTCACTGTATTTTTCTCACTGTTTTCTCTTTAGCCTTTCGCTAGCTTCTCTCTCTCCTTCTCTCACTCGTGCGTCTGTCTTGCACGCGCTCCACACACAGAGAGCAGCGTATCTCTTAAAGAGACAGCGTCTATTATTTTTTCACAGCCATAACTTTATTTAACTTTCTTAATTAAACGGTTTGACTGTTTTAACCCACTCTGAATGAATTAAACATGCATCTAACTTTTTTTTTTAAGGATTGTTATTTATGCGTTTCAGTTTGTAAATAGTTTAACTGAATGAGATATGTAACTTTTTCTTAATAATTAACCTATTTATGCATTTTAACAAAGTATTCTCTATTTATTCAATTCCTTGTTAATGTGACTTTTCCAAGTGGGTTACACAAAGAAATCCCCATTACGTCCCATTTTAAAATTTCAAATGTCACAGCAGAAAAAAAAGTGAATTTGGCCTCAACTAACTTCTCATTTCTTTATTACCTGTGCAATGACTTCACCTGGTTGTCATTTTCAACAGCGATCCAATGCGAGGTGGAGATAGCATTTCCAACATGGTCTCAAAATGCCTCTTCAGAAACCAATTGGTGATGTCACTCTGTTTTTATAATCTCCGGACTGGACCTCGTACCCTCCACAGACTCAGACGTGTGTTGCGTCCGTCGTTCAGAGAGGCCGATTGTTCAGAACCTCAGTGAACACCTTGAGCTCACTCTGCAGTGTTGCTAACTTGGACGGCCTCCAGGTGTACTTGCCTCTCCTATGTAGAGCTGGCACATCTTCCATCATTATCTTATTTCATCTCAGCATAAGGGTTGTGTAATCAAGTTGATCGCGGCACAGATGCCATCATTTACATTACAGAGGACGCTGCTTGTAAAAGTCACACTGCCCAGAGGACAAGGGTAAACGCACCAGAAGCTGCAGTTTACTGCTAGAATACACCACATCCAGTATTTATATGATAACAGCTGAAGGGTGTGTTTCACCACAGTAGGTAGCAAGTCAAATATTGGTTATTTCTATTCATGAATAAAAACAGAGGAGATTAGGAAAGACTAGATGATGCTGGATGCAAATGTTTTAATCTCCCCTCCTCCTCCATGGACTGTGTCTGGATGAACTTTCCGGTTCCTTCCAGCTCCTGACCGGTGCCCAGTTTGACATGGGATGAGTACCAGGAGTTCTCTGACGGATACCATCCCCTCATCTTGGAGGCTGAATCAGAAGAGCCAACTCTCATTAAGTGAGAGACAGTGCCGAGCCCTGCTTATGGCAGAACTGTGTTTTGATTGGCCAGCATGGCGGCATGTGAGTGAGTCTGCAGATCATTGATTAAAGAGTACTGGTTCTGTTCTGTTCTGTGGATTTGTTCGTAGTGTTTTTTTGTATTTGCTTTTTTGCATTTGTGCAATTCAAACGTTTGATTGAAATCTTAAATAAGAGAAAGAATTATTTTGTAACAGAGTAAATGCACAGATAAAACACGAGGCTTCAAAAGAGCCGTTTGGGAGACAACTCCTCTTTGGGAGCTGAGCCAAAAGAGTCGACACTGTCTGAAAAGAGTCGACCCTCCCATCACTAGTGGACAATAGATGTGACATTTAAAGCCGTCAGTAATGTGTTTATTCTCTCCCACTAAATGATGTCCCTACAACACTCTGGGGCTCTAAAAAAACCTGCAGCATTTTCTCTATTGTGGCCCAACATTTCTGTAACGAGTGTCATTCCTTATTTCGCTCGGCCTGTTTAGCGGGCCATCAAAGCTCTGCAGTGCCTGGCTCAGTGGGAAGGCTGGCAGCCGCTGATGGAGCGGGACGAGAGGCACAATCATAAAAAATAAAAAATAAAGCTTACGCTGAGCCAAACGGCACCCCGGTTGATCCTATAGTTTAATCATGCACTTTGGAGAAGGCAAACAGCAATCACTGTTTAAAAGCAACAATTCCAAACACAAAATAAGAGACCATCTGGATTCTGCAGAGGCTGGATCGCTTTTTAATGCACATGTTTTTGAAAGCGATGACGAGTTTTCCGTTTCATCGGACAGACAGACAATAGAGAGAGAGAAACGGCGAGGAGGCCGATGGCTTGTCGTCAAAGTTTACAGCTGGTAAAGGCCTGTGCTGATTTGATGACATAGTTTGGACTTTTTAAAGGATGAATTATGATTTGGGGTTCAAACGCTACCACACAGCATGTCCCGGAGTTTAGAAACACATTATACACACAACGACAGAAACAACCTGATGGATGAGACACACTTAGAACAGTTGCTGCTCTGATCTACTGCCTGTTGTACCATTATACACAACTGCTGCCAACATCATCGCTCACGGCGTGCGACCTGCTGCGTTTAAAAATACGCCTCTGACTTCGGCTGCTCAAAGCGTGCAGCGATGACGACCAGGCGCCATTTCTCCCTTGTTGGATATTCATCGAGAAAGTGGAAAGCTCGTGGAGTATTGATGTAAAGACTCTTCAATTAAAGACAACTGCTGACCGGTGGAGGTGGGCGAGCGTGACCTGAATCAAACGGGCCGCGGAGCCGCACCTGATGACTGTCAATGTTACCGTCGGCTGCCAGCTTAACTACTGTGCAAACTCCACATGGAGGAAACAGATGGTAAAGAAAGAGTTCCAACAGCTGCACAGAGACCACACTGTGTGGACTTTGCTGAACACTTAATTTAAACCCTTTTTGGGAGACCCCCCCAAAAACAGACATGTTCTGTGTTTTACAGGATTTGATATCTTCAATTTCCTAAACTGGCTTGATGTTCAGCCCATAGATTTTATTGGCAGTGGATTAATCTGCTCGAGTGAAGCCAGACGACATCACGCTCCTTCTCGTGGCTGACTGCAGGTCGGACATGGGTCAAACTATAAAAGACAATAGCATGTGGTACATTTATGTCTGAACCTTTCTTTGTCGTTGTTATTATCTCACCAATCTGTGATCACGTCACCCTTACACTGAGAAGTTGACATCTCTGTTAATGAAGTGCCGGAGTACAGCAGAAACGTCGAGAGAGGCGTAAACGAAACCAGACCTGACAGTGAGCACGCTCGTCAGAATCTGTTCTGCTGCGGGCTGAACCCACCTGAAGGCATCTTTAAGGGTGTATTCACACCGCTTTCTTTGGTTCGGACCAAATACAATGTTTCTTTTTTGGTTTGGTGCGGTTTGTTTTCACATTGCACTTTACGCAAGAGGACCAGATATCATAACCAAAACCACATGTGCGAAGATCGTTCACTCATTGGATAAAAAGGTTTAGGGCGGGGTAAAGCCGTAATCACAAGATGAAAGTAAACAATCATGGAGAACCTGCATGCTGCACTCGCTGTCCTGGTATTCAACATATTAGCAACAATTTCATCCATTTAGTACAGGTACAAAAATATGTAATTGTGTAAAAAATGTAGATCTATGTGTGGGCAATCAACCGGTGTTATGATGAATGTGGCCGAGGTTATAAATGAAGTCTGTGGCGCAGGGGAAAGGAGGAGGATCAGACTGCTGCTGTTCTGTTCATAGTCTGTGTGATTTAAATGTTTTGGATAATAAAGGAACAGAGAGATGAAACACCAGTGTCTGAAAGATTGACTAAAGATTACCTCTGTGTCTTATAACAAAGAAGCAGGCAAACAAACAAGAACACTGTGCTGCTAACCAAACAATTATTTCCCTTAATGCGCGAGGCTACGGGAGCCTGTTATGTCCAAAAAGCCGTACGATTTTTAGAGCTGAGTCGGACTGAGGTCTGGTTGCTTTCACACCTCAAACGAACCGGACCAGGGTTCGTTTGGAAGTGGACCGAGACCACTTCTTCGGCCTCGTCTCGGTCCGGCTGTTTGGTGCGCGCCAGGGTTTTAGTTCGTTTCAAGCGAACCAAACAAGTTAGGTGTGAATACACCCTCAGATTATTTAAACAGAAGTAGCGTGTCACCAACGCTGCACGGATTTCAAACTTGCCACATGCCCACGCCTGTCATGGGGATATTTTGGCTTTATCCGGGTCAGCGGTTCGGATGCTGAGGCGCACTGTCCGTTTGTATTACACAGTTCAGGGTTCACCTTCATGGTGCTTTGATGGTGACTCTCTTCTGTGGGCTTTTCATCTCATCTCCCACAGTAACAGGGCCGTTAGGACCATCAGAACTGCAGAGCCGGGCTCCATTTTGGCCCATTTCAGACGCACATGATGGAAAAAGATGATGTAAATCTCTTCTAAAATGGAATGAAAATGTGTTTTAAAGGGCTTTTTGTTCTATTGGCAGTGGTGTCTAAAAACCATTGAGTTGTACCGTGGCTTCAGACTTTTTGGATCTGGTTGCGTGTGTAGTATTTAATCTATTCAGCCCTTTTTATCCAAAGATCTGTTGGCACATTCTGCATGTCCATTTGGAGGCCCTGGATGTTCTGGGTGGAGGAGGATGGACATAACCTGCCTCCACCTCCAGACACAGAAACACAAAGTGTCTGAAACGCTGGTGTGCCTCCTCGTCTAACTCCTCGTTCTGAAATTGTTTTGGCTAATTAATCCTCATTAATCTTGCATCAATCAAATCTAATCTGGTTTTCTATTATTGCTGGTAATTACACATGTAGTGCCAGCTCTGATTACTCTCAGTCTGAAGTGTTGAGTGGGCAGAAGCAGGAGACGCGAGCTGTCATTGACTGAAACTAATGCAGGAGGGGGGGAAGGCTATCGACATCTCCGAGGAGCACTTACTTTTGATTTACCTGCAGCCCAATGACTTCCTGTCCCCTCCACATGATACACAGCTGGTGAAATAACACTGTATTTTCTTGGAGGTGTGTGCGCCGAAGCACGCAGGCGCATAAACACACACTCCACCCCGAACACACTCTGATGAATTATTTGTGACGGCTCCTCAATTTTCAAAGAAGCGAGTCCTGCATTGATCCGTGCGAGCTGCTCGGCCCGTGGACGGATGGAGAGGAATTCTGTCTTATTTCAGCTGCAAGATGGAAGCAATTAGAAAACAGGGCAGCTGCTGTGAGGGCATTGAGCAGCACACACACATTCACACACACTTTGATTCATTTGCAATTTTTTTAACCTAGCTGGAAAAAAGTGAGGCATGACGCTGATTCAGTTCACACCTGGTCAGACTGGAGTCAGAATGGGGTTAGATGGTGTCGTGCATCAGCTGAAAGACATTCGGGTTACTCGTGTCATGTAGGGAAAACGGGGGGGGGGGGGGGGCTCGTTGGCGGGAGCCACCATGCTGGAAATGCTGAGAGCTGGAGGCGTGTTTTAACAGTTACACTGCACGCTTCCCGCCTTATTGCGAACAACTTATCCTTGTTTAAATCAAAACAGATGCGTTAGAACAAAATTCACCGTTCAGCGATTCAGCCCATGAGGAAAATAACTTTTTAAAAGCAATATTGTTTTTTTAAAACAGGCTGTAAACATGTTAATGTCTGCTGTAAAACTGGCTTTTGTTGAATGTGGTGTGTAGGTGACTTCCCAGGATCTTGGAGAGAGCCTCAAGTGGACACTCGATGAACTGCAGGATTTTGCGCTTTAGCGTCGGCGGTCTGAGGAGCGACGTGCTCTCCCTCAGACTGATCTGAAACATTTCTCCAATCAGACACTTTCTGGCTGGCTTTGACCCCGCCCTACTCGATCCATCCCCTGTGCGGGACTCGATGATTGGCATCATCACATCGACATGCTGAGACGCTCTTATTTATTTCTGCTGAATGTCAATTAGTGCTGCGAGGCTCTTTGGATGGCATTTCAATCTTACTCATGTCGACGGAGATCAGTGTCACAGAAGGAAGCTGGATGTGTCTGTGCGTAAGTAATGAGATTCTTATAAAGGCATACATTAGTGCCAGGCGTCACTGCGGCTCTGCATTATGACTCATTTATGCATGTCATTTCTCATTTTAAAGCACCTCTTCACATCCATTGATTTAATGAACTTGGCTCGGTTTGTCCTTTAGACTTCTTGACAACAATGTCATTTTAATAACTTCTCTCTTTAAAATGAAAAAAAAGAAATGAAGTAACGTCACGGTGAGCAGCGATGCAGCAGGAGAGGAGAGGAGAGCGGCGCAGTCGACGAGACTCTGTCCCGTGATGTGACAGCTTGAGGAAGAGTGACCTTTAAGAGATGCAGATTTTCACTGAGGATGTCCTGATGAGAACAAATGAGCTGTCGTCGGTGTCATTTTACCAAGAATCATTCTTAAATAGAAGCATTACGACATTTTTTAAAGTACAGGATAACATCGGTGAAGAGACTGTGGTTTGATTAAACGTCTGAAGCCACTTTTACGTGTTTGGGCCCTGTGACCGTTTGAACACTGATTGAGCTGAAGATGAAGTTTCCTCCTGAGCTACTTCGCTGTTTTATCTTTTCAAAATGACCGCCTGTGATAAACTTGTCTCACACATGTGAAGTATATCTGTTTATAATTCTTCTGTAAAGTGCAACAGAGTGGCGTCTGTTCTGTTTAGTGATGTAAGAACTGGATCTTTTTAGGACGATTCTTCTGCTACTTTTTTTGAAGAAATGTTCTCGGGGCTTTTTTGTCTTTGCTTCAGAGGACACTCAGAGTAGAGAATGACATGCGAGAAGGTAACCACAGGTAGGACTTGAACCCGGGTCGTCCGCTTGGAGGGCTCCAGCCTCCGCTCATGAGGAGCGACCTCACGCCACACAGACTGTCACGAGCTGATCGGTGTTCACGTGCTTCCACTGGCTCCAGAGCAGAGACACAAGGCTTTGCTGGACGCTGGAGCACGACGCATCAATTTAGCAGAGAAAAGAACAAGCGGGACAGGAAGTCGGACACAGACACGACAATAAAACATCCGGTTTATTTTCAGAATAAAACACCCGTATGTGTTTGTTAATGTGTTGATGAGGTTTATAGAGAGCCAACAGTGAATGTGTCACTCATCACTCCGGCTGTGCTCTCCGTGCTGCAGATGGAGAACGCAGCCGCTGGCTGTTGACCAACAAAAGTCCTCCAACCTACACGACCGTAGAGGTCGTCTGTCACGTAATACGACCCATAGGAGCGTTTCCTAAATTAGCGCCCCGACTGGCGAACTGGAGAAATGCTCGTAAATCGTCACCCTGCACCCTCACACTGCTTGATGCGCTGACCAAGGTAAGTGCTAATTAACTAAAAAAGTTAGCTAGCTTGGACTTGGCTTAGGGTTAGGGGTCAAACGTCATTCGATGATAAACACATATTCACCGAGCTGAGGTTATTTATACGTCCGCTAGAGGTCGCTTGCCTCTAAAATGTAAATATGGGTCGTAATTTGACGCTTGGTGAAGGACAGGCTCGTGAGAGTGGAACTAAAAGTTTCACATCAGGACGACTTGCTGATATAAATGCTGTTTTTACTGACTTGTAGGGGGAGGTAGAAGAAGCAGCAGCAGCTTGAGGCATCATTTATTTATTTCATCCCAAAGACAAAATATTGTGGATCATACGATAGCTGGGGAAAAGCCCAAAGTCATGCATGGCTAAGTGTAACATGCTAATATTAATATTATAAGTGATCAGTATGATTCGTTAAACTCATTTAATTTCCAGAAGTGATTCTGTGAATTTATATTTCTAAAGTTCTTCAGTAAAAGTTTTAAATAGTAAATCCTGTATGTTTTATTCACCTTTTAAGATGACACTGGCCCTTTAAGAGAGACTGAAAAAAGTAGGATTTTAAGCTGAAGAACGAAGCTTGCATTTCTTGAATAAAAGTTACACAGAGTGAAGGACGAGTTCTGACCCGGTTCATTACCAAGGGTGCAACACGAGCAGTGTAACATACTTCATCAGCTGTGTTCACTCGGTCAACATGTTGCCCTTGTGGCACTCGTTACTTTAAGATCAGAAAAAAGGGGAAAACATCTTCGATGGTTCTGCTTACGCTGGAGTGACGAGCAGTTCTCCTTAATTGGAGTCGGTGTTTTGACCCGGTTGCTGTTTTGCCCTCAGTGAAATGCGGGCTCTTATCTCAAGTGCTGTATGCAAACACACGCAGACAAACTAATGAGTTAACAGACTCCAGATGAAATATGTGTCAGAAATCGGACAACTTTTGACATGATGACAAACTTAAAACCAATTAAAAAGAGCTTAATGAAGACATGCTGCAGTATAGCATCCACACAAATCATCCTGTTTTCACTCTGACTTCTAAAAAAAAAAAATCCTGTACGTCGGGCTTTTAAAGATTGAAGTCATGCTGGTTTAATGAGCGCTGCTACCTTTGCATACACATGAGCCCCCTAATTGGCTGGACGACCTGAAAAACACACCTGTAGGTCACCAGGGGTCACGGCGGGGAGAGCGGAGACGGCTGGTCGTCCTCTTCCCTGCCCCAGACGTCAGAAGAGTCAGGTCGGCGACAGTGACCTCTCGGCAGAGTGCACGGGTTCTAAGTGGGGGTGACAGGAGAAGAGGAGCGCTGGGTGGAATTAACGGTGAAGGTGAAGCTGAACTTCTGAGCTGTAAATTAGCCCCAGGTGTCTGCAGCTGAGGAAGAGCAGCTCCGTGTTTGTGCAGTTTGTTCAGCTTTAACTCTCCGTGTTTCATTACGGTTCAGAGGCAGTGTGAGGACATTAACAACAACACTGTCTGACAAAAACACATGCAAATGTATTTTTTTTAAAGACTGATGTTTGCACTGACGGGATCCAGTAAGGAAAGTGAAACAGATGACAGCAGCTGACCTGCAGAGGCCAAACCCAGCATGCAATATGAACTAAATGTGCAGCAGATTTAACCACTCTTCTTCTTGCTCTGCCACTCTGAGCTGAATCTCCCACCATCCTCTCGTCCTCGACTTCTTTTTATAACTCCATGCTGCTGCAAAGCCGCAAGCAGCTCTCGAGAGATGAAACGGGCTACGGAATAAAGAAACACGTTCTCCCTGTTCAAAGATAGATAAACAAGATTTAGAAGGCCCCCTATATGAATAATATTAAATAATTGAAAATAGACTTAAACTTGGAGAAATGTATGAATAGAAACATGCAATTTAAAAGAGTTATTGTGCTATCAACTTCTGAAACGACTTGTGGACGGGTTACATCCTGTTGCTTGTTGCTTTTTTGCAAATTTAAAAAAGAAAAACACAACTGACATAACAAGGCATGAATACAGTAACAGATAAAGAGAGTTGCGTTGGAACTGTCTGTGTGGAAGAGAGAGCTGCTGAGGTATTTTCCGAACTCGAACACAAAGACATCCAATTCTCACATTTGGCTCTGTTCTCCATTCGGAGCATCGGAGGTGTTTGTAATGAAAGCTGCTGGTCAGCACACAGCGAACGGCTCGCAGGACGTCCATTGATCTGCAGCTTTGAAGAAGTGTCGACAACAGAGGAGGCCGACAGGAGAGCGCAGGAAGTGAGACTCTCTCTCCTCCTCCTTTAGGTCCAAACTCGTCCTTTATTTCTACCAGGCAGCCTTCAAAGACTGTCCCTCTCTCTCTCTCTCTCTGTTCCCGCGAGCGCTGCCCTGCAGAGGTGAGGCCGACAAGTGAAGTGGTAAATGTGTTCATTTGCAGGCAGCTCTCATTGTATCGACTTTCTGAGGCCGGCTGATAGATGTTTCAGCGGGCAAGCTCAGCAGGGAGAGTCATTTAACCAAAGGGCATCTGTCAACCCACAAAATGGGTCCACGCGTTTCCAGCCACAGCTGATGAATCTTTTAATAAGGAGCGTCTTATTAAGAAATACGTTTCACGTACGGCCTCGCACTCTCAGGGGGACTTTGGAAAACTTTTCAACAAGTCTGAAGATGTTTGACCTACTGAAGAAGAGAGGCTTTAAATGTGGCCTCGTGATGTCTGTGATGAGGAAGAAGCACGGACAGAATCACAGAATTACAATGAAAATGGAATCAACATTAAATCCTAGAATATTGAATAAATTTACTGAAACGTGGTGGGATTTGGAGTCTTTCCTTGAAATCGAAGGCCCTTAGTCCACCTCCAGTTTTTTCTTTTTGTGAATAGTTTGTAATAAGCAGAGAGCGTTTACAGGAGCAGACGGGCGCCTGGAGAAAAAGCATCACTGGCGCTCTTTCCAAATTATCTTTCTCCTATTTTTGGTCCCACGGATCGTGTCATGTACCCACGTCCTGCCTGCTCTGTGTGGACAGAAAGACTTTTCTCTGCAGAAACAAGCAACAGTCGGTCATACAGCGGTGGCTGTCAACAGACTGTTAGATAGGAAGGATGTACAGGGCTTTCTTCTCCAGGATTCCTGAGAGCACAGCCAGCGCTTTTCTGCGCGGGAAAAAACCACTAAGGTGGACCGGGGTCCTGAGTATTTTTATCACTATATGCTTTAGTTTGAAGCTTCTCTCTCCTCCACTGCTGTCAGCAGGTCAGATTGATTGAATTGAGTAAAAAAATTAAACAAAATCTGGACTACAATATAGTAGATATTAAATTAAGCTACGAGGGAGTCAACTTTCATTTTTTTAGTTTAAAGATCTGAAAAAATGCAACGAAGCTAAATGTCATCACTTGAATATGAAAGGAATTCACTGAAGGACTTGCTTGCTTTCTTTTATCTATAGAAAAACAATAATATGTTGTTAAAGGGTTAATATGTGCTGAACAAGGTAAAAACCACACTCAATGCAGAGGAAACATTTTAACTGAAACGTTGGGAGGTCGTAACGCAGGAAGGCCGAAAAATCCAACAAGGTCAAATCCACAAAATCCCAAAGTCCAGTTCATGAAGTGAAAAAACCAGGCGACCAAAACTCAACAAAAACAAGGCTGGAAAGCATGACGCACTAAAGAGAGCAGCAGATAACAAAATAAAACAGGAAGTGACCACAGGGATACAAAATAAAGGTATCTTAACAGGCAGTGGTGTCTTTAACAGTACAGGCTCACACAGACAACAGATGGGCTGAAAAAAAAAAAAACCTTGACCCCCGGGGACAAATAAAGTTTTTTGAATTGAATTGAAAAACTTAGCTGCTGCTAATCCCACAAAAAGGATTTCTTGACGTTCGTTCCATATGTTCAAGGTGACATTTCTTGAAATAAAAGAAAATATTAAACGACCTTAGAGCCACTACTGAGAGAAACCAACATTAACTTTGTAACCTGACAAGAGGAAGCATCTGTGTGGAGCGCACATGGTGACGGGGTTTTCTGATGATCTTTGTTGGTGAAGTCCGTGATAAAGAGGAGATATGATCTATTAATACAGAAATGTGTGTTGTATTATACGCTCAGAGTCCCCACATAACAATTATAAATCAGCTCACAAGTAACAGATGAAGTGTAAAAGCAGAATTCAGATTCCTGCAGAGTCGAGGATGAGAGAGAGACGTGGACTGAAAGACGAATCTTCTCTTATCGCAGCTCGCCCAGAAGCTCCTTTTTCTCCTGAATCATGTCACTCAGGTCTTTTGTGTAAGCTACAGAGGGTCGCGTGTAACTTCTGATTCTTGGTCTGAATTATTAATGAAGTAAAATGATTAATTTGCAGAGGTCTGACGTCGGGGAGGCTGCGGATTGGACCGCAGGGACTGGGGCTGTCATACAGCAGATGGAGTCATAATGCAATCTGAGCGAGCAGCAGAAATGGACCTGTCAGCGTCCTGATGAGCTCAGTGTTCGCTCAGAGGCGACGAATGAGTCAGGATGCTCACATTCAGATTAAATCTACACCCTGCATGTGCTGTATATTGAGATGTCAATCACGTTGTCCGCTGTACCGTCTCCAACACCGGCGCATCATTTTCCTACTTTCAGTCTGTTTATTACCGAAGGATTTCAAATGTCACCGGCAGCGTCGTCTGCGACCACGCGCCTGTCAATCCTGAGTTTTGTAATCAGATTTACAGATGATTGATCTGCATATAGACGTCGACACAGACGACGCTCACAGGCTTCCAAAACATTTGAGCCCTGGACGTTTTTATGTTGTTTTTTTTTCAAACTGTCACTTCAAGCGAAGTCACAAACTGGGAAACTCTGCAGGATAAACTCTGATGTCACTCACTCAATCTCCAAACTTAAATTTTGATTTTCACCGTCTTTTTCCAGCAACTTTTCCCACTCCCGGCGGCAGCGGGCTGGAGCCGATCCCAGCTGGGCGAGGCGGGGAACACCCTGGAGTGGTCGCCAGTCAATCACAGTGCTGACTTACAAGATGAGACAGACAACCAGCCACGCTCACATTCACAGCTACAGCCAATGTAGAGTCGCCAATGGACCTTAAGACCGGGCGGTGGGAGGAAGAGCCCACATGCAACCTCCACACAGAGAGGCCCGTGTCCAACAGGGATTTGAACCAGGGATAACCTCGCTGTGAGGCTAACCACTGCACCACCCTGCAGCCTAAATAAAGATTCACAACTTTAAAAAAATAAATCCAAACTTTGCCTTTGAAGCAGTCAGTTGAGCACAACACAAGGCTGGACTCGTCAAATTTAGCGAACCTCTTCATCACCTCCATCATCAGCCTCAGTAAGTTCTTTCTGCGCGACAAGCTTTCCCCAGTAGTGATGCACGTAACCTGAACAAGGTGAACAGCCTTTTGTTGCCTCCATTAAAACAAGCTGTTATTGATTAATCTTCACTTCCTGCTTATTTGCAGCAGCGTTCCATAGAGAAGTACTTCCATCGTTTCCTGCCTGAATGTTATTAACAGATTATCAGTGAAGCTGGTGTCGCCTACAGGAGCTGGGCGGACCATCCACTGCTCCTCTACTAAGAGGGAAACACCGAGCCTTGAGAGGGAGCTCGGGGCATGTGTTCTTTTAAGTGATCCATCTGCATTAGGGGTCAGTACCCTTCGTACCCTTAGTAACTTATCAGCATTAAATCCAAAGAAGCTGATGTGAGAGCACAGCGGGATATAACGAGGAGATCCCATCTTGTTCCCTGCATCAGTGCTAGTCCAAAGCCCGTTAGCATGCGCCATGTTTTCTGTTCTCCAGCAGGTTCTTCTGTGCTCTCTTTGTTTATGTTGAGCTGAAATTCTCGAGACATTTTCAGGAGTGTGTGTGAACATACACGCTCTTTATGCAGAGCTTTAAGCACTCATCCTGCATTATATTATTGACCTCCTGAGGTGTTTCTTGGGCTCCACCATCAGGCGTACTTCAAACTGCCTACTTGGTACATTTTGATGATAACAAGACTTCACAGCTAAAGCCACTGCTCTGTGGGGTGTTAACAATGATGATGATGCTACATTAAGTTAGCACAGGTAGTCAAGGTCATCAGGAAGCTGCAGTCGAAGGTAGCTAACGTATATTCCACCTTCAGTATTTTTCCCGCTCTGATGTAGAGCCTGTCGGTGAGATTCCCTCACATTGATGCAATAATAAATATTGCCTTTAGCCCAGTATAACCTATAGGCACATGTTGATGAACATATTTCCCACACATTGGCTTTGTAATATTGGAATAATTAGAGTGGTTACTTGGAGGGCAAAGCAAGGATATCAGCAGAGTGTCGAGCTTTAAATTCCAGCACTTAGCCAGGTCCGCGGTCTAATTAGAATGAAGTAACAAAGGTACCTCGGCGAAAGGTGAGCGCTGAATCTTAATTAAATCTGCGGCCCCGGCTGCTCTTTAATTCATCTTCCTGTGAGAGGATCACATCGAGTAATAAAGCTGGATGCAAATTAATCATAGCATAAGGCCGTGTCTGTAACTGCTGCTGTTGTGTTTCCTCGTTTCCAGAGCTAAGCACTGTGTAAATAACCACCAGCCAAGGACAGAAGCCAGCAGTGTTTATTTGACCTTCGACAACTTTCATATGAACGCTGAAAGTTTCAATTCTTTTTTTCTGAAGGGAATTATAAAAAGAGAAATAAATGTGGAGCCTATGTGAGAACACGTGAATCCTGCCTGAGACCAGCTCGACTCGATGCCTAAATGCAGTACGTTGCTGCTCCCATGCTTACATTAAGTATTTACAACCAAGATAAGGCACGTTCAAATTAAATCAAATCTGACTTTGAACAGAGCCACACAGATAAAAGGACCAGATTCAGTAAAAGCAGAGTTTACTACACAGGGAAGCATAAAGAGGAGAAAAAGCAAATCCAAAATTAGCAGGTAAAAGACAAAAACTAGAAGGCAGGTAAGGTAAAAATAAAAACACTAGAAGGCTAACTGGAAGGAAAAGGCTGGACACCAGGAACACAGTATGGACTGGCAACATGAGGGAGGACCGACTGGATTTGCGTGGTGCATTCATGCGGTGTTGGACACATCGGAAAAATGAGTTTCTGAATTGTAAAAGCACATGAACAGCTGCTCAAGTCGGAACAACAACTCGGAAATCAGGAAACTAATTAAGTATCCGACTTGCAGCGTGACGTCAGAATCGTCATCACTTTAACGGCAAAAATCAAAATCCTTTTTGAATAATTCACGTATTGCACGTCTCACTTTTTGCTCTAATCTTAATGAAACAGTTACATTCCTTTGATCACCTTTGTAGCATCAACTATTCTCTCAGACTTTACAAACTCACTGACCCGAGCAGCACGGCTAAATACGCAGACAATCAGCGACTAACGAGACACAGGTGCAGCGTAGCCAAATCCTCTAGAAGGAAAGTCGCTATTGGCTGTCCTAGAAGTCGCTAGATGACGTCATTGACTAGTTTGCATAATTGGCAATAAGCACGTAATGGTAATTAATGGTGTAGTAGAGAAATGGCGTTTTAAGAGAGACAAAAAAGGGAAGTAAAAAGAAAAGAAACAAAATGTGTTTTGAACTAGAAATTAATTCTCTTTTGTTGATCTTCATGGTTTTTAGCTTCTTTTGCCATCGAAATAGGACATCACTTCTCAACATACATTTGTCACGAGTAGCTTCTGACGAAAAAAAGTCAACAAGAGGAAAGGGAAAGTCGGCAGATTTAGCAAGAAAGTCTCCAAGTTAGCAACACTGCACAGGTGAACACGAGGAGCGGACTCTCAAAGACAGAGACAAACAGGACTAATAAAACAGGAATGGACAATAAATAAATAAATAGAAAGCAGACATGACCTCTGTAACTTTACGGGATGTGTCAGCTTCTCACTCATCTTTGCACATGGTCGATGCTCAAACTTCTTCTTCTTCTTCCGCTCGCTTTCGGTGCTCTTGTTTAATGACCCTAAAATAAGCACGTGTGAAAATCCGTTCCTGTGTATGTGCCCATTATGCAACTTTAATGGGAATGAATGGGGCGCCATCTTTAAACACAGGAGCCACTTTTTCTTCATCCATCCTTTCACAGCACACAGAGCTAAAGCATGAAATGAAAATGGAGCCAGAAGGATCATCTGTATTTGGCCAGTGGGGTATTTTAACATACAGCAATGTACGTATCTTTAAAGCTCTCTCTTTTATTAGCAAATAGCAGCTAGCAGTTTGTTTCATGCTGGTGACATCTACTGGATCAAAAAGTCGCACAGTGTTCCTTTAATGCACTTCATCTGTACACACCGAGCAAGAACCAGAAACTGTCTTTGCAAAAGAAAATGTTTCATTTTTTTCTTTATAGCGTCCTATTAAACTTCATGTTGAATTAGCTCAAACACCATTTTGCACACATTTATGAAGTTCTTTAATGGATGTCTATGTTGGGTCTCTGAGGTGAGCTGGGAAGAGGAGCGCTCTGCTACCACCTCCACACTGACAGAGGAGGAGGAGGAGGAGGAGGAGGAGGAGGAGGAGGATGAAGTTCAGAAAAAGAATCCAATACTCATGAAAAGCTGATTGAAATCACAGCGTTTTAAAACTACTGTAACCTCGTGTTGCAAATACAGAGGGAATTCTGCCTTGAATTTTTACCAGTCACACACGAATGAATAAGGTCGAAATGGAAGAAGAAAATCTACCTGAGTTAGTCGTTCCCTGGCTGCATGTGGGATTCAATTTAAATCACTGCAATCCTCAGACACTGGACTTTCTGGATTCTATTAAGCCCACATCATCGGTATCGTTTGTGTTCTCTTAAGGAGGTCGTTAATTAATTATTGGTGAAGCTGTTCTGTGAGAGAACTTGTTTTAAATGGATTTACTTCCTGACAGGAAAAGGTTCTGTAACAGGAAAGGTTACTACAGAGAGAAAAACGCACAAAGGCAAAGAACTGGAGGTGAATGAACTGTGGTGTCGCCTCACGTTTTCGGCCAACCACTACGTCCGTTCTGCACACGAATAAAAGGAAACAACTCTCCAGGCCAGCAGGTGGCGCTGGTCCGTTTTTATGACACGAGGGGACGCCACTGTCGCTCACCCTCATTTTAAAAGTAGCCGAGAATAATGTCTGATAAAAAGTTGAAAATGGCGCCCGTACTCTTTCACAGAAATATGAACAGGAGAGGCGGAGGCAGCAAATAAGGAGAAACTGCACTAAATGGGTGAAAACACAAGATGATCAAGAAGCGTTCCCGAAGGTCGACGGGAGCCGACGGGTAGCAATGCAGCCGCAAAAACCTCGGACGACGACCGCTCACCGACGGTTCAAATAAGACAAACGGCCGACGATCTCCTCGCTGTGTCAGGGCCCATAGAGCCAAATGAAGAGATAAATAAATATTGTAGTTCTTTGAAAAGAAATAGATTTTTAAATGTCGAAATATTCAAGTGATTTTATTCATAAAATCCGTTTTTTTCCCGACGTGTAGAGAAAGCGTGTACATCCATGTCCATCCTCTCAGCTGGTGCTGTGCCGATGCTCCGAGCAGCCACTGAACAACTTTTACATTTCATCACTATAAACTCACCTTTGTAATCAGGCTCAGCTGACTGAGACTTATTCATACGATCAGAACTATGAGGATGTTTCATCTGTGTGACGAGTCACAACATGATGTGAAATGTGAGCTCATCATTCATTGATCACTGTCTCCTGTGTGAAAGGCTTCACGCATTTCGTTCCATCTAAACAGAGATCAGTGACGAGTGCAGGAAACCCTTCTGACAGCACGGCTGATTTTAATCTACAGCTCGCGACATAAACCTCTATTACACTCAGATATGAGCCCGGACTGTGTTGGATAAGTCATCATATGTGCTGCATGCATGAATGAGGAAATTTAACAGCGTGTCAGAAAAGCTTCTTCATAAAAGAGAGAAGGAAGGAGAATCCACATTCAGAGCCTGGAGTGATACGGATTTTTATCATTGTTTCGTGACGCAGGATTTTAACACTGCAATCACAGCGCTGTCGCTTAAGGTAACAATGTGATTGAAAGGAATTGGGATTTTTTTTCCCCCCACCTTTGTTTACATCCATTCAGTGTTTACAGTCGAAACATAACGTCTACGGTTTGTCAGGAGGCTTTAAAACCCACCTCAGCTCCAGCTCTCAGCCTGTCGGAGGAGGATTTCCAGCATGGAGACCGCCATCCATGGGACTCCAGCGCCCCCTGCAGGAGCAGACGGCTGGCGTCACTCAGGCTTCAAACATTAATATTTACAGTCTATGGTTATTTTTGATGTAGAAGTAAAGAGAAAGTCTCTAACAAGCTTTGCTAGGGATGATAGATGGACCAATAGAAGAAGGAAGTTGAACCAGAGGATCAGAGATCCATTCTGGAGTCAAATAGTTTGTAATTATTTTAACAAAGCTGAGCTTCCAAAGATGTTTTCTGAACAAATATACACATGAATCTAAAAACCTTCTGGTTCCCATTGTGTCTTTGTTTGGTTCAAAATGATGATGCCTGCATTTACAGACTTTAACTTTTCACTGTTAAAATACAGAAAGAATATTTATATCACAACTTTTTAAATTATTGAACAAAACTTTTATTGTAATTTGTGCCAAATCTTTAATTGAGTCCAAATTTATGTGTGGGAATAAACCGGAACGTCCCGGAGAAAAAAACCCACGCAGACCCAGTGTGAACACGTCGAGTCCAGACCAGCAGGCTTCAGACTGTCAGGACTCTACATGTCCCCACTGTGCCTGCTTGGCCTGTTACAGCCGGTGTGTCGGGGCAGCTGGAGGTTGGGGAGATGATGGAGAGGCTGAGGTGGTCACATACGGAGCAGAGTCTGTTTTTTTCTGATGTTTGTATTGGCGACGATTACTTGGAGTGCAGGCCTTCTTGATCTGCCTCCAAGTAGAGATCTTCTCCTGCTCGCACAGTTCTTTCTCCTGTGCTGCAGGTGTAGCGGACAGCTCCAGACTCTCCTCACGTTGAAGCCTGAGCTCCTCCACTTCCTTCTGGAGGCTCTCAGCCCTCAACCACTGGGCCTCCTCTTGTTTTTGGAGGTCTTGTACCTTCTTCTGCAGCGCCTGACTTGTCTCCTCCTGTGCTCTGAGTCTGGAGGACAGGTCAAGGCAGCTGCTCTTTAACTCCTCATCTCTCAGGACCTCTTCCTTCATCTCCTCCGTCTCCTGCACCACGGACTCCCCCTCTGCGGTCAACTTTTCAGCGACACCTACCAGGCTCTGGATGAACATCTGGTTCTTCCTGATTGCTTCTAAATGCTGATGGTCGACTTCATCCAGCTGTGTATGGACACCGTCAACGCTCAACACTTCACTATCAGCTTTCTTGTGGAGGTCTTCCATCTCCTTCTGCAGCTTCTCGTTGGTCTCTTCTTGTGCTGCCAGTTTAGAGGACAGCTCATGACACCTGCTGGTCGTTTGCTCCAGCTGGTTCTTCAAGGTCAGAGTTTGCGTGGAGGTCTTGATGCCGCTGCCGAAGGATTCTTGTAGCTTTGGGCCACTGGAGTCTTTGTCCTGGAGTGCTGAGATGACACTGATGAGCTCCTCCTTGGTTGTAGAAGAGTTATCAAGCGTGTCTGGTTGGATCTCAGAGGAAACATTCAAGTGCTTCATTTCATCTTTCAGCATCTTGTTCTCCTTTTCGCACTCCAGCCTCTTGGCTTTCTCCAAATTCAACCTTTCCTCCAACTCCTTGATGATGTTCTGACTGAGGATGTTTTGTTCTGACCCGGCTGTGTTCAGATCCTTCTCCTTTTTCAGAAGGATTTCCATACGCTGCAGTTCCTTCTTGAAGTCAGCGACCATCTGCCAGTAGGGTGTGTGTCCCTGATATGATGGGCGATGGGGAACACCCTGGTTCTGCCAGTGGTGCTGCCAGCTCCCTCCTTCCCTGCGCTGGGATCTGTTGTACTGCATGACTGTTCGTAGGTGAAACAGGGCTTTAGATGTACTCTTTGTGTTGTTGTTGAAGAGTCTATTTGAGAATGCTTTGTCTCTGAATGAGTATGTGACCTGTTCGTCTCTGAATGAGTGTGCGAACTGTTCGTCTCAGACTGGATCCGTGAACTGAAGAGGGTTCGGGTCAGAGTCTGTACTTATGCTTGAAAGCTGAGATTCTGAACGGCTTTAATGGTCACCAGTTCCAGAATTTCTTTGGTCTCTGTTTTTTAACAAAACATTCTATCACCATGACGACATGACATCATTCAAATCATATGGTGAATTCAAAATAAACAAAATGGCCGTCCCAAGTGGTCACTGCTGAGCACTGTAAATGAGGACGTTACAATCTGATCTATGTTTTGATGACTCATCAGTTTTGATTGGATGAAGGATCAGAGTTATTCACAATAAGGCGTGTAGCTGAGCTGATTGACAGGTGGGTGCCGTGTAACGGTTTGTCAGGAGGCTTAAAACCCGCCTCAGCTCCAGCTCTCAGCCTGTCGTTAGCTTGACTCACAGGCTGTGTCCCATTCCAGAGGTTGCAGCCTTCGTGGGCTGCATTCTAAGACCGATTACGTCACACCGGCGCGACAAGTGCTGTCCCAATTCAGCGGCTCCTTCGAATGCAGCCGAGAAATGCAGCCTTCCTTTCCCCGATTTTGGAGGCTTCAACGGTTGGATCCTTTGCCTTTGCTCCCTTCCCAAGATGCATTGCGCGCAAGGGACGTTCAACATTAATGTAAACAATGGCATCCTCAAGCCCGACCTGCGCAGCTGATCTGAATTTCACTATTAAATGCAAGTATTTGATTTTATTTCATTTAAATGGGTAACGATATCCATGTTTAAAGAGGAAGGCGACTGAAAAGCCTAATGTTTGTTGATTCCTGCTCACTGACGATGCTGTAACGTTAATGCTGTAAAGCTAGCGATAAGCTAGGCTAAAGTTACAACTCGACCTGATGTTTGTTGAGTTAACGTTAGTTTATTTCTTACTTTACTTTGTTTTAGTGGAGTTAACAGACTTTGCTACGCACACAAATGATCAAGTTAAAAGCATTTCGACGGGTTGTGAACTTAGACGGTTTGATTTGACTCCAGCAGCCAATCAGAGTAAAGCATAATTTAACGTCACATTTCTTAAACATGTTTTGATTTTAGGGAGCAAACTGCTTAGATGGTCCAGCTGCAGGGGAAACATGATCATCTGTTCACAGGAGTGAAGAACACAGCCAGCTTAGCTTGGAGGTAACATTAAGGAAAACAACCATATTATCACCATTTAACCATCTTGTACTTAAGGCTATAATTAGTTCTCATCCCATGTAAAGCCCACAATAATATGGATAATATAATGGATGCAAACTAACTTTCTGTTTTTTAAATCCAAAATAGGGCATCCAAATAAATGATTTTTAGGCCTGTGTGTTATTTTTCACCCTGGTGTAAACCTGCTTTCCGTTTTCTAGTGTTTTCTCTGTAACAGGAACTATTCTGGAGTCAATGGGCTGGGCTGGAAGTGTGTCCAGGGCCAAAAAAAAGGGACAACCTTAAAAAGAAATACATGTCATCGGTGCATTCACATTGAATGTATATAAGTTATATTCACACGAATGAATAAACTGACTTTTGCTAACATTTCTGTTGCTGTTGTTGTCAACTGTCATGATTAATTTCATCTGCAAGTGTCCAGGATCAGGAGAAGGTGCGAGTTTGGCCCTGGTTTGTCCTCATGGATGAGGTGTTGGAACAGAGGCAGTCCACCTCAACCCCTGTCCTCATTGCCTCCATCCCTGAGGACAGACCAGGGCCCAGCGAGGTGGGGGACCAGGAGGAGGAGAGGTCAAGACCAGGGCCCAGCGAGGCGGGGGACCAGGAGGAGGAGAGGTCAAGACCAGGGCCCAGCGAGGCGGGGGACCAGGAGGAGGAGAGGTCAAGACCAGGGCCCAGCGAGGCGGGGGACCAGGAGGAGGAGAGGTCAGGGAGAGAAAGAGAGGAGAGCCAGGCAGGAGAAAAGAGAGGGACTTCGATAGGCAGCTGATGGACCCCATCAAAGAGGACTTGAGGTTTCAGTAGGAGGCAGCAGAGACGAGGGCGCAGGAGAGCGAGGAGCAGATGGAGAAGAAGTTCTCCCTGCTCCAATGTTTAATAGAAAAACTACATAAATAAAAAATTCAAATAGAAATGATTTATTTTGTTACATATTTGTTATGTTTGCTATGTTTAATATTATTTTAATCTATGTTTTAATTTTATCTGGACTATGAATGCATGAAAGTGATTGAACAAGAAAAGAATTGAATTGATAACTTGTAATTCATTGATTAACTCATTTGGAGAAAAGCAGCATGATTCACTACAGGTGCAAACTAAATCACAAGAAAATAATCTGAGTTTCCTCGCTGTCGCACACTGCTTTAATCCTCCAAGAAAATATATAGATTGCACATTATTTACTGTACTGCCAGCTACCTAACTTAGAGAGCAGACAATAAGCAGACTTGTTTCAATATTTAAAATGATAAATAAAAGGATGTGACATAAAGCTTCAGTCCCAGTGATGAATAAGTATCAAGGAGTCGCTGCTCGTACTTTGCCTCAGGAAAACAAGGTAAGAATATCAGAAATACAAGAGCAGGTTGGAAGCATCTGAGTTTTCTCTTCTTCCAGTCCTCATAGCTTCCAGACTGTATACAGTTAGCCTGGCACTATAGGGAAATGGACTTTCTGATGGAATTAAGAAAAATGATAACCTAATGGTAACAGTATGAAGAGAATTATTACAACCTTGCTTCACAGTATCCTGTCTATTGTGGAGATTATCAACATGAACTAGTATAGCTCTAATAAAAACAACCAGCAGAAATGAAGTTAAACTAAACTTTGATTTATTTAACACAAAAAGGTCAAGTCTATTTCTATTATTTAAAATCTATCGCTAATATTCTATATTTATTATATTGGGGTATTTACATTTAATTTTATTGAAAGAAAAAACAAACCCAGGCTGTTCCTGTGCTGGACCATAGCTGGACAGCCGGACTCTCAGCCTTATTCTCATGCTGCTGGGATTTCTCCACCATGAAACAAACGAACGTATTGATCTGTCAGAAACGGACGCTGTCAGGGTTGCTAGGAGACCGAACAGTTGGTGACGCAAGAAGGAAGATCAGACCGTCTCATTTCGGAGACCGCGTGGATCAGCCTTCGCGGTCCACGGAGGGCGTGGCCTTCGTGGACCGCGAAGGCCACGCCCTCCGAAGGCTGCAGCCTCTGGAATGGGACACAGCCAAAGTTAGCCTGAGACAGCGTTTCCATCATGGCGGCTGCTGCTGCTGATGAGCCTCCAGCGCCCCCTGGCGGGACAGACAGGTGATGACACTGAGGCTTTGCCCTTTAATATTTACAGTCTATGGTTATTTTTGATGTAGAAGTAAAGAGAAAGTCTCTAACAAGCCTTGATAGGGATGATAGATGGACCAATAGAAGAAGGAAGTTGAACCAGAGGATCAGAGATCCATTCTGGAGTCAAATAGTTTGTAATTATTTTAACAAAGCTGAGCTTCCAAAGATGTTTTCTGAACAAATATACACATGAATCTAAAAACCTTCTGGTTCCCATTGTGTCTTTGTTTGGTTCAAAATGATGATGCCTGCATTTACAGACTTTAACTTTTCACTGTTAAAATACAGAAAGAATATTTATATCACAACTTTTTAAATTATTGAACAAAACTTTTATTGTAATTTGTGCCAAATCTTTAATTGAGTCCAAATTTATGTGTGGGAATAAACCGGAGCGTCCCGGAGAAAAAAACCCACGCAGACCCAGTGTGAACACGTCGAGTCCAGACCAGCAGGCTTCAGACTGTCAGGACTCTACATGTCCCCACTGTGCCTGCTTGGCCTGTTACAGCCGGTGTGTCGGGGCAGCTGGAGGTTGGGGAGATGATGAAGAGGCTGAGGTGGTCACATACGGAGCAGAGTCTGTTTTTTTCTGATGCTTGTATTGGCGACGATTACTTGGAGTGCAGGCCTTCTTGATCTGCCTCCAAGTAGAGATCTTCTCCTGCTCGCACAGTTCTTTCTCCTGTGCTGCAGGTTTAGTGGACAGCTCCAGACTCTCCTCACGTTGAAGCCTGAGCTCCTCCACTTCCTTCTGGAGGCTCTCAGCCCTCAACCACTGGGCCTCCTCTTGTTTTTGGAGGTCTTGTACCTTCTTCTGCAGCGCCTGACTTGTCTCCTCCTGTGCTCTGAGTCTGGAGGACAGGTCAAGGCAGCTGCTCTTTAACTCCTCATCTCTCAGGACCTCTTCCTTCATCTCCTCCGTCTCCTGCACCACGGACTCCCCCTCTGCGGTCAACTTTTCAGCGACACCTACCAGGCTCTGGATGAACATCTGGTTCTTCCTGATTGCTTCTAAATGCTGATGGTCGACTTCATCCAGCTGTGTATGGACACCGTCAACGCTCAACATTTCACTATCAGCTTTCTTGTGGAGGTCTTCCACCTCCTTCTGCAGCTTCTCGTTGGTCTCTTCTTGTGCTGCCAGTTTAGAGGACAGCTCATGACACCTGCTGGTCGTTTGCTCCAGCTGGTTCTTCAAGGTCAGAGTTTGCGTGGAGGTCTTGATGCCGCTGCCGAAGGATTCTTGTAGCTTTGGGCCACTGGAGTCTTTCTCCTGGAGTGCTGAGATGACACTGATGAGCTCCTCCTTGATTGTAGAAGAGTTATCAAGCGTGTCTGGTTGGATCTCAGAGGAAACATTCAAGTGCTTCATTTCATCTTTCAGCATCTTGTTCTCCTTTTCGCACTCCAGCCTCTTGGCTTTCTCCAAATTCAACCTTTCCTCCAACTCCTTGATGATGTTCTGACTGAGGATGTTTTGTTCTGACCCGGCTGTGTTCAGATCCTTCTCCTTTTTCAGAAGGATTTCCATACGCTGCAGTTCCTTCTTGAAGTCAGCGACCATCTGCCAGTAGGGTGTGTGTCCCTGATATGATGGGCGATGGGGAACACCCTGGTTCTGCCAGTGGTGCTGCCAGCTCCCTCCTTCCCTGCGCTGGGATCTGTTGTACTGCATGACTGTTCGTAGGTGAAACAGGGCTTTAGATGTACTCTTTGTGTTGTTGTTGAAGAGTCTATTTGAGAATGCTTTGTCTCTGAATGAGTATGTGACCTGTTCGTCTCTGAATGAGTGTGCGAACTGTTCGTCTCAGACTGGATCCGTGAACTGAAGAGGGTTCGGGTCAGAGTCTGTACTTATGCTTGAAAGCTGAGATTCTAAACAGCCTTGATGGTCACCAGTTCCAGAATTTCTTTGGTCTCTGTTTTTTAACAAAACATTCTATCACCATGACGACATGACATCATTCAAATCAATGCTTGTGAATTCAACATAAACAAAATGGCCGCCTCAAGTGGTCACTGCTGAGCTCTATAAATGAGGACGTTACAATCAGATATAATATTAAGATTTAGGTTTTTTTGGTACAGATTCATTAGGAGCAATAACAAGCTGAATGCAACAGTTTAAGAACTCCTCTCTCTTTCTCTCTCTCTCTCTCTCTCTCTCTCTCTCTCATCACTCTTCTCTTTCTCATCATTAAATATTGTCTACCTGTCCTCCCCTGTCTCCATATCACTCTGTAGTTTTACCTCTTTCTCTCTGTCCTCTCTTGACCTCAAAAACACCAAATAGGTGTGATTAGCTCATGTCTTGATCGGTACGCACTCTGGGGGGGTGCTCTCAGCCTGTCGTTAGCTTGACTCAAAGTTAGCCTGAGACAGCGTTTCCATCATGGCGGCTGCTGCTGCTGATGAGCCTCCAGCGCCCCCTGGCGGGACAGACAGGTGATGACACTTCGGCTTTGCCCTTTAATATTTCCAGTCTATGATTATTTTTGATGTAGAAGTAAAGAGAAAGTCTCTAACAAGCTTTGCTAGGGATGATAGATGGACCAATAGAAGAAGGAAGTTGAACCAGAGGATCAGAGATCCATTCTGGAGTCAAATAGTTTGTAATTATTTTAACAAAGCTGAGCTTCCCAAACAAATACACACATACGTATAAAAACCTTGGTTCCCATTGTGTACTTTGTTTTGTTCAAAATGACAATGCATGCATTTAGAGACTCTAACTTTTCTCTTTGTTTATGTTCAGATTGGAAACCATATTTATGTTATTTCAAGGTGTTTAAGTTTGTCTCCTTCACCTCTGCGCCTGCGTGAGGTGTGGGTGGTTCGTTCTGTCTCGTGAGCTGTGCAGGTGTGTTGCTGCACTCTGCAGTATCTCTGCTATAAAGCTCAATTTAACTCTCTGCCACTCCGCTCGCCTTTCTAATGAATACAAAACAGTTTTCACACAGCCGCTCTGTGCGACGCTTCGCTTCCATCCAATTTCCGTGAAGCATTCTGTAATTTCACTTTTAATGTATATATAGTCGTCGCTGTCCTTCGGTAAGGAGTGTCTGACACACCAACCCCAATGAATATGGGATGTAACCTGTGATTTATGTGATGTATGCATTCCTCGTGCTGCAGGTGTTAGATGGAGACATTTCACATAAAGAGCTCTGTCAACACTCACCTGTGAGCGGATGCAGTGTGGTGTTTCTGCTGATGTGGACGTAGTGCTGAGAGAGGGAGCTGATGAAGATCAAATCAACACTTCTCCATAGACACCACACACCGTCACCTATATGGCTATAAAAATGCACAGACTTATCGAACACACTCTGCCCTGCCTCTTCCTCGTATCCCAATCTGACTTAAGAGATCATCTTTTTAAAACATGACATTTTAAAAGCATTCCTGGTAGCAGAAGGGGAAAGGAGCCTCCTCTCCTTTTTCTTGTGTTACCTGGTATAGGGGGCTAGGTGACATCCCTGCATTTCCTGCTGCGACGCTGGCTCAGCAGACAGCTGCTCAACATGAGTCTGTGCAACACAACCTGATGGAAAACAAAGACAAATGTAACGGCATATTCCAATGAAATTGTATTGCTCTGAATATGGGGCTACGGTGCTGCTTGAAAGTGCAGTCAAGGATCAAAAAAGATCAAGTGCATTAATTGCACAAGGAACATCCGAGCCCTGGGAAGCCTACGCCTCCCATCAGACTGGAGAAGAACAAAGTCCGCCCAGAGAGGACGGCCGACGCCTCGCCAGAGACTGACTTTGCTTTGCTCATAATTTGAGATAACCGAGGAGGAGCGGCTGTTATTTTAGCAGCTGTTTTAATGATACTGGGAAGACAGCGTTGTGCACAGACACGTAACTGTATAAAAACAAAAGGTTAAAAGGGACTCAGTCGATGATCTGAAGAATCAAACCATCATGGTTCAGTCTTTGCAGAAAGATGCCTGGCAGGTTTCAAATCCGGTTCATTCAAGCAGATATATGTATATATGTATATTTCTGAAAGCAGGTTGCATCTCTGATTTGAACCACACACTGTGGTTGTTTGAGGTTTTGGATGGTTGGAGGCCGACGTCCCCGTTCTCCATCACCAGATATATTTTTGGGAAATAACTTGGATTACTGACTTTTAGTGAAAAAGGTTTACATGTAACAATCAATAAAATAAAAGTGTAAATAAAGTTCAATCGTGCTTACATGTTCTTGGTTATATTCTGCAGTTCTGTTAATGTCAAAAATGTTGATTCTGAGTGTAGTGTTGAATATTTCCTGTCGTGATTGCAGTAACCTATGAAAGTGCTTTTCTGCTTTGTGTGTTTTTAGTCGTCGGTTTGAGTCGTTTGGCTCTTCTCTTCATGCTCTGATTATCCTGTTTTTAAAGACTCCCTCTCATTAATCTAAAGCCACATCTGTGCTAATGAAATTGAAAATGAGCTTTTATCACATTCATTTTCAGGTCACTTATCAAAGGAACATTTGTATGAGGTGGACACTCGGCTCGGGCTCTCCTCTGAGGGAGCTTTTATCCTGTTCCTCCGCACTAAAGGAATCAGATTATGCTAATAGATTTTTTCTTTTCATGTTGTATTTGATAAAAGCAGCTTCAAAGTGTCGGGGGGACTCTCAAAGACATCCTATGTGACTGCTTTTAATTTCTAAAAGCATCAGCTTCAAAGAGACGGTATGACCTGAGTCGACTCTTTTGGACGGGTCTGATGGTCGGTGATTTTTAACCACTATATTTGACACCTGGACCTACAAGGTGTACGGATAAAAACAGGATATAACATATTCACACTAAATTAAATAAAGGGTTACCAAGAGATAGAGAGGTCATATTTCTCCTATCCTTTACGTTTGTCAGTAGGTGAAACATGAAAACAAAGTGAAGCAGCAGACAGTAAAGAATAAAACAAAGCTGCAGGTCGGCAGAGGTCTCCAAGGTAACTTCAAGTTGGTCTATTGTTCTGATCACCAACTGTGTAACAATGCTGGTCGCCCAGACTAAAAAGTGGGCAAAGTATCAGACCACGAGGTTAACGTATGTCGGAGTAATCCCAGGATGAGTCTGCAGAGCGCGCTAAACAGCTTGTTTTTCAAATAAAACAAAAGATCTCTGATATTAAAAAAAAAAAAAAAAAAAGAATTTCACGGGACGGCTTCAAGTCTCTACGTAAGCCTCTTTTACAAAAGCTCTCTTCTCCAAACACTGGAGAGGAGCCCTCCACTGGAAGCCCTGCAGCGTTCTGCACCACTCAGAAGGTTTCCAAACAGCTGGCCAATCAGAGGAGAGTAGGCATGTGGGTAGGCGGGCCCGAAAGAGACAGCAGCTGAACTGACATGAGGGTTAACACTGACAACAGTCAGGTAAATAAGGATTTGTTTGTGCTGTGAATCATGCAACGCGACTTTTTAGCTTTCATAGACTGACGTCATGACATGATTCTCAAGTTCTAACACGAGTACATTTAACCGTGACTATGAATCTCTTTCTGTGATCAGCCTGGAACACACTGTGTCGTTCTTCGATCAGAGAGATTTTCTTTGTTATCTCTCAGCAAACAGACTAATGTCCAGGTGAGGTGGAGGTGAGCTCCTCGGGCTGTAATATCGAGTGTCGGTGAAAAGTACAGCCGAGGGCTCGGAGGATGAATGATTAATAACAGCAGGTCAGAGCGGCTGAAGGCTAACACTCAGGACTCGTCTTTTATCTCTTACTGTCTCATTGAGCCTTCAGACGAAGTGACGCGTACCTCATAACACACACACACACACACACACACACACACACACACGCACACACACACACACACACACACACACACACAGACAGATGTTCTTCACACTCACTGTCATCTCTCAACATTTGTTGTGATCTTAGCCGCTCATTGTTAGCTCACGAGGAAGCTAATAGCACATTCAGCTGCTGCTGTGTTGGATCTGTATGCAGGGTCTGGGTGTGACATTTGGCTGAGAGATATGCTTGTGCAGCATGACATTATGACAGCCCTGACATTTCAGATCTTAATGTTGCACACACTGTTTTGCATCACAATATGTGTCTCTAAAATCATGAATCTTATTATCTCCGGCGTCAGTCTCAAATACCAACATCTGACCTCAGCTTTGGACACAAATCAGTACAGTTTAAAGGCTTATTGTGACGATCAAAACACCGCCTCCTCGTTTATTTCTGCTTGTTTTTTGTGAGTACAGATAAAAGAGATGATTCTTCTTGAATGCCTGAATACCAAGTGGGTTGTGGATCTTCAGAGTGTGTGAAGGAATGAGTTTAGAGCTTACATTTAAGATGAGTTTGATGGAGAAAAGATCAGTTTGTTGATCATGTGCTTGAGTACAACAGACAATATTGTCACACGTGTAATGTGACTTATATTGATGATGATCATAAACCGCCCCCAAGAAGAAGAACAGAAACCATGACCGTAAACACAGCAGCCTGTAGCTTCTGTTGAAACACACCAAGAGCAGCTTAAATATCGTTCGAGATCCCACGGCCCTTTTCCTTAAATTCTGCAAACTTTTCACTCAGCCTCTCCTTCACCCCCCTCCTCCTCCTCCTCCTCCATCTGGAGGCTTTTGGTCAGCTGAGTGCGGTAATCAATGGATGAAATCTGGCCTGGTACCATCTACCTCCACAGCGATTTATTCCGTGTCCATCACGCTCAGTTTAGGAGGAGATGAGGTCTGAGTTCAGAGGGTTTGAGGAGACCCGGCGGAGCGATTATCTGCAGGAGAGGAGTGATCAGACGGTGATGAGCGATCGGACAGGCTCAGGACTGGGGCAGAGGGAGACGCTGCAGAGGCTTATTACGGCTGCTTCATCTGGTGCTGTGCTGCCTTCAGCTGCATGTCCACCAGGGTCCACCTCCTCCGACAGCCTCCCCTCTAATCGAGATCCATTCAGGGGTGGAGGCAGGAGGGGGGGGGGGGCAGACAGCAGCCTGATAACCTGTCAGGACTGACACGCCCAGGTCAGACTGAACTTTGGCTCCAGAAAGGTGTGAAATGATGCTGTCAAGACACTAATACTACAAGAGCTGCTAATGGAGGAAATTATGAATATTCATGAGAACTGAAAGAGAGTTTACTTTTATACAAACTTGATTCTCATTTTCCAAATTTAGACTATTATTATTTACAGGGTTTTTTTAAAAACATTTTACACAGAAAAATAGAGATATATATCATTTAATGATGAAAACATTTCCAACAAAACTATTCCATTAATATTCTCATAAGCAGCATGAAGCTCTTGTCAATATCAGTCTTTGAGGAGTTTGACTATCAGGCGAGTCACGTTGATATTCGCTTTGTACATGAGCAGTGACAGTGTTTAAAGTTCACCACCAGGGGGCTCTCAATCGCAACAATAACAAAGAAAGATGACGTTGACGCTAGCAGGGAATCATGGGAGTGATTCTCTCGTTGAATGTCGTTCAGACGATCGGACGACACTGGACTGAGACAGACAGCTCACACCTCTTTTCTGCGGCGGTCTGTGACGCAACATCTGGCGTTTCCATGGCAACGATTCAAATTGCTACAGTGTGTCTGTCATGGTAACCGCCACGACACGTCCCATGTGTACAACTTTTCATCATGTAATGTTTCTTGTTTTGCGGGGGATTTACAATTCTAAATTCTTTAATTTTACTTTTGTGATCATAAAAAAATCCTCTCACCGAGTTTCCCATCACACCCAGCGGCCTTTCATTATCTTCACATCCCGTCTTTTCTTGTTTCGGTTCAGCTTGTTGCCCTTTGCTGCCCATGTAACAAGCCTACAGCTACAGCTCTTTTTTCCTCCTCCTGATAACTTTCTCATGAGCTCCTTTTCCATCGGAGTCAAAAGTTCCAGTCCCGCTCGGGGGAGCGTTTCAGGAGGTTTCACTGTTGTTTCCCAAAATCCTGCTTCCTGTGGTTTTTCAAATGAGTGGAGACCGATGGATGCCTTCAAGGTAAGAAACCAATCAACAGTCAGCAGTAATCCAAGTATCAGTGCGTGCACATTTTAGTTAATGAACCTAAATCTGCAAAACTGCTGAACATTAAAGTGAGATGATGCTGCTGAGTCATGAAATGAAAGAATGTCTATTCAGACAGGAAGTCACATAATCTGTGGATTAATCCAATCACACTGCTCATTAATGTAAGGATCAACGAAAAACAAAAACTGTACGGGGACAGAAAGCTGGAGGCTGAAGGAGTTGACGAGTGAGTTGTCGTATACGACAGATTCAAACACAAACAACTTATAACTCTCAGGGCCTGACTCACTCTGAGCCTCTAATAGATCCAACAATTGCGTATGATTTTGTCCAGCTCTCTGCTCCCTCTAAAAGGTCTAATTCACTGAGCACAGAGTGCTGAATAGTTCTGTTGAAAACACACCTGCCCTGTGTACTTTGCTGTCTCCACACAAAGCTGCGTTGTTCCAGCCTTGACAGAAACTCCAGACTTCCCTTTGTTTTCTCCAGTTTCCCCGTGTGTGTCTGTGTTTTGTCTATGTGTGGCTCATCACAGTCCTGCCTCCTCGTTACCTGGTCAAGCGTAACTGTGGAAGTTCGAGTTGGCTCTCAGGGTTGTTTGTTTGCGTATTTCTTTAGTTTAACACTTGTCCTTTTTTCCTCATTGTCCGCCTGCCACAAACTCAGCTGCAGGATTACCAGCTATACTGGACAATAAACCTGCTCCTGTAACCTGAACCGCTTTGGTTCAGCCTTCAGTTAGATTTTAATGTGGGAGGGTGACCTTTTTCTCGTCACAACACTAACATGTAACTTTATTGTAAGCCTTTAAAAATGCTGCTTTTAATACATGCCGAGTGGTTCAGAGACACCCTGTGCTCGGTGTGCGATTACAAAAGATTTTGGGCGTATCAGTTTTGGTTTCAGCTGTCTTCTCCTCCTGCATGGCTGAGGTCGGGTGAGGAGCAGTGATTACCTATAAGTCCATGTCAATGACAGATCAAGGCAGAGTCTATGGTGGAGGATTACACAGTCGATACAGCATCTCTGTGTACTGTCAGCCTGTCTCTCTGATAACATCAGCACCTCCTGCTCCACACCGCGCTCCACCTCCACCTCCACAGACGCCGTGTGACAGGAATCTGAAACACTGACAGAGCCAGGACTTCATTTCCTCACATCAGGAGACAGGAGGAGGTCAGAGGAGGAACCAGGGCGGTCGCTCTTCACTCAAAACTGAAGGAAAGATACTTTCCACTGTGGCTTTTTTCATCCTCACTCTGCTTTGAAAAAAAGATTCAATATATACAGTGGAAACTGTATACACGTGATATATGCAACAAACTCAGTATTTTAGGTTGACCTTCGAGCTTTAGAAATCATGCCCTGTTGACATTTTCTCATATCTAATAAGTATGTAAGACATGCTGAAAGGTGATCAAGATTGTTGTAATTCAGAGCTGCTTCAGCCTCCATTAGAAAGAGAGGACAGTGGGTAGAGTTAGTAATCAGAGAGAGAGAGAGAGAGACATGAGGCAGGTTGGGTTCCTGCATAATCATAACGAGGTCACAAAAATGAAGCTCTCGCGTCACTTCAGTCATGATCATGTCCGTCTCTCATTCGTCTGTTTCTGAACGCTCACACACTCCTGTCATTTTCTGGGGCTGTCATTGGATAATCGGCGGTCTCGTCAGTGGTACTCATTGAACTCATTACATGGCATTTCTGTCAAGTCACATTTCCATGTTATCCAATTAAATAAATCATTTTCTTAATTCACCTTTCCCCTGACTGAAGTTCAAGAAAAAAAAGCCCCCCTTAGATTCAAAATCATGTTACATCTATTAATATTCTGCAGGTGTGTGTGTGTGTGTGTGTGTGTGTGCGTACACGCATGTCTGTGTGTGTGTGTGTGTGTGTGTACTTCAGTGTGTGAACGTCAGTGGGGAGTCGTCGGTGGATTTCAGAGCCGTCTCCAGCACTTCTCTCTGATGTTCGTCTCTGATGGGTTTGGATTATTGGAGTCTTCTGAGACAAGCCCCGCCTCCTTATTTAAGCCTCCTCCTCCTCCTCCTCCTCGTTCAGTGACTGAGGGAGATTTAATATACGTATGCAGCATATCAACAATGTTTATCTGAGTCAGTGGCGTCAACGCTCTGGTTGCTGGTTAAACTCCCCGTACACGTATGTTCCCTGGAGCTCTGCAGCTCAATATAATTAAGACAAAATCTCCCAAAAATAACTTTTATAAATGAGCACAAAAAAAGATTTCTGAGAGGAATGTGCTTTGCACTTTTTATATGAATATTTACTGTTTTGTCTGTTTTGGGGGGGAGTGGCTTGTTGAGTGTTTTCAAATTTCTCACTTTGACATTTTATCCCCCAGTGTTGATATTTGCTGCTTGACATAATCTCCCTCTCTGGTTCCCCCTGACCCCCTGACAAGGTTTTTCCTCAGAGTTTGAGACTTTCTAACATTTTAAATATTTGACTGGACAGGGTGGAGCGTGTGAGTCCCCCTCCAAATGCAATGGTATGACCATGTTTGATTCTTTTAGAAGTTACTGAGATCCTTCAGCGATGGGAGTTTAGGTATTTCCAGACAACAAAATCAGAAAAAAACCGCCTTGATAGATGTTGGTTTTGGTCTGTTTGTGAGCCTTTAAAAATCAGAAGATCAAATCAAACAGAAATGTTAACATCTTCACTGTGAGTCCTGATCTCTGAAAACCTGTCAAATGTTCCTTTATTCTTTCAGGACCCTGCACCAGCAGCTACCAACAAATGAATGTCGACGCATCCTGTTCCAGCCCTCGGTTTATCGATGTGTACTTGAGTAATCTGCAGGCCTGTCAGGGAAGAGGAACCACAGAGAGAAGTGCAATCTTAATGATTGTGTTGCTTCAGCAGGGTTTAAAACACTGTGCAGAAGTCCTCTCACCACAATCTGCTGTAATGACTATTGACTTAGCATCTCAGCTAAAACAGTCAAAACAATACTTGCACAGATGTGGAAAACTAAACCAGCGAATTGATAATGTACCTGTAATCAATGACTATCCACAACTTCATTAACATCAGTATCAAACGTCAGAAAATGATTCATTCTTTCAGGAAATGTAACTACAAAGCATTCGCAGAAAACATGAGAAAATCAATGACCTGATTGAGACACTGAAACTCAGGCAGTATTTTCAGACACTCACTGATCTGTTTTAGTTCTCATTTCTCCAAATAAAATAAACATGTTTACTCTACAGGATTGTTCGGAGTCGTTGACATTTAGGGTGGCAAGCTTGTTTTTGCGATCGTTGTATGCATGTTATCATGAGGCCACATTCACACAACAAAATCTTCAGATATAACAGTTTGTATCTTGTTGTGTTTTGGCTGCTCGTCGACACAACGACGACGTTTTAGGTGCCTGAAAGGAAAGCGTTTAAAACACTGCTTCCAGGGTGCAACCTTTGTAAACAGCATCCTTTCAGTCAGTGTCTCACCTGGAGACACTGTTCCTCCAGAGACAGACATGAACATGTGCATCACGCTTCCAGTCCTTAGCTATGTACAAGTCGGTTTTGCACATGCCCAGTGGGGTTCCAGTAGGTGGCAAGCAACAACAATGGCAGACTCCTGAGCTCTGTATGTGCTGCTCACATGTTTTTCACATGTTTACACCTCACTGCTCTGCAGAAGGAAGAGTTTATGTGCATGTCATCCATGCACCTGTTGATTCATTTTAAAGTCAAACCATCAACTGCTGATCTGGAGGGTACACTACAGCGTTTCTTGCCTCGAGCTAATAGGCTTTGGGTCAAAGTGTCTCACAGTTTCTGGAGTCCATGCTTGTGTCTGTGTGTGCATCAACACATCTGCATACTGAATGTGCACTTGATTATGGATTTGCATATCTAAACCACTCAGTGTGTCCTGACTGGACCTCCTCTTGGCTCTTCTTCTCCTGTGCTGAGTCGAGGGTCACTGAAGTCAGGGGATTTATTATTCCTGCTCCCCAGAGAAAATATGAAAAGGCCACAAAATGTCAGCAGAGACTGCTGGAGCTCGTAGGATTGGCTGGTGGAGAGACTGGGTGTCCAAGTCTCTGAAATATGACTGTGATTATCAATGAAGCAAATAGAACACATGTTCCATGGTGACAAAACATTCACAGCCATGAAGGGCGGCATTACTGGCTGCAAAATCTTTTATTTGTGATTGCAAAGAGAGCATACTTCTCTGTATGGTCGTCACAGTCAGCAGGTCCAATGTTAAGATAGAAAACATGTGGAAATATCAATCCTGCTGATTTGTGTTTTGCATCTGGTTGTCAAAATGTTTTGTACTTCGATAGTTTTTGATTGCATTTGAGTAAAACCGATATACTCAATGTTATTTAATGATCCATAATGATGAAAACAACTGAAGTCTGTGAAGTGTGTTGTTGTAAATCCACTGATCCTGTATTTGATCATGTCTATAAACCCCTCTATTTCAGCCCTGCTCAGAACAGGCTGTTTCTGTGTCTGTAGCTTTAAATATGTAAATGAGCTGTGTCTGGCCACGCCCCCTCTCTGGAAGGGCTCGGGTGTACTCGCTGCTTTCTGGCTCCATGTCCTATTGTTTACGGTGAGAAGGCAGACTCAGAGGGCAGAACAAACACCTAGCTGTGGGAGTGTCACCCACCTGGGGGAGGGGCTACTGCCCTTTGTGATGTCATGAAGGGAACATCTCCAGAAGGCCTGTTTGAGCACACTTTCTCGTCATTGGGGGGTTTGTAGACAGACTACAGACATATTAGTGTAAGAGAAACATGTTGAAGTGGATTTTAATAATAATGTGACCTTGAACTAAAAGCAGGCAGGAGAGAACACTTTTCCACATTGCAGAAAAACATTGCCAAGTTTTAAGTGGAGACATTAAGCTGAAATATTTGGTGATTAAAAACTAGAAATAACCAAACATTATGTGCTCATTATGATCACAATCACAACCTTAATATATCCTCTGCACTGTTGGACTCTATGGCGCGAACATTTGTTGTGCGTCCCGCCTCTAAGAAGACAAAAGGTCAATCATACTTCAGCAGCGCAAAGTGGCTCCATTGTAAAGAGGCAGATCTGCTCTATCGGTCATCTCCTTCAGCTCCCCGTCAAGGTGAAAACTGTGATCAGTTAAGTGATGCAGTTCATTCTGTCCGGTCTTGTAGCGCCACGCAGTCACCACCGTGAGCATTATGTCCACTGAAGCCTCTCCTGAGCTACGTCCTGCAGGATTACTCTGCCAACTGCTCTCCGTGTAATTGGAACAAATGGTTTATTAATATGTTTTGATACCAATCAGGTCAGTTGACCTTGGCAGGGAGACGGAGGAGGAGGTGGGGGGAGGAGGAGGAGGAGGAGAACCTGAGTGTACATTAAGAGGACGGCAGCAGACATTCCTCTCAGCCTCTGTGTGCTGATCTCAGGACTGCAGCTCAGTTAATAATGTGGGTGTGACACACACTCTCCATCACTTCTAACACTGATATTGTCATAGCTTTGCAGCTGCCAAGGCCTACAGAGCTCATGGGAAATAGATGATGTCGGCCATCTTCATCCTCTTTGTGTGAGGAGGACTTCTCTCATACTTCGGTCTCTCTCTCACTGCTCTGTCCTGCAGTTTGTCCAAAGCTGTACTCGCGATTCTGTCGGCCTTTACTCCGACTGGATCTGCAATCTGAAGCTTTACTTATTTTCCTCCAATGATTATTTCACTTTGACACCACACTGACTGACTCCTTCTTCATCCATCATGTCTCGTTTTAGATCTGTTCATGTATATTGATTCAGCAATGATGTCATATTGGTGTCTCTGAATTTACATGTTGTTATGCCGTTTCCAACACACACCCCAATGGTAGCTCCACATACACACAAAGTCAGACATGCACACACACACACACGTAGCACAGCGCTCCTTCATTGGCTCTGCTGAAACTGTCTGGCCTCTGTTACGACCTTCGCAGACGGCGGGACCACGTCGCCTCCCCATTGAGCGCTGCAACATTCAGATCGAAGGTGAAACGTCACATACACATCACGGCTTCAAACCGCAGTCTGAATAGGACGAGAGAGAGAACTGTCCACTGTTCAGTCTCAGTAAATGTATTTTTAATATGGTACAGAGGAGGGTGAGGGACACTTTTAAAAACAGGAGTAGGTTTGGTGCATAAATCTACAGAAGTAAAGTAGCTGCCTTTTTTAACAGCCCTCTCCCTCCCTTCCTCGTGCAGCTCCTACGGGAGAGACCGGATTTGTTTTCGGCACGTTTATGTGTTTGTTTCATTTATCAGGAAAGTCAAACATTTGTAAGAGGAACATTAGACCTCTGTGCCATGCCCAACAGGCATAAAGTCAACTGTGTTTAATGGTTGCATTATTCTCCTTAAATAATCATTTGGGTTTTTATTGCAGAAAATCGGGCCGAGTGCTCGGGGAGCCTCGCAACTAAATCACTTCATTGTTCCCCTGCACGTCCTTTAAACACAGCTGTGCTCGGTGCCGGCCCTGCTCTCTTTAACTGTGCAGGCGTTCTGCAGCGTCCGCTCTTTTACGTCTTTGTACGAGCACAAAGAGATTAAAAATCCAACTGTCATTGTTTCAGCTCTCAGAGGTTTCACTGAGTCTTAGAAGAGCTACACGTCCAATTCAAAATGACAATTTTCCCTTTTTGGGTTTTCTTTAAAATATTATGAAGTTCCTCAGTGCTGAAGCTTATCGACCAACAGGAACAGTGTGTTCAGAGTTATACAGTTTGGTCTGCTGAAGTTTCTGTAGGCGGTTCTTAAATCTTTGTAGCTACTGTACGAGTACAAACAAATGCTTGGTCTGCACATCCAGACTTATTCTTAGACTCACACTGCAGGCATCTAAATGCCTAAACATCACAGACAGAAAGTTCAACAGTTCAGGAAAACAGGCCGAGGGCTGTTTAGGAAAAAAAAAAAAAAAATCAGGCGAGAGAAACGTTTCTGGAAGAGAACATGGAGTCAAAGTTGACTTACTAAGTTACACTTTGGTTTCTGCACAGAAGTTCTGGCTCTCAGTTTGACCTCCATATACAATAAATAGTTTATATAATCTAGAGTCCCTGGTTTAAACCCGCTTGACCCACAGTTTAATGTTCAAACTCAGACGTTGTACAGTCTGTTCAAATCCGAGACGTTCCTCAAACTTTGTGAGCTGAAGAATCATCGAGAAGATTAAAAGTATTTAGAAAAACGACACATTTTTACTTCTATTTCTTCTTCTTATCTTCAACTTTTCTTCCTCACCCATTTGAGGCGTTAGCGGCGCCCCCTATGGAGGCTGGCGCCACTAGCTTTAGCCTATACTGCCTATGCCAGGGGCATATCGAAGTGAGACGTAAGGGGACGAATCTGCAGCGTAAATAAAAAAAAGAGTGGAAAAGCTCACAGTGGGGTGTTTGGCCCTGAAACAGGGGTTCTTGTAAAACAGGAGGCAGGAACTTGTAAGCTCATTTGGAAGTTCAGTCTTTGCTCTCTACATTGTTAGCCTTTGTGTAGCATTATAATGTATTTTCCAGAGTTCCTTATGCAGCGTTTAATTTCCCTGGAAGACGAGATGAGAGGCACAGCGTGGAAGGCTTTGAATAATGGCAGTCGACTCAGCCTCGGGGTAATTTTAGCCACACTTTGCATTAAGAGGCACCTCCAGCGCTTTACTAATTTCACTGTTCACTGACCTGTCCACAGTAACCCATTTGTTTCTGGACAGCGCCCAACAGTGCAGCGACTAACTGGAACAAATACCTCGAACTGTATTAAAAGGAGAAGCCTAACTTATAGTTTTTTTGTAGACGTAAAGCTTCAGAGCGATGTTTCTCTGAACACGTCAGGGCTGAAAGTGAGAATACACAATGAGTGTGTGTTTGCCTGCATTCATTCGTCATTTAGACAGTTTGATCTTTACTCGAACGTTCCAGCTGGACACAGTCCAAGTTTAGCAGAGATACGAGTGACCTAAAGTTCTTACTCTACACCGTCTCTACAGCAAAGCATAAAGGTTCATAAAGTCATGCTTGTTGGCAGCACATACGAGAATGCAGAAACTTTTTTTTTTTTTTTTAAAGGTTAAGCTCAAATATTTTCCCACTGAAAGCTTTTCACTTTTGGCCTTGATCGGGCAAAATAAGAGCTAAGTGGTCAGCGAAAGCGGGGTCCACACTTCAAGGTAATCGGGACGATTTCGATGCCCGATTCCCAAAAGTCAGCAAAGGCCTGATTATTCTACTTTTCATCCAAAGACTGAAAATGTTCTTTGACTTGTTGCAAATATATACCCTAGACTGTATATTTATATGTTCCACACAAGGTGGCACATTTTCCAATACATACACACTCTGCTGTCTTGATATAATCACTATTGATTCAACTAAAGCAAGATGGTCAAAGTCAAGGTCACAAAACAAGAGGATTAAAAACCAATGATGACGTCACAGCGGCCTCGTATATTTTATCAGTTTATATTGTTTTACTGCAGTTTAGCACAGAAGTTCAGTCCATGTCACAAAAACATTTCACTGCACATCCTGTGTGAGTATGTGACAAAGAAAACCTGCAGTCACCTGGTTCATGTGTTTCAAGTTGGAGAGTGAAGCATTGTGTGTTAACAGAGTTTAAAAGCTGCAGACGGCACGCACAGGTTGGACTCAGCCTGGGATGATGAATGAGACGACACAGACACAGCAGCGATAAACAGCGAGGCTGCTGGAGCAGACAGGAGCACGCTAACGTCCTTGTTATTGAGGAGACAACAGCAGAATTATCTGGGAGACTTTCTGTTCGGAGACAGCCGCTCAGGTTTGGTAATGTGGAAACAGTTTCTCATTCCAGACACTTTGCACATGTAAACACTTTTTGTTTAGCGCTTCAGGATACAAACACACCGTCACAAACACACAACAGGAAATAAACCACAGTATAAAGTCCTTCTAATACGAGGTGTTGGACAACAAATGTCAGTGATCTGATTCTGATCAGCTGACTTTTTCTTTTTTTTAAAGGAAGAATGTGCAACATCTTACACAAACATATCTTATAACTCCAGTGTGTCCTGTGTGAATGTGTGTGTGAGTCCTGACTGTCTCCAGTGAGGGAGAAGCTGGAGTCCTACAGTTTACATGGACGGGACGGCCGGCTCCTCCCCTCGTGTATAAAACCTGTTTTAGAGAGAAGAAGAAGAACATACTCACTGATTATTTGGATGAAGAGTTTTTAGATCACGCTAATTCTGTGTCAAGTTACAAAAAGAGCGCTAACATTAGCATGCTAACACAACAATGCAGGGCGATTGCAGCTCAAGCAAAGGACAGTTATGTCTGCCGCTTGCACTTCGACGTGCTTAATTATGGTGTGTTATAATTTATCCTGATTAATGTAATTAACTCCTTCATGTGGAAGTGAGTGGAGAGGGGTTTCAGGTTGTTGGAGGAGAGCGAAAGGTGCAGAACAGCGGAGGTGTTTGTTTTGTTTTAGAAAATCTACTGAATCAAAAATCCAAAATTTCACACATTTCTTCCTCTGAAAAAAAGAAAATCAAAATCAAACGTGATGGATTTTCTCACTAAAAGACATAACTGTTCCCACGTCACTCCCATCACCTCCACTGTTATACACACTGCGGCTCCTCTCATTATGAGCTGTTAGACGATGTGATTTACATTTTATGTCTGTAATATTGGCCACATCTCTTGTCAGCTGTGATCGCTCCCTCATGTTTCAGACCTCACAGATGCAGACAGTAGTTTGGCAGACGTGGCAGCTGTAGCTCACTAAAGCATTTCAACGAGGTGATTATCAAAGATTTGATCGGCCCTGCGCTGAATGATCGTCCAAAGCGTTGCCCTTTAGTCTCGTAATGAGCCTCATCCCGTGTCAATAAAGCTTCAGAATCGCTCTCCATCCATCACGGCACAGAGGTCAGCACGGACGCCGAGCACAGAATGAGAGGTCGGCCTTTGTCTCGGACGGCTGACCTCACTCACACTGAGAACGGACGAGATGGCGGAGCTGAGACGACGTTTGATAGGTTGAAGGTGATGAGACCAAAAAATGATGAGACCAGGCCGCACAAACAGAGAGAGATGTCAAGAAGGAGACGAGTGGAACAATTTAGATTCTAAATGGCTTATTTTCTTCCATCACTGGCGTGTGCATGTGTCAGCTGTGAAAAACAGAGCAAGCATTCTTCTTCTTTATTCTCAAGCTGCGGTGATAAATAACATAGTTCCAATGGAATAAACAACAATGTTGACATAAAAGAAAAAGCATCACTCGATCTGCCATAGTGTCAAATGGTACGGACAGTTTTGACAACTTCAGAAAAACGACTGTGATTAAAGTACTTCTACTCCCAGAATGCACTGTGTTCATTGCCTCTTAAGGCCTCTTCCAGGCTGTTCTCTACAGGAGGAAGTTGACCAGCACTTCCAATGGATGATCAAATGTGAACACAAAACAGGCCTCCATGTGCTGAATGATCTGAGAATGAAAAACCACTCAGACGATGAATGCTTGTGAAAACTACAACACAGTAAAATCCACTGCTGCTTCATCAACTCCTTTTTTTCCTCTCTTTTTTTTTAAAGATCTATTTTTGTGCGTTTATTGGAGGGATAGGAAAGTAGACAGAGATGGAAATCGGGGAGAGGGAGAGAGAGAGAGAGTGGGGATCAACATGCGGGAAAGGAGCCTCAGGCCGGATTCAAACCCTCGTCTGCACGCCCAAATTGCTCTTCACTATATTCGGACTCATTTAACTCGCCCTCAAATGTGTGACTCTGTTACATCAGTTTCCTTCCCGCCGTGTGTTTTCATCAGCTAATCCGGCCGTCTCTGGAGGGGACTCTCCGTTGGGCAGGTGAAAAATAGACCCGTGTTTGGGATCTAGCCCAGGGTCACCTCCCAGTTTGATGTGCCTGAAACCCTCCAGAGGGAGGCATCAAGAAGGAATCCTCATTAGAGGCCTGAAACCACCTCAACTGGTTCCTCTCGATGCATAAGGAGCGCCAGCTCGACTCCCAGCTTCCTCTGGATGTCGCCGCCCCTCACCCTTTCTCTAAGCTCAGCTCACTCTCCGACCGCCTGTCAGTTTCCCCATCACTCCGCCCTCAGTCAGGAACAAGACCTTCGAGAAATCCGGCGGTTTCATCGTGTCTCTTTTTTTCTACATTTCAAACACGATTTCACAACTTTTATAGAAAATGTGATTGGACGAGTTCGGAAACTAACCTGCTGAGAACGGGCAGTAATAATAGACTGTATGTTATTTAACATATCTCGACCTCTCTATTGAAAATCCCCCGACAGCTTTAATGTTTAAAATCTTTGATATCCACAGATCAAATCAGCGCTTCCTACTGAAGCGGCCGTTTCCTCCTGGGGGTACTTTACACTTTCATCCCAATCTAATCATATCGACTGTGATTGATGGTCATGCTTTTTATCTATATATTATTCATCCTATTATTTATTCACTCTTGTAATTCTGTCGTCTCCTTTTTGTCTCCTTCTCGTCTCTCTTGTCTTTTCTTCATTCATGAATCTCACACCCTTTTTGTCCTGTGGTGTCCTTCCCTGTCCTCGTCTTCCCGCACATTCCCTCTCAGTCTTTCACCTTCACGTTACCTCTTCCTCCCCTCTGTCAAGCTGAGCTGTGCTGCCGCTTCTTTAATGCTCTAATCAGCTGGAAGTATTAAGTCCAGGGTTCATTAAGAGTTTACCTTCACTACCTCGGCCCGCTGTGTGGTATCTGTCGATGGCACACTTTTCTCCTCTAAACTTCTGAAGTCGTTAGAAATAGCAGCCACATTAGTCATTTTGGGAGTTATTGCTGGGATCTTTAACAGACTAAAAATGTGAGAAACAGGTTTCCTTACGGATGTCGGTGCGAGAGCGCAGCACAAAAATCACACAGGACGGAAGATCCAACAAAAAACCTGCAGCCAACACTCTCACTTCGTCTGAATTTGTATTTTCTCAGGCTTTTACCAAGCTTCTGATCATTGTGCTTTTTCTTCAACCCTTAATACAGCCAAGTGTTTCCACCTTTCATTGCTCGTTCTAAACTTCACGATTTGCATTCTTTTTAAGTCCCAACACTGACCTTTAAGGAAACATCCTCTGAGGTGCTCTGTAGTCTTTCTCCTCCTAATCTGACCTTTACATGACTTCCATCTCACTGAGCACAATCCCCGGGATGGTTGGTAAAGGTGGCACTTCCAGGCACTCTGCCTCTATTATTGTTAGCAACTTATCCACATCCTGACATTCCCCACAGGTCTCACAACACATTGTGGTCCGAGGAGGGAAACTCAGGCTGAGAGCTCTGCAGGACGACGTGGAGGATGATTCATGACTGAGGTTTTACAAAGCAGTGGCTGTTGGGGGAAATCTGTTCTAAAAACCCCATTAAGTTCGCCAACAGTGAGGAGTAAGGTTTGTAAATTTAAAGAAAAAGAAAGGCGCAGCGATGGTTGGAAACTGTCCAATCAAGGATTCATTTAGAATTGACAGATGGTACGGTCAAAAAATCTTCCAGACAGTGTCGAGAGAAACTGGGGAATGAGATGTGGGAAATTAGCAGCCCAGTCTCACAGTTTTGCATACAAAAAACACGACATTGTAATGTCATGCAATGCATACGCCAAACTGCAATTTTGCGTGCATATGATACGCTAATCCGTCAGGAGGAGTCAAAGGGTTACCCATAGACAACCATTCTAACCTCTCCCAATCCCTAACCCTAACCATAACCAGTCGATATGTGTTGCAAGGTGTATCATATGCACGCAAAATTGCAATTTAGCGTGTGCACTGCACACTGTTATTTGTGAGCAAACTGTGAGACTGGGTTGGAAATTAGCTACAGGACGGACTTCAACCTGGATCGCTCTCTTGGAAGACGAAAGCCTCTGAACGTGGGAGGTGCAATCTAACTCCAAAACATTAATACTGAACAAGATGTGCACTAAAATCTTTGTCATTATTATGACAGAGAAGTAGGTGCAGGCAGGTCAGCAGCAGTCCTGTCTTTTATGTTTTAACTCTCTCGTCCATCAGCTGGAGAATCAACCAACAACAGGGTTTCGTTCATCTTTTCCAAAAAATCTCCCATGCTGAGGCAAGACGTAGAAGAAATGCAGGAGTGTGCTTTAAGGATGTCCATGCACCATATAGAAGGAGGTTTTGGCCAGCTGGAGGGTAGGAGACTGTTGCACAGGATCCTTCCATCCTGCACCTCACGTGGACATTCATGTATATGGCCTGAAATGTCCAGTTTTTTGGGGTCTGCACAGTGTTGGTTCTAATCCTTGTGTGGTCTGCATCTGTGGAGCGTGCATAACGTGACTCTGTTTGAGTGGAGACAAGCCTTCTGATTACAGCGAGCACGCAGCCTTTACCTCATTGTTTTCTCTGTGGATCATTTTGTGCGTGATACTTTCTAAAACCTGAAGGGGAAAAAAAACAACACAGAGAGAGAGAATGAGTCACCAGAACCTCCATCCGCTGGCCTACAACACTGTCCCTTGGTGAACACATGAGGTGTAGCAAGTTTCCCACAGTAATTCTTCTTACTCAGAAATCTGTCTACATGCACACCAGGAGCTTATTATGTAGCAGCATTGGCCTTTAACCACATATGCAGTCCTCTCTCGTCCTGTAAAAAAGCCTTTTAAACTTGAAAACATTCATCAGCCTTCTGGGTTTTTTTGTCATTCAGGTGACATGTTGGCCTATAGAAACCATTTAGTGGCACTTAGCTTCTGAATGAGACATTTCATCTACTGAGGACAACAGACTTACCCACAGAACAGTCCAATGAAAATACAGAACGTAACAGGATTCACATCCTGAATAGACTAAACATCGGAAAGAATATGAATAGTGTGACATTGAAACTTCACTGGAGCTCAGACTTCTCAATCTGTTAGAATAATAAACCGCATTGTAAGAACATTTAGCTTCATTAGCTTGATTTTCAGGTCTGTGACTGAACGACCTGAGGTGACATTTCCAACACCCACCTGTCAATCAAAGAAGCCCCGCCCCTCATTATGCATAACTTTAAGCAGCTGTTTGTACCAGGCTGTGAACAGGTTTATTTCTGCTGTTATGTTGGACATTTTAACATGGAGCTCTATGGGGATCGACTCACGTTTGAAGCAAGCCTCTAGTGGATGTTTGAGGAATTGCAGTTTGCTGCTTGTTAGGGTTGCATCATTTACGAGTGATTATTAGCTGCCCCAGTCCAGACGCGACACATTTTTCATTATGATTAAAAAATGTTTATGTTGGAAGACTTTCAGGAATAATCCTCACTGCACGCGTCCTCTACATTCTCCCATTTTATGAGTCAGGAAAGTTTGCCCTGATTATCTTTAGCTGAAGTTTATGCAGGCCAATTCACACTTGCAGCCCAAAGTCTGTCAGTGTGTTTGACGTTGACAAGACAGGAGTTAAAACTTAGTGACGTTATGAAGCATTGCATAATGTGACAGGGGAAATCGCTCAAGGCTCTGCTCGGTAAAAGTTTTCTACTCCTCCAAAAAAAATGTCAATAATGTAGTTTGGCTTTTATATTTATCGAGCGACAACGTGACACGTTGTCATTCATTATTCACCATCAAGAATGCTTCACTGTGGCCTGAACTCTGCGTGTTGTGAGTCCTAGCAGATGGCTTTAATATGCACAACACCTTGTCCAAATTGAAAGAATGTAAGAACAGAGCTGTGTGAAATGTAGGACAGGCACCTTGAGGCCAAACGTAAGTCTGTCGGGGGAAAAAAGCTCAAGTCTCCAAACCAGGAGGAAAAAGTCTGTTTTGGGGGATGAGAGCGAGTCATCCCTCAGGTCTGAGGGCAGCACCGGTTTCAGGGCCTAATTAATCACCAGTCTGTCTGAATTCAGGAGATTCAAAAGCCCCTGTGAGTACGCCTCCTCTCAGGCAAAAAAAAAAAAAAAAAACACAATTCTCTGCTGGTGCAGAGACATGAGGACTGGAGCTATCATATCATCTCCCCGAAGAGAAGCGAAAGTGAAGGAACGTGGCAGAATCCGAGCGCACAATCAGGATGTTCTCTTGTCAGATTCTCATAAGAAAACAATAAGACGTATCAGTTTCAGAGGAATGGGGATTGGGGTGATGGTGAGGGTTGACACTTTATCTCCCTCCATCTGAATATCATACTCCTTAAGATGGCTTTCCAGAGAGAAATGAATGTTGGTGCTTTGTCTGCATATATTCCTACCTTTGGGGAGCTGTCACAGAGCGGGAAGAGAGGAATGAAACATCAGACTGCAGGCGAAAGAGAAGGAGAAATGTGCATCCTCTGGAAACACGCTCCAAGCGGTAGATAAGGAAAACGGTCAGCAGTGACTATGGACGGGGTTAATAGCTGTACACTGGCTTTTAACCTCCGTGATGAAGGTTTCGTGGTTTTAATACAGGTCAAAAGATAACACACTCTTTTGTAAGGGGGTAATTATAACATATTGGATGCTGGCGGTGTTTGCATGGAGGTATTTAAGAATTGAACAATGTAAGATAAAGGTGGCTGGCACATCTCCGGCTTCTTGCCTTGTACAAAAGTGAAGCCAAAATACCTCCTGTGAGGACATTTGGAGAGCAAAAGATGGAGGGGGGGGTCGGCCAGTAGACTTGCATTATTGATGTCCCACTCCTTCCTCTGACTAAAACACTGATTTATGACAGTGATAAAAAAAAAAAGCCAAGGATCCTTCAGGTGGGCTCAGAACAGATTCTGGTGCCGGTCTGAAGGAGACACTCACAGATTCTGAAAGTTCAATGATTCTTGTGTCAGTGTTTGTTACACTGATGATTCGGTGCACACAGCACTGCAGGAGCCTGAATTGTCAACAGAGCTGTCAATCATTCCCCCCCCCCCCCCCCCCCTTTTTTTTTATAGGATCAAATCACGAATCAAAACTCATTTCTCAGAAGGATGACCACTTGGACATCAAGCATGATATAGTGAGACGATAATGACAGGAAGTGTGTTTGAGAGAGAAATATACGACGTACAGTTTGACTTTAAAGTGCGACCCATGTCCTCACTGTTTAAATGGAGGAGGCGGAGCTTATGACCAACACTGCAGCCAGCGAGCCAACAGGGGGCAATCTAGTTTCCTTTGCTCTGAGGGAGTTATCATGTCGTCCATCTTTCATATTGTTCATATTTGATAAAAATGGCAACAGAGATGATCTACATTAAAAAAACGAGCGTGGGAGGAATCTCATTGGCCTCCTGCCTGATCCTGAAGGACTCACAGACTAACCAATCACTGTGCTATCCTATTCTGTGATTTCCTCTCCTTCTAACTTTCTAACATATTAGGGATGTCAACAGAGTTTAGGTCCGTTGAAGTTTCGTAGAACAAAGTAAAGCGTGTGTTTGTGTGCTCTGCAGCTTTATGAAGGGCGAACCCGAGGAAGCTGCAGGCGAAACGCTTCTACTGACTCAGAAAAACAATGACTATTAAACTACTCACCACGGTCAACGACAAACTCACAGTGTAAACTGTCATCTGTGATGCTGGGGGCTCGTGCCCGCGAGCAGGGAGACAGGGAGGCACGTGATTGGTTCATCAGATTGGTACCTCGTGGCAGACATTGGTTGAAGTTTTTCTATTTTCAGAGAACATGAGTTATTAATTTCTGTCAGGACCTAAAGACAATTTCAACCAAAGTCTTAAAAACTGTATCTTAAAGAAAAAACACCAACCATATCTCGAAATGTTAAATGTTGCATGAACTTAAGTGTATTGAGGCCATTGTGCAGCGTTTCTCTTCTTTGTGTTCAACAGTGTTATGAGGAAAGGATTCTTTTCACAATAAGCCTTAAATGCAACGGTTAATGCCATGTATGTTCTTGCATCTTCAATGTTATTTGTATTTACCCCCCCCCCCCCCCGGGACTGTGAGTGGGTAAACAGATTCCACACAATCCTGCAGTTCTTTAGACAGCAGTGCCTTTATGTGTCAGGTCCCTCCACTATATCACTTCCCCTTGATTTGGTGCGAGCTCTTGTTTTTGCACTCACATCACGACAACGAGAGGCAGCGCGGATGTCTCAGTGTTCGGAGGCTGCCAGGGGCTAGCTGAGCTAATGGGACTGATACTTCTGCTGCTAATAAAAACGGAGCGTTGCAGATGGAGTTGCTAATGCTACAGAGCAGTTATCTCTTGGCAGGCAGAACATGCTGAAACACATCAACACACAAAGAATGTTAATTAGCGTGGTGCCTGTTGGAGGCTCATGCTGTTGTATTAACAAGTGGAGGGAGAGCAATATGTTTCTGTGGAAAGCTCATTTCATGCTGCGTGCTGCAGCTTTTATTAAGGAGCAAAGAGTCACCTCCTATAGAGGGACCTCAGTGCCCAGGAAGCCTGCCATGTGTGTCAATTATCCGCTGATTACAGGGATGATTGGTGGCCTTTTTAAAGGGAGCAGCTTTATTCTTGACTAAGGTTTGGATGGTCATTTTGGAATAATTTGATGACGACAGAAGAATCTCAACTCAAGATCCACTTGCTAAGCATTTCCTGAGCGTTTAGCTGCACATGACTGTCACGCTTGGCTAATTGAATTTCACATTATCTGAGATAGTAGCTCGAGTACGAGTGACCGAAATGTCGCACAGAGTGGAAGTTGGTGTTAAAACGAGCTGTGGTCAGACAGGCTCCTATCTTTAGGTCAAATCATTGTTTGCTGAAGAGATGCATGCGGCGGCTGAGACCAGAGTACAAACAAACTTGTGGCAGGTAATGGAAGAGAGAGCACGCCCTGTGTTTCAGCCTCATTCAATGTCCCAGCAGACTGTCTGTGTTCACTGCTGAGCGCTCAGCCATATTTGACACTTTTCATGCTTCATTTCAAATTTACATCATTACACTCAAACTGACTGTCCTAAAGCAGCAGCTGTGAGAGATTTCAACCTAAATAAAAGTCTAGTTCCGTCACGGACTCTGGGGTTTAAGATGTGAGAGCTGAAACATGATCGCACTTTTCACACATCAGCTCACAGATGGCTCCAGATACTCCGTCTGTCCGTTTGGTCACGTCCTCCCGCCGACTCCTCACAACTCTGATCCGAATGCAGCTTCGCTATCAACAGGAAGATGTACTTTTATAACGTGTAAATCAGAGAGAGAGGGCATTTGAGATACTTTGTTAAGTAAGGTCAAAGCATTGGACACAGGATTTTCCTCGAGCTCCTTCCTCAGATCAAAGCGTCTGAGGCAAGGGTTGCACCACAGCAGTCATGTAATGAAAGTCGAGTCGATGTTGAATCGTCACTGATGGAGATATCAATAAAAACACAGGAACTTTGTAACTTAAGTAACTTAAATCAGATGTTGCTGCTTGGGTTCAACACACCATGGGCCGTGGATTTATACTCAATTATAAGTCCAGTTGAATGAAGCTATTTTTCAGAACTATGTGAATACACAGCTGCATTATAAGGCAATGAAACAGAAATATATCACAACTTATTCAGACCTTTACGGGGGTTTTAAACTGGCCTCTCCTCTTGTCTTCATCGACACAAATCCCAGGGCGAGTCAATCAGCCGAGAGCCGAAAACAAAGCAGAGGGAAGAGATTGTTAAACTGATCATGAAGCCAGTATTAAATGCATTTCCATGGAGCGCATCTATGTGATGATTTAATCCCCCTTCCTCACCCGCTGGATGTGATTTGCAGCTCTCCGTACTGTCAGTGTGTCGACAATGAGTGTCAGAAAGTCCTGAGATTTAATAAACAGCTCATTGGTTTTCACTCCCTGTCCGGACTCCTGCTGATGAGAACTCTCCAGGACTACATTAAACCTCCCCCATCAATTTCATCTCCCCCAATCTACACAGGGGGGAATGATGAGAGATGATCACAGCATCAGCTCTGCAGGCACGGACAGCTCCACACAGCCTCCACAGCTCAGGGATTTCTGTGGCTGCAATACAAATCAGTGAGCAGCCGATAGGTCACTGTGACCCGACAACACGATATGCTGAAAAACAGAACGCACCGTCCACAACGGAGAAAACACTTTTTGCATTTTCTGAAGCACCGACATGACATGTTATCTATTACTGAAAAATGAATTTCAATAATAGTTTTCACATCCTCCTCACTATTTCATTTGGTTATTCAAATATTGCTTTCCTTGCAGGCTCAAAGCCCAGACACACCAAGAGGATTGATGGCCGTCCTAGTCGGATCGTCAGTGAACAATTTTCGCCCTTGTTTTTGCAGTGTGTCCAGCTCCATCGCTACCAGCCAGCTTCCAATGGCCCTTTTGTCCTTTTTCAGGCGATTCAACATGTTGAATCAGCGACTGTGCGGTTGATGAAAGGAATCTCTCTGATTGGAGGTTTCATTTATCTCCAGCTCTCGACACAGTTTCGTCAAAGACCCTTGAGCCTGCCGCTGTGGTATTTATGCCTTCACCCACTGCGGTTTATTTTATTTTATTTGTCGCCTCTGCCTCTTCTTTTTTTTTGTCCACAAAATATTTTAAATAAAATATAAAACAAAATATTTTATATTCTATTTATGCCTTCACCCACTGCGGTTTCTCATTATTTGTCGCCTCCGCCTCTTCTTTTTTTTTCCCACAAAAAGACCAAGGGCTGACAACATAAATGCTATTTTCAACTTTTATCAGACATTAATTTTAATTAAAAGGCAACCAATAAGTATGTGGTGGTTGTCTGTCGTCTGCAACTTTTTGGACAGGACAAAGGCGACGTGAGGCGCTGCCACGGGTGGTTTTTGAAGCCACGAGTTCTTTACCGTCTGATTGGCGTCTCAGAACCTTCATAGATAACTTGACATGCACCTAATCTGCAACAAAACTTCTGCAGATTCCTGCTGGTGAAACCTCTTCACAGCAACTCTCCACTGGCAGCCCTGCAGCGTTCTGCCCCCGGGAAGGCTGCCAGAGAGCTGGCCAATCAGAAGACAGTGGGTACATGGAGAGGGGCAGGCGTTCAAAAGACAGCAGCTGAAAATAATCCTCTTGAGGAAGAGGCTAAAATGAGGGTTTTTACTGTCGCAAGTATGAGATACTTTCATTTATACTTTATTTCAGACCCATAGGTCTATTTATATAAATAAAAAGGAGATGTTTGCAAAGCTCTTCTGTAAGTTTCACAGACCGACAACAAAGTTTTTTACAAAGATTTAAAAACTTTACGTTGACAAGATCAAGATCACAAAAGAATAAAATCACATTGCACACAGTGAACATCAGAATTACTTTAAAAGTCAAAATTACAACCAAGAGTTTTCTCCATCCAAAGGGAACCTGGATACTTTGTGCTCCTGAAGACATGAGTTACATCATTCACAGCAAGACAGTGCAAAGACAGAGACCCGGTTCTTTTATCACATCACAAATACAGACTCCATCTTTTCTCTTCTCCACAAATGCCACATTTCTTGACTCACAGGGTCTCATTTTTCTCACTTTGTCAATATTTTATTCTCCCTTCCTTTGCCTCGCCTCCATTCATCTTCACTTCAGATGCCGTCTTTCACCTGAGGGGCCCTCGACAAAGGAAAGCAATCTGCAGCGAGCGAAGGGGAGGGCAGGGGCCGATCTCACAGGGGCGATGCCGAAGACAGAGGAGAGAGAAAGACGAATGGAACGAGAGATAATATTGTTTTATTCTTTCATATGAAGTTAAAGGAGTGACGGTTGGTGGAAATGAGAAATGCAAATCGCTCCCAGGACCATCAAAGAGGTGATTAAGGACACTTGCGTTTGAAAAGCATTTTTTGTGTGCTCATAAGCTGCGTTTATCAGCCTACCTTTGTAAATAATTTCTATGTGGATTTAATTTTGAGTAGTTGTGGACAAGGGAAGAAATTTCCTATTGTAACTTTATCCTGTTAACAGTCTTTATGATTTGGAGCAGGTTTCTGCCTTAAAGGAAGAATGTGTGACTTTTTCATCGAGTAGATGTCGCCTTTGAGCTCCAACATGAAAAAAAAAAAATCAAACTTCTGTTTGGTCATGCCTCCTCCATACTTAAGCCTCTGTTCTCCTCCAGAGACAAACCTCCAACCCCTCTCCACTCCTGTCTGTTTATTTTATAGTATACGTTTATTTGAATCAGGGACATTCTACCCTTAGTCTCTAAAAGAGAAGAGATGCAGATTTAGCTAACTAGCTAATTTCCATCTGTTTTCCCCAGGCAGGTGATGGTAAGAGTAACATACAGGTGAAGATGTTCTAAATAAGAATACACCATAATTTAGCACGAGCGGCGGACAGAATTGTCCGTTGCTAGCGCTGCAATCACCTTGTGTTAGCATGCTAATGTTAGCGCTCTTTAATTAGCTTGTAGCTTCACATTGACACAGAATGAACATGGACTAAAAACTCTTCATCCAAATAATCAGTGAGTATGTTCTTCTTCTTCTTCTCTCTAAAACAGCTTTTATACACAAGGGGAGGAGCCGGCCGTCCCGTCCATGTAAACACAGCTCTGACAACAACACAGCCAGCAGGACTCCAGCTTCTCCCTCACTGGAGACAGTCAGGACTCACACACACATTCACACAGGACACACTGGAGTTATGCTGCATTTATGTATAATATATTGCACATTCTTCCTTAAAATAGAGGAAATAGCAAACAATATGCTACCGTTAGTCAAGCTAATTTGGCTAAATAATGTCCCTGACCTGCTTATCAGACGTTAAAATCAATGTTGCTGCTGTTCCTCTGCATCGACCCGTCTCTCTGAAGAAGTCAAAAGCTGCTGTTGGAGGTAACGGTGAATTCGCAGATCGTTAGAGCCGAAACAAGTTTATGTTTTGTTGTCTTTTCATCGACTCGATGTGCCAGGAAGATTCACCGACGGTTACTCAGCTCATTATCTTAATCATTTAACTGATGGTGTTTTTAATCTTAACACTACAGCACTGACTGCAGCCAATCGGACGCACTGGAGTCTTTTCTTTGTAGATTTTGGCTGCTCATTCTGTTTTTCTGCAAATGATTAAAAAAAAACAGGTCGTTATTCTAACCTTGTGGAAGGAAAAAGCTCCTAGCTGCATCCTCAATGAAGGCAGAGAGCCACACATTGTTATCCCGTCAGGCATATGTCACATAGAGTTCAGAAAAGGAAACCCTGCTGTTTGCCAAAGTGTGTGACTCTCCATCTGCTGCGACTCCGCTCGGCTCCTCTCCACGCTCGCAGTCGAACAGTGATGCTGACGAACAGAGGAGGAGTAAGAGGAAGAGCAGCATCACGTGTGACTCCACGTTCATTTCACAGACTTTCAATTAAACACTTCAGAAACAGCTTCGATCAGCAGTGCATGTTTCAGCTAACAGATTCTCAGCGCTGCCTTGTTTATCCGCCAACAAATTAAATAAGCAAAAAGTCAGCGCCCTGTTTCACACCTGCCAACAGGTGCCGCTTGTGTTGGTTCAGGAAGCTCTTTATTTTATCAACAGAGAAGCAATAAGTCATTGTAATAAATGAGACCTAGAAATGTTTGGTAAAGCTTTTAAAGACAACAATAGGACAGATTTTCATCAGAGAAATACTATTTTTACACATTTACTTTGATTATATGTCGATTTATTTTGATTTACTGTATGCTAGTGTTTCATTTCTGCTCAGTATAAGTCATTTTTTTATGAGCAATAAATGTCCTCTGTCCTACTGGGTTGTAAATGTACATTCAGTAGATGCTTGTTTGTTTTAAAGTTGTTTGGAGGCCCATCAGCAGCAGTCGATGCCGTCTCATCCTAACTTTCCGTCAACCTGACGACAGGCTGAGAGCTGGAGCTGTGGCGGGCTTTAAACCTCTGGACAAACCGTGCCCGCTTGTCCACCATGTCAGCCTGGGGACTAACTATGGAACACGTGTCGTTCATAAAACAGATGCATTATAGAAACATTCACCCCTCGTACAGTGTGTACACAGGTTGCTGCTCAGCTGCGTGCTGTGTGACAGGTATGGCAGACACCATCTTCTGTCCAAAGTTATGATTCATGACCACGCATGCTCGGAAAAGCTTGCCTCCATTTAATGTGTGTTGAAAGCTGCTGTAGCATGCTGGGATGAATAGCAACATGGACCAGGCTGCGTGGCGCCACTTTGAAACAGCCTCACTTCCCTCACCAGGTCATGAGATCAAGCACTTAAAGAAAACAGACTGTTGAATAAAAAGGCCGAGCGGAGTGCTGGTCGGACTGAAAGGACTCTTTAATTAGAGACAACAAGCGACTCAATAGATTGGTCGCCTGCTGCGTGTCCGCACTCCACGACATTACTGCAGGCTGAACGCTCATACTGCACCAGCAGCCATCAGGATTATCAAAAACAACGTGGTAGAAACAGAAGATAGAAAGAGCTGCACACAAACGCTTGAACACTGTGCACACTGTAAACTTGCTGCAGTTTATATTCTGGATTTTATGTTTAAATGTCAAATATTTTAAATATACCGTTGTCTGTGTGTGTGTGTGCATCATAAGTTATTGTTCTGGAGGGGAATACATTGTCTGCATTAGTTCTAAGTATTGTAGCGTTTTGGGTCATGAAGTTCGGAGACGTATTCAGCGTGCATGGGGGGTTTATTACAACGTAACACAGGCTACTGTAGGCCGCAGCCAACGCCAAAATAACAAAACAAGCCTATCCTCTCTCCTAGACACACACATCGGCTCCGTTCTCACACACATCGCAGTCCCACCTTTTCTCAAGCTCTCGACCAATCACACGCTTAAACCTGCATAGAACACAATCATAGGTCCTTGAATCCTTGGTCCTGTCAAGCTAACACATTCGGGAGAATTCAGTCACTGCCAACGTTATTTTAATCTGATCCGTTACAGTAGATTACAGTAACACTAGAGGTTAGCTAACATAGAACTGCGTCGACTCTTCTTCACTCTGAAAGCATCCAAACCTGAACACCTCTGTATTTTAAACTCTCAGAGTGATCATGTAAATATAAGAGTGAATGTTCTCTAAGTTCGATATCTGCTGAATCGTTTTTAAATTGCTTTGAGCTTTCTCTCTGAGCTTGACGTCAGCTTTCCTGCACGCTGCTCCTTCTGTGTCCTACGCTCGGTTAAAAGCTTCTCGTCCTGATACGGCGACACCTGTGTGAGCAGTCTGAGCGAGTAATGAGAGGCCTTGAAATAAATTTTCGGTGCTTTTATTGAGATCTGTCAGCAGTGAAACACTGAGCCTTCAGAGTTCCTGCAGTGCGGCCGCCTTCACCTCCTCTCCCCCTCCCGCCGTCAGAGCCATGCTGCTGCCTCCATCTCACACTTAATTACCATTTCATTTTTCATTTGTGTCCAGAGCTGGCCCCCGAGGCCCCCGGTGCACGGCCCCCTCTCCAAATGATGGAGGGGGAAAAAACAATCAATGAGAGCTCATAAAATGAATGCTAATGACCGGAGTCTGTAACAGTTCTGACGGAGTGAAATTAAAGTCTTGGATTTAAATTCCCTTTATTCAGATTTAAAACGACACAGCTACTTCTTTCTCCTCGTCTTCAGAAATCTAATCTTCCATCTGCTGTGTTTAAACATGTTTTTAAAGCCAGGGCATAATACTCACATAACCGTGCACTTTGCATTGAACCACCGTGAAGATCTGAATAATTAGACTCATCAGAACAGCAGAGAAACGACCCTGAGACATGGCAGCGATTCATGAAAGACGACACACGAGTAAAAATAAACCAGATCCCCAATCACAAGCTGACTGTTTGTGAATGCATTTCATTCCTTCATCGTGTATTTGACTGAAATATCAGGAGCTTGAAATGAGCTCTTTTATGTTTTGAGTCCCTGGATTAGTTTTAAAAAAAAACTTCTAACCTTCAATTATTTGTGGATAATACATCAAAGAGAAAGAGCTATGAAATAACATTTGCTATGAATTGGTGTTTCACAAATTAATTGGTTTGCTGCCTTATCTAAAATCCCTTTTACACTTGCGATGGACTCCCAAACGGAGACAGAAATTTCAGGGAGGGCAGAAAGTTTTAGCGCACACATGCCTGCTCGCAAAATGTTCTCAAGTCTGTAACATTTAGGATATTTAGGATATATCATGGAGACCGAGCGAGTGCCTCCTGCTCATCTCTGCTCGGCATGTTCTCTTTCACTCTCCTGTTCATATTGTGAATACGTTCAGTTACACGTATTAAAGACATGATGGCAAAAACTGTGAAAGGAGAACTTTAGAAAGAAAGTAAGAGGCAGGCTGTCCTGAAATATTAAAATGTTCCAGAGTATGAAAAGACCCTGACGTCAAGGCTTTAGCTGTCAAACAAGGCTTCGCCTATAATGAAGAACAATTGATTCCATCGAGACCTTTCTCCCCCTGCAGCTGCCTGTGGTGTCAGGCCAGTCGGTAATAAAGCCCTGGGAGGGTGCTGACTTATTTCCACAGAGTGTCCTCTTTGCATGTGGGGACGCTGCAGAGCGGGGTTGTTAAGAGCTGCTGGGAGGACAGGCTCGTTCGTTCCTGGACGCAGGTGACACGAGGGGCACGGCGTTTGATGAATGGGTCTGGGTCCTGCAGTCTCCAAGGCCTTGTTCCAGGGCTGCAGCAGGCTGCCAGGAGAGCGCCTCGGAGGCGGCTGCAGCGTGGTGGTAATAGAAACAAAGTAGTGAGAGTCTGGGTCCGTGCCCTCAACCATCTGGCAACAGCTGTGCTGCTTCACCTCCTTTTAGATTAGACCAGGAGCAGAGTCGGGGAGAAGGTGAAGAAAATTAAACGGTCATTATTGAGAGTGCCTTGGAAGCAGAGGAGGGCGAACATCTGGATTAACTCTTTAATCCTGCTAATTGCTGTTTGACATACATTTGTCGGGAAAATACATATTCCTTCCCCCTTCAGCATTTTCAACCCAAAAAGCTTGACGATAGGGATCCAGGTCCAGCAAGTAGATGGCTTCACTGAGGGCAATAAAGCTCATCTTTAAGGGCATCCATCATGCAATAAAGAGCATCAGAGACCCTCCGTCGGGCTCCGCGGAGGATTTGTTCTTAGTGATGAGCCTGAGGATTCAAAGTGAGAGAAATGATCTCTGAGGTCAGATCAATGAACGAAGCATGTGCTATGTTTATCTCCTCCCTCAAATGACACAATCAACCACACACACACACACACACACACACACACTGTAAGCCAGTTACAGGAGGCCACTCGTCGTGTGGAAACCCCCAGCCTGCAGCGAAGAGGCCGAGCTGGACGGTGCGTGTGAGAAGTCAAAGCTTTGAATGCATCCATAAAACAGTGTTATTCAGTTTGGGAAAAAGGCTGCTGGCAGAGCGAGCGCTCGGAGGAATGACGATCATTCTGTGGAACGTTGTTTAAACAGGGATCAATGAGAATATTTGGCCTCACAGATGATGCAGCCCCCCTCTCATCCCTCCTCATCCTCCTCCTCCTCCTCCTCCTCCTCCTCCTCCTCCTCCTCCTCTCTTTCAATCATCCAACCCGAATATGAATGCGCCTTCATGGCCTCTCAAGCTGTGAGCAGGCTGGAATTAATCATTTAAGGGGCTACGATCTTCAACAGAGGAAGTGCTCAACAAACAGGGAGCAGATCACGAGAGGGAAGCATGAGCTCTGTGTTTAACTTGCACGATAATTAGACCGGCTGGGATCAGATTACAGGAGTGAAAGATGAAATGATGCGCCAGAGAAGAATCAGCAGTATTATAGATCAAATCAGATTTGTCTTTTTAACCTGATGAAAGGTTTTAGCCAAATCCATGTAGACTTCTTCCTGCATACACTAAAGCCTGCTGATACGTGATTGGTCAACACTACTGTGGTGTGTGTCCTTTTGGCAAACGGCTACAATGCCCCCTCCAGCAATCACATCAGACGAGCCCTTTATTCTAACTCATTATCATCCTTTCCTCCCCTACACTGTGTGCTCATAAAGACATGAATTATTCAGACTAAACCTGTTTTCTTTTTTCTCGTTTTGTTGTTGTACCAGGCTGTGAATATGAATATCTGAATATTGTTTTAAATGGGTGTGTTAAGTAAAGTTTCCACCAAGCTGTCCAGTATGGATCAGTACAGTTTGGTACGGCTTGGTTTGGTAAAGTCTGATCCTGTTTGTCTTTCCACAGCCTATGGACTAGTTGCACTATTTGGTAGGCACTCATGTAAGCCGGATGTTGATAGCGGTTAGCTAGGTGATAGCCTGACATCACAGCATTACAAATATAACAAAGAAGAAAAATGCGACAGTGCAGTAAACAAACTCAAGTTTGTCATAGGCATGTGGCTCTTTGTTACAAAAACACAATCCACATAACTAACGAACATTAGTCGATGTAAACGCCACAACATGTGTGCCGTCCCGAGCTGAACCGAACTGAACCGCTTGGTGGAAACGGGGCGGATATGACGGTGCGTTCCAGATACTGTACCTCGGATCTGCGAATGACGTCACACTCGAGTTAACAGGTTTAACATATACACGTCAGACTCAACATGGAGTAGCTTTGTTTTGTTCCCTGGTGATAAAAACACACGCAACATGAAGAGATTTAATTACACAGAAAGCTGCTGATGAGCATAATTACAGCTTCAAGTTTACTGTTATTTGGATTTTAAGTCAGACTGCTGAATTTCTTTCTGGGTCAGAGTTTCGACGACAGCAGGAGGGGCGGTCCTAAAGATGTATCAGACTGTTAATGACCGACTATGAACGCATCGTCACATCCAGGCTTTTGTAACCTGCCTCAAGTGGACACAGGAGGAACTGCACTTATTGCTTCCTTTGCATTGGCTTAATTTTTCAACACCGGAGATTTCGGCGTGATACCAGCACCGGTTCATATAAAGATCCGGATACATTCTGATCTAATCGACTTGACCAAAATGTGGTTAAATCAAATGAAGCACGGCAAGTTTATTCATGTCGAACAATTCAACAACAAGGCAAATCAAAGTGCATCATGGCAGAGGAAAGAAAAGAAACTTTAAAATTGAATATTTAAAAATCCTTGATATGATTAAAAGTTAAAATATGTTCAAGTAAAAATGAGATTGCATCAACGTCTTACAGGAGATGAAGATATTGAGCTTGTTCCTGCAGGTTGTTGATTCCTCCTTGTATGTTACGGTGACTGTTCAGCCATTTTTTTTTTTTTTTTTTTAAACAGAAACATCTCTGGCTTCATTAGAGTGATTGTTTCTGCAGAGCGCCCTCGCTCCTGCTCACAGAGGACGCACATAATTGATCCACTGCAGGGCAAGACCTGGAATTTTTTAGCATACGAGAGCAGAAGCCACAGAGGGAAACAAACATGCACACATGGTCTGAATGCAGTGAGTCCGTCTCTGATGCCGAATGAAGCTATGAACATTTATATCAAACAAGCCACCAAAGGACCTGTCATTGACCCACCCTCCATAGAAAGCTCTCCTAATCATGAACCATGCGGACTCCCTGCAGTGATCAATGAGCAGCTTGCCTCAGTGATGGCGACTGAATAAATCCTGGAGCCACAACGATGCAGGTAATCAGTGTGCGTGATTTTTTTCAGCCTGAATGGAAATTAAACATGTTCACTGTGTGAAGTCAATTATAAACATCGTCTCTCAAGCTGTCCCAGGGCTCTCAGTGGAGGAACGCCTCGTTAGTCCAGGTGGAAATCAAGTGTGTGTGTTCTAAGTGTCTCTTACTGTATGTCTGAATTCAGTGTTTCCTGCTTTATCGTAATGAAAAGCCTGCCATGTATGCAAACGTATATTACATAGACATTTCAAAGCATTGATTCGTAATAATTTGGGGAAATAAAACCTGTAAAATTACAGTATTTTTCTGCAGAGCTGGATCTGTTTCTGGAACGTGAGCGCAGTCGTGATCACCCGTACACACATCCCATGTTGCTTTGTCTGTCCGAGGAGGGTTTGGTTGTTCGTTTTGTACCTGCTTTGTCGGTGTATTGTGTTTTATTTTGAAATTCACTCGATGCCCTGTGCGTTTCCTTGTCTGACTTCCTGTCGGGGTTGTTACAGTATATTCTGAGCACAGCGTCGTGGCGCTGGCGTCACGTTAAGTACGGCGTACAGGGCACGGCGCTGACGGACCTTGGCGTGCACGCAGTACGAGGTGATTGAGGGTCAGTTATTGAAGCACACGTTAAGATGAACGGAGGGAAGTTATGCGTTTGTGTACTGTAAGAAAAGTTATATGACAGTTTCAAAACAATACTTGCACAACTTAATAAGACTTTCAAACTGACTGTGTTAGCGATCCTGAACTTTACATTGCAGCTCTAAACAGCAGATTCTCTCCCGACAGCTCCGGTACAGGGCGAGTGTGAAGTCGTGAAAGTGACTCCTGTGTGTGCGTCTCCTCGGCCTGCCTGCCTGCCTGCCTGCAGCAGCTCCAACTGTTATTGATAGTCCTGTTGTAATTGTGCCTGAGACAGCACAGTTGTCAGTGCCCTTGCCTGCAGTAATCACACAAACTTTTAGTGATTGCGATACTGGTGTGACAGCAGTCGGGCAGGAGCGGGCAGCTGCTTTACATATAGATGCACACTCCACACTTTGCTTTAAGAGAGACACAGTTAAGATGCAACTTCGTGCAGATACTTTGGGCTCAAAGTAAACTTTCAGGCAGCGTTCTGAGAGATCTGGCTGCAGTGACATCAGAGATACCACATCCTCAAACTCCCAACAGAAGCTCTTAATTAGACCTATTTAAGTAGCAAACATTTGCAGACTACTCACTTTAACAGTTTTATTTTGTTGCGGGTTTGACATGTGGTTGGTTGCTTTGTCGAGTTTGTGCAGACACCTCAGATCTTTACAGCTCAGAAGCAAAGCGCTCCCTGATCAGAGGGAATCAGCTGTGTTCATAAGACATGCTAATGTCTCTTCATGCATCAGAAATGCATTCAGTCCGACTATGTGGTGACTTGAGACAAATCAGGACATGACTGAATATAACTGAATCCCAATGGCGTGCAACTGAGATACAAACATCTCAAAACTCATCATTCCAAGATGACTATCTGGATTCAGGAAACAATGAAAAAGGATAAATGGACTTGAGCTGACTGCTTTCACCCTGCAGGTCACACCGACACATTTACACACTGATTGCAGAGGCTGCTGTTTAAAGACTGTAAATAATCCGTACACATTCCCACGCTGCATCGGTCGTGTAGCTACAGGAGCTTCTGATCGAACCTTCAAGCTTCCAGTGGACAGACGGTCGACTCTATGGTTTAATCAAAGAGTGAAAAGGTTTCTTTTTACCAAAGCTGCCAAAAATGTATGTAAACACTGTACTAGAAGATCGTGCAGCGATACCAACTGTTACTGTTGGTCTGTTCACAAAATGAGCATTACTTCTTGTTTTACTCCCTTCTCTCTGACCTCAGTTTCAGCAAAGATTTCCAGTTTTACAATCAAATGTACGTCTCCACAGAGTGATTGGTCCCTGTGATCAGGTCTGCAGGAGCATCAGTGGTCCAAGGAGTCATTCTTCTTCTAACACATCCAGTGATGAAAATGAACACTACTGCCAGAAGACTCTTTGAACATCCATAAAGCACTGCTGACGGAGTGCCGAACTTATTCTCCCAAAAGTTTTCTAATTCTGAGAGTGTGCAGAAAGAGTTTCAAACTTCGAGTGTGTCGCCTGTTTTAAGTCGTCTTTGAGGTCTGTGTGACGCTCATTGTCTCACATTAGGATGCTTCACAGTCTTTTTTTCATTTGATGAGCTGGTTGTGATCATAGAGTGTAAACTGATTATACTTAATAGCTCAATTTTTTGTTTCCTGCATTGTGTATTAAAGTAATGTATTCTGATTCCACTTCTTTGATCGCTGGCTTGATTACATTCTCTGATTTTTACAATTATGGTCATTAAGTGCAATCAGAGATATCAGCGTAGAATGTGTGTCTGCATGTGGATGCGTAAGTACAACGTTTGAGAGACTGCAGGATGAACATTATTATTATTATTTTTTTTTTTTTATATATACTTTTTTAATCCCTCGAGGGGAAATTCGGTTTTCACTCTGCATTAATGGAGAGGTCTCAGAGTGAGGTTGCTGCCCACAACGGGCGCTCCAGAGCAGTTTTTGGGGTTCGGTGCCTTGCTCAGGGGCACCTCGGCAGTGCTCAGGAAATTGACTGGCACCTCTCCAGCTACCAGCCCAGTTTCTGGACTTGGTCCGTGCCGGGACTTGAACCAGCGACCCTCCGGTTCCCAACCCAAGTCCCTACAGACTGAGCTACTGCCGCCCATTAAAGTTCACATATCATACAGACCCCCCTTCACTATGTTCCTCTGACTCTAACAGGTTTCTCTATCTGTCTCCAACCCTCCAATGATGAGAAAAGTCCATCCTCTCCGTCTTCTGCCTGCTCTACTTTTCAGAAAATGTGTGCTCAAACAGGCCGTTTGGAGGTTTTCCCTTCATGACATCACAAAGGGCAGTAGCCCCTCCCCCAGGTGGGTGACCCTCCCACAGCTAGGTGTTTGTTCTGCCCTCTGAGTCTGCCTTCTCATCGTAAACAATAGGACATGGAGCCAGAAAGCAGCGAGTACACCCGAGCCCTTCCAGAGAGGGGGCGTGGTCAGACACAGCTCATTTACATATTTAAAGCTACAGACGCAGAAACAGCCTGTTCTGAGCAGGGCTGAAATAGAGGGGTTTATAGACATGATCAAATACAGGATCAGAGTGGATTTACAACAACACACTTCACACACACGTTTTGGGTAGCTGGAATAAGTGACCTTTAAACAGTGTAGTTTTGAAACTAAAGAATAAAAGGTCCATCCATGAAGGACCTTTTATGGTGGTCAATTTCAAGTTAGGTTCAAAGGTTTTTGAAAGAATTAACATCTGCACAATACGTAAATGTCAGATAAATAGATTACAGCAAAGACCAAAGTAAAGGCTGATGTCAGGTAATTACACCGGCCCTTGTTACATTACAAAATGAGGACATGTCCAGAATAACCTTTCCAGGAGTGACGAGGCAGATTAATCAATACAAAGGATTTCTCCCCTCTCATACTCAGCACGTAGCCGTGTATAAACAATATGTTGAACATTCAGCATGTGCACCAACAGAGAACCACATGACCCATAAAGTTAAGAGGTTTAGGAGAACAGGGCGACGGCTGCTTGCTCGCTCGAGCAAGCAGCACAGTTACCATGATCACCTGTCAGTGTAACATGACAATATGGTGATATTTTTAGGATTTATTTTTGGGATTTTTATGCCTTCATTCATAGACAGGATGGTGGATAGAGTCAGAAATTGGGGGGAGAGAGAGAGAGAGAGGGGAATGACTTGACAAAAAGTAGCCACAGGTCAGGTTTGACAGGCCGCTGTACATGGGGCTCACACACTGACCACTAGGCTCCCGGCACGCCAGCTGCGATATTTCCCGTCTTACCCTCGAGCTTCCATCCATCTGCACACTCCGACTGGCGGTTTAAGATATTATCTCATTACTCCTCAACTTCTGCATTTAAAACAATCCGTTTTGGTTTCTGATTGGTTGGTGTATTTCCTATTGACCCTCATCCTCTTAGGGTTCCAATAAATTAGATTTTTTCCCGATCAAATAAAGCCAGACAGGCTTTGAGTGGGTTTTGCTCCTCACTTCCACAAATACACAACGACAAATCAATTACGGGAACTTAACAGCACTGTGGCAGCGAGCAGAGCCGAGCCGAGTGTCTCAAGATTATCCGCTGTCAAATTACTGTCCGACCATGTTCCTCATTACTAATCCTGCACAATGACACAGCGCTGAGAGCACTCTGTTGTCTTTGTCTAACTGTCTCGTCAGATGGTTTGCTCTGACAGCTAGAGACAGAGAGGAGAGGAGGTAATTGTCTGAGGCTGAATGGAGGGTTGAAAAAAAAACTGGGATTCAAACATCTTTTAGAAAAGTTGCAAACTTGGTCATCATTTCAGAAATACTTTGTCTTTAATCACTCATCCTCAATGTTTGCTCAATGATTATACTCCTTCACTGCTCTGCTTTATCTGTGTTTGTGAAAACACAACAAACACTCACACTTCCGTTTGTTTATGGCGTGAGGAAACAAGACCGAGCGTGCGTTTCAGTGAGCTTAGCTTTTCTTTATTGCTAAGCTAGGCTAAAGACCTGTTAACAGCAAGCGGTCGGATTGGGTTCAGTACAGTTTGGTACAATTAACTCTGATCTTGCGTTTCCAAAGCTGAAGAAGAAGAACGTGACACAGGAAGCAAAGATCAATGATTCCTAGGAAGGTCTGCATCTCCGAGGTCGATCACAGGGCGCTGCTACACGCTGAGAAGAGCCGCAAAGAAAAAAAAAGGACAGCCTGGAAATCTATCGCTCCAAATCCAGATGTCGCACAGGAAGTGACGATTCTTTCGACCAATCAAGGGATTGCAGTTCACCCTTACCAAACAAGTAGGAGGGTACAGATTGGTTTACAGATTAGCTACTGTGTGCCGACTCTGCCCCAACAAACAGATAAGGACTGATAGAGATTTTCTCATCGCAATCAGAGAGAAAGGAAATCCGTGTGTCTCTCTGAGTGTTAAAGGAGTCATTGAAGGCCCTGCCTCAAACTGCTTTCCTCTCAAAATTGACTTTGGATTTAAAATCACCATCTCTTCCCTGAGTGCGGACACAAACACACACACACACACACACACATTCAGAAAATTGACAGTGTTATGTTAGTCTCATGTAGCTGTGAAGTGCTGGTGTCGAAGCTACATCATGTTTTAATCATATCAATTTGTCCTGCAGATCAAAGATGCCAGGATCAATCGAGCGAGCCGGGATAAAGCAGCGATCCCACCGCCGCGTCATTCCTCTCAGATAGCATCGCAGCTCTCCAGCTGATGGACTTTAATTCCCTCTCTGCTGTGAGAGGAGATATAATCAAGCCAAGTGGTGGCACTGAAATTACAAAATAATTCAGGCATATGAGAGTTGTTCACAGTGTCGGATCTGTTACACCTTAACTCTGCTGCCGCGGATAAACAGGATGCAGTTTGGAGCCTCTCTTCATGGCCTTTACTGCAATCACCATCTTGTTTTCAGAGTGTCACAGATGACTCACAGCTAAATACACAAAGACAGGAGAGATTTTATGGAGTCTTCTGCTCTGTGAGAAACACTAATAAAGGAAGTCAAATCTGCAGCCGAAGGAGCTGCGAGTGTGATTTGGGTCGAAAGGCTTTCAGACCAAAGGAGAGCTAATTCTTCATGCAGCACGATTACACACACAGTCAAAGGCAAGGCTTAATTTGCATTTGGAGGAGCAAGGAACCCATACCCGTGACCGTCAGGAAGACATTTTAGTGTTTCAAAAGCCTTGCATCATTTAGCTTTTGGATAGGTTGTGTGATTGCATTTTCACAGTAAATGCAAATTCTATTCAAATGAAGACCTTAGACCTAAAGAGGACAGTGTGCAGTACGAGCTTTACAAATCTGCGTCATGATGGTTAAACCAACGTCCTTCATCGAGTCAGACAGATTTGACTCGTTAGATGAAGTGAAATGTCGACTCAGACAGGAGCTGAAAAACTAGCTAACATGTTATCAAACTTTTAAAACCTGTTCAGTGAACAGCAGACGAGAATTATAGTTTAACTCAACACTAAAAAGGATTTTAGTCCAGCTTTGATCTGAACGTAATTTGATGTTTTATTTTATTATTGTGCGATACTCCATCTTGAATTTAAAATGTTAAACGTCTCGTGATCCCTCATCAACACTTCATGAGTCACGTTTCCTCCGTCCGTCAGTTTCTGGTTTTATCTCGTTCTTTCTCACCTTGTTTATGAATGATGTTCGATTTCTTTCCATGTAAACGTTGAGCCTCATGCCTGCATGTAAAGTGCTGAATAAACTTTGATTGGTTGATCAGGAAGGACTGAAGTTTTCTCGGGCGTTTAAATGACTTCTACGCGTTTGGTGCCTGCGTCGTTTCCTTTCAGAAATATCACCGCATCGAGGCCTTCTGACTGAAAAGCACACCGCTGTGTCTCTGACCTTTGTAGGAATCCATGTCCCACCACTTGGACTGAGCAGAGTTCTGGGTAAAATGAGAAGCTTTTAAATGTCATGTGGCTCAGGTCCATCAGGCTGAATGAAAGTGCCGGATAAAAGAGGAATTGAATTCTGTTTCTCAGATGAGCCATGATGGCTTCTTTTAGACTGAAAGCAGAGAAGCAATTACTTTAGCTCCAGCACGGAGGGGGAATGTGGTGGTGCTGTGAGCCTGCAGGCTCTGCTGAGTGTTGGACCTGTCTGTCTCTGAGAACTGTGGGTAATGCCTGAGACCCTCACATTAAAGGTTACATCCCCGTCCAAATGAAGTTCTGGTTCTGGTCTGTTCCACCCCCAACAATCCTTTTTTCTTAAGTGTGAGCTCAGCACTAAAAGACAGGAAGGTTTCCAACTAATGCTGGTCTGAAAACTTAATGACTTCTTCAAGTGATTCCAAAGTAACAGACAGACATCCAAAGTTGGGGGGGAAAAAAATCATTAGATTTATGCTCGTGTTTGTGCGTGCTTCTGTGATCCGGGTCATTTGGTTTAAGCGGGTCATTAAACTCTATCTGAGCGGTTTCTCAGAGGAGCAGGCCCCACGAGACCTCCACACTAAGATTAAAAACTCTGAGCGAGGACTTTTAGACCGGGAGCGATTTAGGAAGAATCTCAGAGCAACTCCGAGCGAGGAAGAGACAGAAACTCGCAGTGAGGCGGCAGGTTGACCCCGTTTATCAGTATTTCTTCTTCAGAAGCTGTGAATCCAAAACGATTGAGAAAAAAAAGACAATAATTTTGTCGTACTTTAAAAAGGTATGCAGTGTTTGAAATCACATGCCTGATCTCGTCATCAGCATGAGAAGAGAGTTCAGTCCTGACTGGATTCACCTGTGGAGGTCAGCGCAGGTTCACTCTCTCTTTGTACTGAAGAAAAGTCCAACACGTCTGCACAGATCATTGTTGTCTGTTCTGCCCATCGATGAGTCAAAATTATTCTTCATGTCGTGTTTGAAGAACATTTCTTTATTTTCTCCCCAGCTTGAGAAACTCGTCATCCTCACAGTTTTACACCTTCAGAGCTCTGTGAAGGGCTACGATGCTTTATGAATAACTTTCATCTTTACTCGTCTTAAAATTGATGGGAAATTTTCTTCTCGTCACAATGAGTAAAGCTTTCGTGAATACGAGCCCAGAAGTCTTTTTATCCAAAACATCCTTAGAAGCAGATTTTAATTTATTCTCATTTCCAACTTAAAAACACTGTTTTAACCTTCCTTATTGTTCCACTGATTCCAAGTCATCAGAAGCCATGACTGTGATGGGATTGCTTCATTTTAAGGATCGTTGCATCACGTACAGTGGGTTTTAATCTAGTCGATGTAAATCTTAATCTTAGATTCAATATGTCACTTTAATAAAGTCCTCGTCCAAGTTGAGTCTGCAGGTGTAAAATGCTGTGATTTACTTGACACTCTGCCGTAGCGCCAACATTTAATGGCTTGTAGGTTAATTGTTAAGGCGTACCGAAGGTCCCAGGGAAAGGATCCATCAAACGCAGCTGTAATAATGACTTTGTAATGGTTCATTCAGGCCGCCCTGCAGGGTCCGCCTTTATTCACACATCACGGCCAGCCATTTTTTTACGTCCTTCCAGATGAAGGGCATATCAACTTCTGCAGCTCGGAGTGTGTGTGGAATAAATCACAAAGAGAAAGTCAACATGGAAGGCCTCAGAAGTTTGAGCATCAGCTGTAGTTATCGATGTTAGGGAGGGGCGGGCTGCTGCATCGCTACGCTGCTGCGCCTGTTTTTCTATGTATTATTGATGGCCTGGGGAACTGGTTTGTTATTCATAGGAAGTGAGCTTTTGCTAGTGTGCAGGGGAGGTTTCACAGCAAGTGCTGGTGGGAGGCAGGGAGTGATAGTGTAAGGTAGCTGAGAACATTTGTAAAATCAGCCGACCAAGGACGGGGAGAAACTTTAGACTCTCAGAAGATTTGAGAGATAGACTGAGATTTTATTTATTTTCAGCGTGTGGAGGATCCAGAGGAAAGCAGGCAGGATACTACCGCTACACTTCCATGTCAAGGTGTTCTTATTTTAATAGGTTGTTTTAAAGGTTCGGATACTGGGCATGAATGAAACTCACACTGCTTTAGAATGAAGAGTTATTCTCTCCCCATTTAAACACACAGAGATTTAGGTTTACACTTGCTAAATCGTTTCTCATTGTGGAAGAAAGCGGACTTTTTCCAAACTTGTTAAAGAACCTAAAAATCTTATTTCAAGATTTTTTTACTCCTTAAAAGTCTTACGGGATTTACAGAAATAAAGTGAAGGTCTGTTTCAGAAGACGAGCCGGGGGGGGGTAAAGGTGTTAACGCAGCCTAAAAGCAGAAACTCGTGACCCACTCAGCATTGCTTTAGCTTTAACTATACAAGTCTGCACTAATTAGCATTCGGGACAGTCAGCTAAAGCTAAATTGCATCATTTATCACACATCTCTTCTTGTCCCCGTGGTGCTACCTACAGATCTCTCCGGTCCACACAGTGAGTCTTGTTTTAGAGGAGGAAAAGCCGTGTTCAGACATTACTAGCTAATTACAGAATGTTGATGTGAGGCTCCGGAGATTTGCTTCGCCTTGTTAGACAGATAATTGTATGTAACACCTCCCTGAGAGACGGGCGGAAAGTCATCGGATGAAAGAACCCCCGTTGAGTTTAAGAAGCCTGGAGGTGAAATCCCTCTGCACCGCCTGCGCCTGAAGAATAATGGGAATTATAATTGCACAACTTAATCATTCTCTATCTGATGGATTTTGGTAACGAGCAGGTCTTCCTTTGGAAAGGGGGACACAAATGACAAAAAAAAAATACTCCAGCTTTGATGCACAGTGTGCAGTCCCAGGATGCACCTCTTCATTCAACCTTCAAACATATGGGAGCGGATGAAACTAAATATCTTGTGTGAAGAGAACGATTGTACGTTTACTCTCTCAGGGATATGCATTCTATCTTTTATAAAATCCTGTATGGAAACCTTCTCAAACCGTGATTCATTAAATCCTGACTGAACCTGTGCAGGTCGACATGTTGTCACGAAAAGTCAATTACCTCCAGAGTGGAACGTTTCTTTTCTCCTGACAATGATGGCGTCCTTCAGAAGTTTTAGAGCCGTCTGTCTTTTTTTTACGAGGTACTGTTCAGTTTGTGTCTAACTAATCACAGGGTTGGAGGTGTGATGCGTTTGAGCTCCCTTCACGCCGCCTGTTTAAGGAGGGACGATCGTCGTGGGTGAGCTAACGGGGAGCTGAAGGGGACGGTTGTTTGGATATTTAGTGTGCAAACCGCTTGCAGCTAACTTCAATAACAAGTCGTGCAGATGATTTGACGTTTGAATATTTCCACTGATCTCTAAAGGACGTATCGACGCCCATATTCTCACCAACCTGTCCTCTGACTCTGCAGCACCATTCATTTCCAATAAGGGAAACTGATTAAAGAATTTCTCCAACCCGCCGACACACACTGAAACCCCGTTCAGTGTGCCCCGTTCTGATCTGAGCTAATTGTGCGCGCCCCCCCCGCCAGAGAGAGATCTGAAAAGAGTGTGTGTGATGTTTTATCATAAATCAGAGGAAATAGGCCACATTATGTCCCTTGGCTTGGCTCTAAATGAAGCGAACCAATGTTTTACTCCCAGGAACAAATGTCTCATAATAAGTGAGACCAAAGACTTGACTCTTCCTGAGTGTCCTTCATGGTCTGTTGCAAGTGAACGTCGTGCTGTCAGTGAATCTCTGTCTGGCTCTCACGACCCCAGAGATTATCATCTCGTCTCTCGATCCCTGGATGATGCCTTTCAGGAAACGGAAAATCAGGGGGGAGAGTAGCAAACAAAAGGTTCACTGAAGAGGCAGCTGCGTGCTGAGTCATGAAAAGCGTATTTCTGCTGATGTCTGTGCAGGTTCTCAGTCATCCTGGGTCATCTGAAGCTTGATCCAAAGGCAGCTGGCCTAATTACATAAAGCTGCATGAACAGCCTTACACTCTTTCTAGAACATCCCGTATATGACAGGCAGATATCTTTCTTCAACTCACAATCACTGCTTTAAAAACAGACATCTTTTTGAAATATACAGATCACAAAAATGATTTTTGGGGGGGAGAGACAACAACAGAAGTGCAGGCTGGAGAGAGAGGCTGCCAGTGCAGGAGCTGAGTCAAGCATCCCTGTAGAGAAAACTGACGTTGCTGACTTTAATAGCCGCATTATTCATCGCTAACAGCCACAGTGCTGAACAGGCTCCTGTTGTTCCTGGAGTCTGTGACCCCACAGAGTACTGCAGTCTATATCAACCTGCTGCAGGGCCCATCTCCAGAGAATCACTAAGAGTGGGAGTCCGTGTCCAATTAAAGCTGGTTGAACCTGTTGGGTGCAAAGTCAGCTTCGCCCAGACGAACATAAACAAACAGAGTTGGGATTTCTGCATTTCTAAGATAGAAGCTCCTGCGTTAAAGACAAAGTTACATCATAACTCTCTGGAACGACAGAGTGGTGACACACGCCCAGAAGGTGTAAACCATAAAATGTCACTGATCATCCTTCTGTGTGATTTTGCTTCCGCACACGGCCTCGTCGTTTTTATTACTCATGTGACATTTTGTAAAATCATAATCAAGTTGAGACCTTAATTTATTGCTTTGATATTTCAGCGATGATACCTCCTTATGAAAAGTGGTTCACGGCAGCCAGGTTTGTGCTCTTTTGGTTTCTATGGTAACTGATCACTCATTGCACAGACGAGTGAGGACGTCACAACATGTTGAAGTCTCTGTTGGCCATGATTTTTTTCTCCTAAAACATTTTGTTTGTTTTTGACACCTCAGACCCTGAAGTTTAAATACATCAGTAATTAAATGGCTCACATTAGCTTCGCTGTTTGCTGATGACTTAAACATACTGGAGGGTGATCATCGGTCTCGGTTTGACCCGTCCGGTCCTGTTCTTAAGCTCCATGTCCAGACTTGTTTCGGTCCTGAACGGTCCCTGTCCTGGTTTTAAATAATTAAAATTCAAAAACAGTTCACCGTGCTTACAGCACTGATCTGTCATCAGTGTCGGTACCAGTGCTGGTTCTTTTTTAACCAATAGAAAAACTTCACAAATGCACCGCGACCATTCAATAACGATCTTTCTGTAGCTGTGTCAGTCAGTCTCAGGGTCGCTAGCTGTTGCTAAGCTAGCATAGCTTATCATGCTAACAGGACCTGCTGTGTAAGGACATCCAGGACCGTATTAAAACAGGCTAACACAAAGAGTGGCTACAGGCTGGAAGTATAACTTCTGTGACTTACTTCAGTGAGGCTAACAGGCTACGAGGTAACCTTTACCCGTCACCACAGCAGGTCCCTGATCGGTTCATAGATAAGTGAATAATGTTGTATGACATCAATGCCATCCTTGTGTTTTGTAGTGATGAGGTTTGAGGAAGAAGCGTGATAGAAAGGACAAAATGAAAAGATGTTTTCATCTCATGGTACCATGAGCTCATTGAGTGTTCGTCCCTGTTGTGGAGGTTTTATAACACGGTCACCATCCTGAAACAGACGAAAACTCAAAAGTGATGATGACATGACTCAAAACATTTAGTCAGCAGTCGACTGGGAGTGTTTTTAAACGTCTGGCAATCTGTCAGACAGCTGGCTCTAATTGAGTATCTGTGCTTTTTTAAAAACATGTTGTACATAAAATAAACTGACAAGCTAATCACACCTCTGTCAGATTAGTCACGATTGATGCACGAAGAACACCAGGTCTGTGACGACGTGCAGCTCGGAGGTTTAACGCTCAGATCTGCGTCTAACAGCGATCGTGTCGGCGAACAGAGGACGTGTTTGTGTTGTGTGGAGCCGGCTGCAGAGCGCCAGGTCTGGATTATGAACTGTGTAATTACGTCCACAGGGAAGGAATCCGCTCTGATTAAAAGGAATAGAATATGAGTCGCTCCTTTGCCAGATGCAGCGCCGAACAATTCTGCTCTATTAAAATTTGCCCAGACCTCGGAAAAAGTCTGCAGAGAAGTGAAAGTTCTGGAAACACAAACGCTCGGCTTTCATCTTGCTGAATTTAGCCTTTTTTTTCAGAGTCATTACGATGAGTAATAGCTCAGCAGAAAACCTTTTCCTTGTTGTTCCCATATTATACTCGTTTGCAGACACCTCATGTGATTAAACACAGGTAATAAAAGTTGTTCATGTTTGCTGAATCACGGGAGATCCAGCAGCTGTTGAATTATTAATCCACTTAGCAGGGGGCTCGCTCTTTATCAGCAGCTAAAAGGGACTCACACGCTTCTGTGAGATACCTCCTCCCCCGCTTTCTCGCCATCTTTTGTCTTTACATTTCACTTCTAATGATCCTGAACAGTTTGGTGTGTTTTTTTCTAAACGCTTAATAAGGTGAAATACATCACTGATGAATATTAACGCTGGGGCATAATTAGGCCCTGCTCCATTTAAAATAATCTAAATGTTAGTGGAAGGCAGGTCATTAAGGAAATGAGCGCGTGTAAAGGCCTCTGATGGCAGCCAAATGAAAATGTGATTATTAATTGCAGAGGGAAGCTAATATGTTCAACGTAGTGGGATAATGGCTGGTCTGAAACAAAGCAATAACTTCCTGACCCGGTTTAGGAATAAGGGGTGAAATCAAGCGTGTGCGAGAAGAAAATGCTGCATAAAGTGCAGAGGACTCCTCAGCTGCACATCACTGTTAACGCCTTTGCACACCGAGTTCGTTTTGTTTTAGTCTTCAAAATTGACTTCTTTTTAATGTGCGTGGAGAGCAGCGTATCAAAGTGGACCACTGAGAACCCGAAACAAACCTGGGAGCGAGCATGACTATGCAGACTCAGTGTGTAAAAGGCCTTTTTACTATTAGGGAATGCATGAAAACTATTGGAGGTCCCAGCACACATAATCATACGTGAAAAAAACGTTTTGGGCTCAAATCACATTGGCCCAAAACAATGCTCATTCCTGGTATTTATTACTTTAACATTTTACACATAAACGCAGCAGAACTCCAGTGTGTGTAAATGTGTGTGTGAGTCCTGACTGTCTCCAGTGAGGGAGAAGCTGGAGTCCTGCTGGCTGTGTTGTTGTCAGAGCTGTGTTTACATGGCTCCTCCCCTTGTGTATAAAAGCTGTTTTAGAGAGAAGAAGAACATACTCACTGATTATTTGGATGTCACATGAGCATTTTTAGCACATGGTCATGCTGTGTCAAGTTACGTGCAACGTGAAGCTACGAGCGGACCAAAGCATGCTAACACAACAACGCAGGACAGAGGTAACTGCAGCTCACACAAAGGACAATTTTGTCCACGGGTTCCTAGTTATGGTGCATCCTAATGGTTAACTCCTTCATGTGAACGAGGGTGGAGAGGGTCTAGAGGAGGAAGCAGAATAGCGGAGGTGTCACCAACTGCAGTTTGTTTTGGTTTCTTGCTGGAGCTCAAGGAACATCTTTTAACTACTTTACTAATCCTCAAATGTACATCCCTCTGAAATATTTTGGATCATGTCCTCCAGTTTTTTTCCCCCTCATCCTCTCTGACACATGTAATTCTTCCTCCTCCTCTTTCCCCTCAGGGCTCCTCAGTGCTCCATGTCCAATTATTACAGGTCATGCAGCCAGTTTTTCCTCCCCTGCCCCATCGCTAACTTTCATCTGGAGACAGTGAGAGCCTGAAACATGACAACAGCTCAGAAGAAAAGCTCCAATCATATCAGTGAGCTGCACGCTGTCTGGGACCTGACCCTCTGTGCCTGCTGGAGTGTCCGCACAGCTTTAGGACACAATGTCTGCAAGCGACAGAGTGTGACAGGCCGCGTTCACGGCGTGGAATGAGCCTGTCTGTCTCTGTGTCTGCTGGTGAGAAGCATCTGTGAGGCCTAACGCAGAAACAGTGATGCAGACAGTCCATTGGCACTCACTGTGAGTGTGGCCAGAGTGCAGGCTGTTTACTAAATGATCGTCCTGTTTGTTGACTCAAGGCCACCGTACTTAGCGTGAGGATATTCTGGCAGGAAGAAGGTGCGCAGCTGTGTTCAAGTTATGTGTAAGAATCGGCATGGTTCCTGTTTGTTAACACAGTCGTAGTCGAAAAATAATCTAGTTCAATCATAAAAAAATAAGGTGCTAATGCTAGCTGCCAAAAAAAAGGCAAATTATGGGCAAGAACGGAAACAAGGTATGTCAGAAAAAACATTCAGCAACGTTGCAAATTCATTGTTACTGTGTCGCCAAACCATTCACCCCTCTTTCTAAACATAGTCTACTACTGAGCGCCCCCTTCAGGCCTGGAGCTCTTCTGTTGAAGACGTTTTTGGGGACATACTGTATATTTTTTGTCTTTGGTTTGACATTGTTTATGCATTGACATTGAGTTTGATGTTCATGTAGTTATTTGAGAGTCGGGCTGGGAATCTTTGGCCGTCTAACGATCGATTAGGATTCTTGGGGTCAAGAATCAATTCAAATTAATTTTTGACTCAAAACAATTCTGGTTTTGTGGTTTAACATCTAATTTTGAGTTACACAGAGAAGTACTACTTCTCTGCTCCAGTCATCTGTTAGGCTAGCATTAGCACTTAGCAAACAACCCCCCCCAAAAAAAAATAAATAAATAAATAAAATAAAAATAAACATTTTGGAAGTTATGAATATATATTAGATCTTGAAAGATAAGAATCTCAATATTTATATAAATATTTTTTTTTCACCTGCCCTCTATGTTAGAGGCTGTAGCTTTCTGTAGTTCGGTCTGTTTTGGACTTTTGGATGTGTTTTTAAATTCCATAACAGGTTTTTATGTTTAACTTATTTACGGCTTTAACAAAAGCAAACTTTACAATTTTAAAGTCTCACTCACCGCACATGCTCACTGCTCGGGAATCTATTAATGCTCGCTCACACCAGAGTTAGACTGTTATATTTATTAGCATCGTTTCTAAAAGTGCTTTGTAATATGGAGGAAAACCCATTTGTCTGTCAAGCACTCCACCAACTCGGGGAAACCGAATTAAACGCCCACTCTTGCTTATTATTGCCACTTACAGTTTGGCTCAGCATGGTGAGAAAAAAAGGCCAAAATAAATAACTTATTGATTTCTGCAAAGCTCAAACATGAGAGTTTAAAGAACCACAAGCTGTGCAGATGTAATTGAACCAGCGAGAAACATTTATCTTGATTACAGTCAATTTGAACCTGTGAGGATGTGGTAAATATGTGCGATTTGTCAAAGTCAGAGCTCAGGGTGTTCATGGAGTCCATCGTCTCGTGTTACCTCTGTCATCAGACCTTAGAGGTGTTTGATTTTTAAAGGGCCAGTTCAGATTTTTTGCAGTGGAGTTTTACAGAGTAAATAGACAACCCCTCAGCTGGGGCGTCAGTCACCTCGTGGTTAGTGTGTGCACCTTAGTCCTTAAAGCGGGAAGCGAGAGTTTGGATCTGACCTGTGGCTCCTTTCCTGCATGTCATTCCCCACTCTGTCTCTCTCTCTCTCCCTGATGTCTGAGTCTATCCACTGTCCCGTCTCTAAAGCCAAAAAATAAACCAACAGACAACCCATCTCAGCTTAGTGCTGGGTGATTTAACTGGTGGAGAGAGGCGAGAGGCCGAGTCCTTGATGAGATGATGATCATCAAGTTATGCAGAAACGGCACAAACTGGTGTGTGCAAATTTATTACAACGCAGGAAAAGAAATGTCTGGGGAAGACCTGAGCAATAAAACTCTAGAGTGCCAGTGGCCTAGTGGTTATGTCACAATCCCTGTACAGAGGCTATAAGTCCTCGTCACAGCAGCTGTGGGTTCAAATCCGACTTCGGCCCTTCGCTGCATGTCATCCCTCACTCTCATTCTCTCTTCAGCTGTCCTATCCAATAAAGGCAATAATGGCCCAAACAAATTCAGCATTTGTCACCATGACGTCTATGAGCCACGTCTAGATGTTTGCATTAGAGAGGGGGATGTACTACATGCTAGTTGAGCTATAGGTTTGTATGGTTCCAAACTTGTCAGGTTAATTCGAAGGCGGCCCAATGCTAAAGCTACATAGCACTGAAAACAGGCGGCTGTGGCGTTCTGTGGACACGAGAGAGGCGCCATTCTCTCTGCTGAAAGTTTTACTATTAGATCCACAATAACTATTTGAGAAGCTTTAGTTACATTTTGTTGTTTTTAACTAATATTGATTTTTTTTTTTTTTTACCTTTTTTTTGTTGAATATGCTAAAATGATTTTTGGTCCACAGTGGTACAAAGTGTAGCTTCTGTGTTGTAGATTAAAAAAAAAGAGCAGCAACGCTGTGTTCATAGTTGGATATTTTGGAATGATTTGAATATTATTTGCATAGATTGTTTGATTTAAATCTGCCTCTTACTCTCTGCAGCACTCGGAGCCAGAGGCAATCTTTTGGTTTTCACGACTCCACAAACTGCGGCTTCTTGGAAATGCACAATGATTTCAGAGCATCATTAAGTGGCATGTCTCCTCACAATGAACACTTGACCTAATTCTGTGTGCAGAGGAATGACATGTAAATACGGTTCACCATAGAAACACGTCCCGGAGCGCCTTCATTGTGTTATGTAATCATACTAATGTGTTTCCACAGAACAGTGAGACGGCTTTGGTTTACCAAACTCAGCTCTCTCTCTCTCTTTCTCTCTCGCCTCCAAGCCAACTGATTGAGAAAGGATTAGCAAGCCGAGATGTTCCCCCCCGAGCTGTGAGAAGACACTGCTGGGGATCTGAGGATTTGCTAATAGCAGGGTAACATCCTGCACAAACAATTAACCCGGGAAATCAGGAGACACGGGTCACAATGAAGCTCTACCTCTGTGGTAGGAGCGTTCCTCCGCAGCTTCATTTAAAGTCCGAGAAGGTTCACAGAACAATTTTCTCCTTCAGTCTGAAATGGTTCCAGCAAAGATTAATGAGGATGTTTTGAAGAAAGGCTCGTTACAGAAAAAAAAAAAAAAAAAAAAAAAAAACACAATCTGGGAGAGAGGAATCCATGCAGGGGTAAACAGCTATTATTGAAACAATCAGAGCTGAAGGCATGATCTGCATTAAGAGACAGGAAGATGTGTCCTTGTATTCATGACCAGCAAAGATGTGTGATGGCTTTCGATCCACTTTTCAAGAGTGGAAGGCGAAGCATACACAGATCAGGGAAAGAAGGACGAGAAACTAAACTCTCGCTCTGCCTCACTGCGAATGAAAAAGTTTGAACCTGGCTTTATCGCATGATCAGATTTCGTTTTTCAAAATGTATGCAAATGTGTGCATATTTAGTTAGATAGTGCCTCATTTGCATATTTACATAAGTAATCAACTGAGAAAGTTTCATGGGGATATCTATTATTTAAAAAAAATCCCTATCCTCTGTAGTGTCTCGCTTTAAACATCCTGAGCGAGTCTTCCATGTAGTGGACTTGTGTTCACACATCTACAACACTTTAACTTCATATCAATCTTAGGGACAGACAGTAAAACAGGTCCTCACTTCCTGAAACATACTTTCACCTAAACCCATGGGAAACATGGTACTTTGCTTTTCTTTCTTCCCAAGTTACTCATTCAGTTAAAAAAAATTAGAATAAAGTCTCTTTTATTCGCAGCCTTACAAATAATAAATAATTAATAAAAGAGCTTTTAAGCGTTTATAATGACTTCCAACTCTGCTGTCCCACTTTAAGCTGTGATCAAGAGTGGGGATAAAAAATTAAGCTAATTGAAGTACCTCAAGTGTCCACTTGGGGCTTCAAAAGACCTGCACGTACACATTTCGTATGAATGTGACAGAAATAAAAATGCTTCCGGTCTGGTATAAAAAAGAAAGATTCAGATGAACTTTATTGATCCCTGCAAGTGTACATTAGGTGTTTACACTCTGATGATCATGCAACACACACCTCTCCAGCTATGAGACAAATGTCCACACTCGGACTCGAACTGGCAACCCTCCTGTTCCCAACCCAAGTCCCTATGGACTGCCAGTGAATGATTTTGGTTTGATTAGTCTATTTAAATAAAGTTACTCATCTTTTTTTTTTGTCAAATAAAAGCTAACATATGTGAGGGGGCTTAACCAGGGGAGAGACAGATATGTGATGAGGCAATGGCGCCCCCTCGCCCAGATGAAGGCTGTGCTTGCCCAGAAGGGCTTTAAAATAAAAAATACTGTCAAAAAAAGTTCAATGAAGTTTTTTTTGTACTTGGAAGATTTCCTCCGGATGAGCAGATCCTCTGTCAGGCATGGAAGTACTAAAACATCCCCACTTTGTTATTTGTCCATGAAAGCAGGTTTTCCTCTGTTTTACTCACAGATGAATGAGCTCTGATTATAATTACAGTCAGATTTAGTGGGTCACTGATGATGCACTGACATGCAGTAAACAGCTCAAACACACTGCTGCAGGGAAAGGGAGAAAAAAAAGACTCTGGAGTACTCAGTCATCAGGGGACTTGTGATTAAAACAGAAATTATTTGCAGGGTTTTAACATTTTTGAATTAAATGACTGATGAGAACTCAGTGTGCACGCTTTTCATGCTCACTCTCACCAACACTGTGCATCCATATACGAGAATAAAGCTCCGCTGGCATCGCTAATCATTTGATTTGATTGGGTATCTTTATCTATAATCTCTTCAAAGTGGAATAGTGAGTGAACAGCACTCAGAGATTTTCCAACGGAACTGAAAAAAACAATACTAGGAGTTGATAAAGTGGGAGCTTTTCCTTGAATTTGCACCAAAGCAAAGTTTTAGTAACGCATCACCAAGATGAACACAAACTTTAAAATCCTCAAGAGGGTGACTATATGTCCCCTGCGAATATCTATAACACACTAATATGAACCGGGTTTGAACGGTCCCTCTCCCAGTTTTAACCAACAATACACCATGCTAGCAACGCTGATTTGTCTTTATGTCAGTCAGTGTTGTTGCCAACTCAACCTCGCCTTCACTCAAAACTTTCTACTGTTTACGTCAACCAGATTGCACATCCACTTACTGTCATGGTACACTATACTGTACTGGCTGTGTGTGCACATGTATAATACTCTCATTATGTGTGAAGTCATGAAGGCACTTTGTGCTACCATGCTATCAGAGCTAACATGTCGAGTCATGCTTGTTACTCCTGCGTGTATTTTTGACATTTCTTTTTTTGTGCTGCTAAAAACTCCCCAGCTTATTACAGACTGTGTGTGTGTGTGTAGGTGTGTGTGTAGGTGTGTGTGTGTGTGTGTGTGTGTAGGTGTGTGTGTAGGTGTGTGTGTGTGTGTGTGTAGGTGTGTGTGTAGGTGTGTGTTTGCTGCTGAGCAGGTTGTGAACAGCATTTTTTTTTTAAATTGTACACAGCTGCATGCTGCTGACAACGACAGTGAGGAGAGTCAAACAGGAAGACATGTATGAGAACAGATGAGGGAAAGTGCACGTCATTTAACACAGGAATATATGAAAGGCTGCAGCTTTGGAGCTCTAACACTCTGAACACATTAAATGCAAAGTGCAATAAATATTATGCACGTCTCGTATCGTTCCTGCATGCACAATATTTACCCTCAGTGTGCACGCTCAGAGGTCCTGAAGAGTTACGGTGAGGACATTACAGCACACTAATAAAGAGAAGTGTAGACCTCTGCACATTTATTTTGGCAGAGTCAATTCCATTTATCCTCATTTTTCCAATATGTCGTTGAATCTAATAACTAAGATGGGCTTTTGTCTGCATTTCCTGCCACACTATATTAGCCAATTTGGCTGAAATGACACTTTTCTTGATTTTTTTTTCTTCCACCAACTAATTTGTCCCGTCTCCATTCTTTACACTTTGACAGGTAACTTCTTCCCCGCTTATGAAAGTGTCATAAAACAACATAAAGCTGGTGACAGTGTGACATTTACTGCTGCACTGTTCATTTTCCTGCCTCATTTTGCATTTATCGTCCATACACAGGTATGAAAACAAATACAGATTTATGATTTAAGGCGACATTTTTCTCCTTCCACAGCAGACTCGAGAAAAAGTGCACAAAGTTGAACAACGTGTTTAAAATGCAAGACGTGTCCCGCTCTGAATGCACTTTAGTCTACATGTACCTAATGGATGGAATAGGCTTCATCCAAGTGCATAAAATGTATAATTTCTTTAATTCATGCTTGATATTGTTTTGTATTTGAATGCATTTCAGACATGTTAATCAGTGAGCACATTCACACCTGAGCTGTTTGGTCCATTTAAAAAATATTCTCTGGTGCACTTTGTCGGATAGTCCGGTTTGTTTGGGGGACCAAAGAACCGAACTCTGGTCCGCTTAAAAACAGTCTTGGTTGGCTTCAAAGTGCTCCAGAAGAGAACATGTTCCTGCCAGACAAAGGGAAGGTGCTAACGAGTATGGCTAACGTTACCATTGCCAGCAACACCAGCCTTCAGTCCTCTTTGCAGGTTTAAGTCCACGTGTGTGTTAAATGTATCGCTCTGGTCGAAATGCCAGTTTAAAGGCAGAGTGGGTCATTTTCTCCAGATCCACTTTTTTTTTCTTCAATTTTGGTTGAAATTCCTGGAATTAATAATTCATGTGCTCTGAAAAAGAAAACTGTTTGTAAAAACTTCGACCAACGTCTGCACGTTTTATAAACCAGTCACACCTCTGTACCCCATACATGCATGGGCCCAAGTGAGTAAGTGAGGGGGCGTGGCTTATGAGGGAGCACAGAGGGGAGGAGGTGTGTGAATACGGAGCACCGAGAGGATGCTACTTCCAAAATTCACACTGCATGTAAATTTATATGAAACGACCACAATCTCAAAACGCTTACTAACATCCAATACAGTATTTTAATCTTTTTTTTTTTTAACTAATCCCAAAATTAAACAACTTTTATCCGCAGGGTGACGAGCGGACTGTCCATGTAAACACGGTGTAGATACGACTCAGACAACATCACAGCGTGGCTCGGGTGTCAAACTGACAGTCATGACTCTGCTGTCATTATGTGTGAAATGTTGTACATTCAGCCGTTACCCGGCACAGCAGACATAACGTATCTCCTTTATCTCCATGTTATCGATCAAAACACTGACTGCCGCTGACCTGAGCTGCAGCTCCAACTAGTGGAGGGAGGCTGCGGTACACAACATTTGACAGACTTTACAAAGGAAGCAAACCTTCACCGCACCAGGTTCACCGGACTTCACAAGTGGAAAATGTCTTTTTTTTCAGCTCATTGTTCATCGACACGTGTTTTACTACTTCTGCATTTGACATGTCTGTGAGCCAACATCTGTCAATGTAACCCAGAGGTGGGTCACACATAGACATATCGCTGTTTGTATTCTGGATGAGTGAACCAGACGGAGGATAAAACAGAACATTAAACTCCACAGACAGCTGACGTCTGCTGCTATACGTCCTGATAGGAGGACGTCACTGAGGGCAGTGAACACAACTTTGTTTTGTACTTCTGGGGCACGAAGCGCAAAGTGAAGCTGTGATTTCTGATCAAGACTGAGACATCGTTTTTACCTGTGGAAATAGTCAAAACTACACTGGAGGCCAAAGACACCAGAATTAAAACCCAGGACATATATCCACTAAAATGAGCTGAAGTGGAGACACACATTCTCAGAGTGACATTTAATCTGCACTCATGCAGATACCTTTATTTAAAGGACAAAGGAATGCTGTGAATGATGGATCACTGATCATCTGGGCTTCTTAAAGCTGAAGCATTCACTGTTTTCCTGCAGCCGACCAAGTTCTGCTCAAAGCCCGACGAAAGCTCTCACACTGTTCGTGTTGACAACTGTCGATAAAGTCTTGTTGAAAGATTTCCACAGAGCGAAGCTGAGGTCAGAGATCAAGGAAGTCCAAGTTGTTGTACGAGCATGCCGAAAGATGGCGTGTAAAAAAAACGAGGCGCCTGCACATATAGGCTGGGAAGTCAGGGACAGTTTGACCAATTTGCAAAGAGAATTAGAGGAAGGCTGGATTTGTTTTCATGGTGATTAAAAAAACTGCCTTTTTTTGTAGCTCCAATCAGGTAAAAAAAACAGTGATGTAGGGAATGGGATCAAGGCTCCGCTCTCGATGTGCAAGCCGCTGATCGGGCAGTGTTCGGCCCTTGTGCTCGTCAAACGAGACGCAAATCCATCCCTCACGAGACGTAGAAATCTGGTCAGAAACGACACCGGATGTTCGACCATTACATTATTTTAACCAACTTAGGAAACGATGTCAGTCCATGATGATCACACTGCCTCTCTGTGTGTCTTTGAAGCCTAACCGTCTCCTGAACTTCAGAAGTCATTTTCATATTTGAATGAAGCACGTGTGGTTGGAGGCCTCTCCTCGTCACTGTGGTGGCTCACATGATGTCGTCCATACTGGTTCATCTCACACCGTCAGCAGCGGCCGTCACAAACCTAACCAGTGTTACCGCTCCCTCGTTCTGCTGGAGATGATGCCAATTAAACACAGAGAGCAGAGATTTGAGGGAGCTGGGGGGGATGGTGGGGGGGGGCGCTGTCAGTGAAACAGACTGAGAGACACTGCAGTTGAAGGTAGAGAGGTCAGCAGGGAGCGTACGAATTCCACCGCTCACAAATAATTATCCCTGTTTGTGAAACACTTAAATGTGGCTCGACCGGCGGAAAATATACATATTAAAGTTCCACCTTGTGCCTGAGGGCGCCCGCTGGTAAGCAATAATAATGTGGTGACAGACAGAGCGGGAAATGGAGTGTCAGAGTGTGCTGCAGGAGTGTGACGTCTTACTGCCATCTAGAGGACGAGCCGGGTACAGATCAACAGAGATGCAGGTCTGTTCTCGGAGAGTCGACAGGATGACGTCTACCTGGAGGGACAGAATACAAGACAAGAGGGACAGATATGTGAACATCCCCCGTCTTCATAAAACAGGAAGACTGACTCTGACTCAGCCACAGCTTTTGGATTGTTTTTTTCTATGGCGGTGGTTTTTTAAATCATTGGTGCGGTCATTGTGCATTTCTCTGATGTCACTCAGCTTTGTGGCCGATGAGTGTCTCGTTGTGTAAACGTCACCTCTCTTTATGGTCATTTATCGTCCCTCAGTGGTCGTGTTGTTCTTTTTTTTTTCAGTGCGTCTTTGCAGCTGTTTGACTTCTCTGTGTGTTTGGAGACCTTTTCTGTACCAGGTGGAATTACATGGAGTCTCTTTGAATCCAGTTAGCATCTCTTCGTGGTCATACGGCTTCTCTTTCTGGTCATTTAATTCACACGTACACCTCCTGCTTATCGTTTAGCCTCCTTTTCTTCCCTTTGTGCTCTTTACTTGAATTTCCCTCGGGATCAATAAAGTATCTATCTATCTATCTATCTATCTATCTATCTTTTCTAGCTTCCTGTGGTGAGTTTTTTTTTTTTGTGTGCAAATTGTCATCATGGCTGTGTCTGAAAACACTCACTCCCTATGTTCACTATATAGTGAGTTTAATGTAGTGGACTCGTGCACTCACTCAGAAGAATTAAAAAACATTTCGGACACTACTCGCCCACTTGCTGGCCGCTGACAGTGACGTCATTGTTGTCAATAATAACGTTAAATAACGGCATGAATTTCAGTGAAAACTTTACAAAAACATTGACATGTAATAAATACAGATAGAATATTAACTTTTACATGTAATTAAACTGATTTTCAGACTCATTTCTTTCTGCTCACAGACTCTCGTGTCTGTCATCATCATCATCAGGACAAACTGCTGTTTCTAACATATTGACTCTTTATTTAAACTGATCAAAGATCTTATTAAAAATGCTCCAAAAATAAACTTTATTGTGATTCTGCGTTCACGCTGGTCGTTCAGCCGAGTCAAACGCAATGCATGATGGTACATATTGCTTGGATAGTGACCATCGCTTGTCCACTACTTTTCAAAATGCATTGTGGGATACATAGAGTGGACTATAGGGAATGACCATGCTCACTCAGAAATCAGACAGCACGACAAAATGGCGTGTTCACCATCTCTCTGTTTGACTCTACTGCATCATTTAACCTCCATCGTTTAGTAATTTGCCTCGAGCTCTTTTTCTGCATATTTTTGCACGTCTTTATGTAGTTTGCACGCCTTTGTGATGGCTTAATATCACAAAGAAGTCGAGAACATTTAGCGTCTTACTGCGTTTGTCATCAAGTATCCTGTTTTTTGCAACTTTTTGTTTTCATTCACAAACTCCATTCACGACGTGCATCACTCTGCTCAGGTAGTATCTCATATAGTAGTTATGAAGGATCTTTAACACACAAAGCAAATTCATTTATTCACATGGGATGGTAAAATATGTGCATGTCAACATGTCCTTTTAGACTTGTTGTGCTATTTAAATCACAGCTAAATCTGTGTATTTGTGGTTCATATAGGACAGATTCAGCTGACAGTGTGGCTCGTCAGAAACACTGAAACTGTCACTCAGTGGAGACAGATGGAAAGGCGCTCCGCCATCTGAAACAGAACGCTGGAAACTGGCGTCTGTCAGAGAAATCCTGGAACTGATCCCGACTAAACAAGGTCATCAAACTAAACTCCAGCTCTCTGTTGATCAGAGAAGACTGGATCGACCTGATCCAGATACAGAGTTTAAAGAGTCCGGACTCTGATCCGTTATGTTGCTCTTCAGACACGACAGGAACAAAACCATTTAAGCTGTCATGTGTTCTGTTCATCTCGCTGTTACATTTCTTAAAACAATGGTTGAACGTGATCCCGGCTTTAATTGTTGTTTTAGAATTAAAGCGCTCTTTTCATGAGTTTCTTGTTAATTAGTCGAAGACGCTGCCTGCCGTGTCTGTTTGTTGCTGAAACTTTCATTCCTCCTGTCGGATGGTTGCATCAAAATAAAAACTAACTGATGTCAGAACTTCACATACACATCTGAAGTTTCCTGCAGTGTGACGAGGGAGGGGGGGGGGGGGGGGGGGGGGTTAAAGCATGCAGTGGAGTAAATGAAAACACTCTGTGTAAAGTCAATCCACCTCACTGAAAAAAAGAAAAAGAGGCAGAAGAAATGAATTCTGTCCAAATGAGTCTCTGGGGGAATCAAAGCAGAGGAGGCGCTGTTAGACAACACGGGCTAACGACGGGACTAAGAATATCTCCTCTGTGAGCATCGACTGCAAATCACAACACAGAGACGAGGAGTTTGTGAGGGAAGGTTTACCCCGGAGACTTCAGGTTGTTACTGTTAACATGCGAGTCCCTGGATGTTGATGTGAAAGCAAACAAAGTAGATCCATAGCTGTGCTAATGAGCTCAAAAAACAGAGAGAGATACGGATTATTGGACGGGTCTGAAAGATGCACTATGTGGTCTTTTTATGGCGTTCTCGTTACAGTTCTTGCTAAAAACGCAAAACATAGAACGACTACAAATATGGGCAGAAAATGCGCAAAGCAGGCAAAATGGCAGGTCAGCATGTGGTGGACACTGTAGCTTCAGTGTTTAGCCAGCTCTGCATGTGGTGGACACTGTAGCTTCAGTGTTTAGCCAGCTCTGCATGTGGTGGACACTGTAGCTTCAGTGTTTAGCCAGCTCTGCATGTGGTGGACACTGTAGCTTCAGTGTTTAGCCAGCTCTGCATGGGTCTGTAAAGCTTTCTGCGTTCTAACCTCTCTCCATGTTTCAAAAGCATCTCCAACATTGATCCTAGTTTGAGCAGCTTTCTGCTGCTGGAGCTTATTAGAAACATGCAGAGGCTTTTTAGCTCGGGTACAATCACTTCTATCTGAAGCAGTTCCACTGCCCGCTTCCATCGCTGCAACACCTGTTCACCTGATAACTGCTCTCATATCTGGCAAACCCAGGGGCGTCCAAAACGGCCTTCAAAGCCCCGCCTACCTTCTCTGGTCCAATCAAATCCAGAGCATTCAGGAGCAGAATCTAAAGTTAGAAGGAGGACATACTGGCTGCTGGACAGGAACGCTCAGATTGGCCACATTTCCATACGAGCTGATGAAACTCTCAGGTAGTTTCATTTCGGTGACCTCTTGACATCAGAGTCAAAAAAAAAGTAAATTGCACCAAAAAGAGTTTCTTCTTAACATGCTCCATATCTGTTCTCACTCTTCTGGTGTTAATCAAAGCGTCTTCTCTTTGACATCCTGTGAGTCTCTCCTGCTTCCTCTCAGAGGAAGCTGGAGGTGAATGAGATGCATCATCCTTTAATCCCTCCCTCGCTTTTAAGTCCGTGTGAGTGAGAAACTTCCAAATCCCTTCAAAAATCATTTGGATATAAGTTAGACAGTTGGATGTGTCTGACTTCTGCTTTTTATTTTGACTTCAAAAACACTTTAGTGACACCTGGAAATCCTTTTTTTTTTTTTTTTTATAGCATCAAATGCAGACGTGTGGGTTTCTCCCTCCTGTGAGCAGAATGAAGAGGACGTGATGTAAGAGCGCTCCGGTTTGGGAAAGAAAGAGAGCGTGGAAATAAGAGAAATACTCAAATTCTTTCACTTTTTTTTTTCCACTCTGTGATCTTCATGACATCTCAGGTTCAGTTCTTCAGTCACATGTTGTGCAAGATTAAACACATGATGCATTGTTTCTTATTTTTTATTTTCTTACATTATTGGTGACTCGGCTTTAAATATCAAGTCATTTTCTGCAGCAGAGAAAGACTCACGGAGACCCGGACGTCCCAAAAAGTAAAAAAAAAAAATCTTGTGTCCTCAAGTTAATAACTTTTTAGAACAAGATGATTATCTGGAGCAGCTTTATTTTAGCCTATAACGACACTCAGCTCTTTGGACTAAAAGGTCAAATCTTTGGATCTGTGTGATGGCGTGTCGCAGAGCTCTGCTGCCCTCTGCTGTTCGTGTTTCTGCCTTACACCCCCAGAAGCCTCAGCTCCAGAGGTGGTTCCATTATGTGACAGGAATTTAAAAGTTTTTCTGACTTGATATAAATATAAAAAAAAAAGAAAAAAAACAGTTTGAAGCCACAGAGCCTGCAGCAGAACGTGACTGTGCACCTTGTTTTCACTCACTCAGCCCAGACGTCTTCTCCTACTTGTGTAAAATAGTCAACGTGCCTCCAACACTGGACTGTCGTCCACTAACCAACGCCGTCCTCCTTCATGCACAGCCTGCTCCGGCCTCACCTCAAAGTGCAGAGTATGATCCGCTCGTTTATAAAGCTCTCAAGACATCAGCTGTCAAAATCAACATCCCATTTTGGCCCTCATAGTTCACTGACATGTTCTCTGCTGTAAAACTATTAAAGCTGGGATGTGTTTCTAATGACAGAGTGATCATGTCTGACTGTTTTATGGTTATTTATTACATTTTACAAACTGAAATCAAAGCTCGTCTTGGAATGAAAACGTATTTTTGTATCTTCTCTGAAACTTGTAGAAAATAAATAACTCGTGTTTAAATTTGACTTCTTTTCGTTTTCTCTGAAGACAAAATGTGTCCAAGCGACGTGCGTGTCGTCATGTGACTCGGCGCGGATAATGCTCAACCTGGGTAAGATTACTGGCCTTATCCAAATAAAGATCGATTCTCTGCTCGGGTGAATTCTTCAGACACGAGGGCGTCGCTCTCATGAACAGAATCACACCGCTGTGATGAGACAGGAGTTTGGATGCTCTATAAATCGAACCTTTAAGGTTTTAGATGAAGCATATCGATGGACGAAGAGCCTCATATAATCCATCCTGTGTCCTGCACAGAGCTGCATGTTTGCTTCAGTCTTCTGCAGTAAAAACAGCCGAGAGCTTCTGTGACAAACACACTGACAAAACATGAATCTCCCATTATCATGACGTCTGACTGTTTCTCTTCTTTATGATTTTTACACATCTTTAAATTCTTTAACCTTCCCGGATAGTTGTCATTTCATCCTTTCAGTTTTTGATGTCACAAACAAACTTCTTGTTCGGATGTTCTTCCTTTGACTGCTTGGTTTACTGTGCAGTTTAAATGCGTCTGTTTTCTTTTCTCTTGTTTCATCACATTTCTTCTTTTCTTTTTTTTCCTTTTCTTTTTTTTTACCTATTCCACCTGAAAGAAAAGGTGCCTTAAAAACATGCTTTCTCCTTTATCATTTTTACTGGATCTTTTGGTGTACATACAAGGCCCTCTCTCCGGTTAGTGTGTCTAATAAAAGAGATCTGGCGTTCCTGGCGTGGAGTTTGTGGCAGCGCTCCAGAGGACGCAGGATGAAAATATTAAGATATGAACATATGCAGAGTTTTTTTTTGAATGTAGCAGAATGTAATCAAACTGGAAAGTAGGCGAGCAGATCTTAACTTCAGCTGTGTGTTATTTTCCTGCAGGAGTCCTGGCAGTGGAGGAAACCTTGAGGGTGCAGTTGAACTCTGGGAAAACAGACATATTTGATTATGCCATCATTTGCATCGCATCCCCCGCAGTCTGCAGCAGCGGGTTCTTATTAGGTTTCCTGCTGAACTGTGGGCTGAGGAGGAGTTACTTCAGACATGGACAGAGATCTCATCTGATGCTGAGCTGTGAGAAAACGACCGCTGTATCTCTCAGATACCCACATGGTCATTAGAAGCTCTCCGCAGCCTTTCGTCAACATGGGTCTAATGTTCAGAGTCAGATCGTTCTTCAGTGCTCGGAGGAGTGGTTTACCTCGAGCAGTCCAGATCCTCTGATTCATGTTTCAAACCCAGGAGAGCAGGATTGTTAGGGCACAAGGTGCGTAAAGAGTGAAAATGCTCCAGCAGCACTTTAACTTCAACTTCATCAAGAAATTAGGCCGACGTGTTTCTGCGTTCATCAGGGTCATCCTCAGAAATCGTTTTTAAATTCTACTTTCAATTAAAAAGGAGTCTCGGAGGAGAGTATGTATTAGACACCAAGTTTGATTTCACTATTTTTACAGCTGAATTGTAGTTCTGTCTCAAAATTCATCACATTTTAGACAAAACAATAAAAAATTAAACTTCCTTATTTCACGATGTTTGCTCAACGTTAAATAACTGAGTGGTAAAATATGAACGTATGGATGTGGAAGGAAATGACCAGAAATGTGATTTACATTTTAAAGTTTTCTGTTCTTTCCTTTGTGAAATAGTTTTATTATTTCCTAACGGTCGCTGGGTCGGCGGGCGGCCGGAGCGAGAGGCGGGGTTACACACTGGACTGACATATAGAGACAGACATCCAGCCACACCGACGGTACGGGCCGCTCAGAGTCAGCAGGTAACCTAAGCAGCATGTGTTCAGACTGTGGGAGGAAGCCGGAGAGAACCCACGCCATGCACGGGGAGAACATACAGACTGCACACAGAAGGGGATTCAAACCAGCAACCTCCTCGCTAACTGCTGCACCACCGTGCATCCTATTCATCCCTCACTTACAACTTGTGAACAATGACTAATCTTCTCCGTTCACACTTCTAAATAAGTCCCCCCCCCCCCCGCTGGTCTGGAAGTTTGCTCCATGTCTGCACGATGAGTTCATTATTCCAGCTCGTCAGCTTCGAGTCGGACTCGTTCTGACCTGCAGTCCTTTAATACACATTTCATATCCTGCTTGTAGGAGTCATAGAGGTGAGTTCTCCGTGTGTGTTTAGATGAAGAGTGGGGGGGGGGGGGGGAGGAATTAAGGGGACATGTGTGCCCCCGTGTGCGACCATGTCACAATTTATTACTCGCCATTTTTCTTCAAGCCTCGCCACGTTTACGGGATCTGCCACGGCGCTGACTGCTGAGCTTCGGGGGAATTATCAGGAGAATAGTTTTGCATATATTACAGGGTTAAGTGCAAACCAATCTGCTTTATCCAAACACAGCAATCCAAACAGAGCGCCGGGCCCCGCAGACTGATGAGTAACACACTCTGCCGGGGCCCCCTGTAACCCCTCAGCCGCCCCCCCTCCCCCTCCTCCACCCTCTCATCACACACTGGGCTCACACTGATTGGCTCTGATTGGTTGTATAAAACACAGCACTGACTTTTTGATTATATTACATACCGTCATGCATGGACTGGAGCCCCGTGCTGCAGATACCAGAGCGGCCCCGGACCGGCCCAGGAGCTCCAGATTACAGCAAGGACACGCTGAGGGGGAAACAAGAGTGAGGGGCCGTGATTGTAATGACTGCAGGAAATATGTAACACAGCCTGCGATGGTCTGCTCACGACGCAAGTACAGTTTGTCGTTCTTTGCCTGCAGAGGGGGTCCACATGAAATCTGCAGGTTATCCCGGGTTCAGCGGTGTCACGTGTCAGCAGCGGCGTTGTGGGTGAAGTGGCACAGGAGGACTCTCAGCAGCTCAGGGGGAGAAATTGTTTTGGCGTTTTAAATGGAACACCTCCGTAAGCAATCCTCGCTGACCCCTCCCGGTCCCGTCCCTCCCCACGGTGTAGACGGAGGGGTCGTGGGTGTGCGGTCGAGGCCGGCGGCCCACAGGGAGCGCAGCAGATAGGGTCTAATCCGCGAAGCCTTCGGCCAAAGCTTATTTCCCACGTAGCCCCGTCAGCTTAAATTACAGATTCAAAAGACAGGACCCTTCTTGTATCGCTTGCCTTTTCACCTCTTTCAGCTCCGATATTTCCTGACTTTTCCAAGCAACGAGCAATCACAGAAGTCTCCACTTACCGAAGTAAGAAGAAAAAAAAACTCATGAGAAAAATGTTGGCTTCAGGTTGTTGGTTGTTTTGGTGCAGATGCACATTTGTGAGGGAGAATAAAGACTCCTTTAAAAACCCGTTGTCGAAGTTCTACGAGTCAAAGATGCTTTACGACCATGACAGAAGATCTCTTCTTTTGTCCCCTCAGAGAAATTTGTTTCTGGACTCCAACTTCCACACATATTTAGCTCCCTCCTTGTGTTATTAAATATTCAAATTCAATACAAGCAACCAACCATTTAAATTTTAAATGTGTCTTTCCAACAGCTTCTTCAAACCTTGGCTCAGAAGGTAAGATCACATCTGACTAAAAACACCAAACTTTAAAGGTCACATGTTGTCCTCCTCTTCAGCACGATGAAACACGTGGACTCTCCCTCGAGCTCTCTCACTCAGAGGGCAGAGCAAACACCCACCTGGGGGGGAGGGGCTACTGCCCTTTGTGATGTCATGAAGGGAAAAATCTCCAAACAGCCTGTTTCAGCACATAATTTCTGAAAAGTGGATCAGGCTAAATTCATATTCAAAAAACTTTATTTGTCCCAGGGGGACAATTCAAAGGCACAAAGCAGCAAATGGACAATATATACGATACTAAAGATTTAACCAAAGATAAAGAGTCAACAAAAGAATAAAGTGTTAAGATGCAGATGGAGACGTAAAGACGGAGAGGACGGACTTTTCTCATCATTGGAGGGTTGGTAGACAGACTAGAGACACGTGTTAGAGGTTTTTTTTAATAATACGTGACGTTTAAGTCAGAAAACCCTGACTCCTACATTTCCCATGATGCATCTGACTCGTCTCTTTCATACCTACCCCTTTCTGTTTTGGCTTGCAGCGTGACCCGCTGACATCATTAGAGAGAAATCTGAAGTTGTGCAGATTCTAAAGAGAGTAAAGATTTACGATCGGGCGATCAGAGCAGGTGAGAGATGTTTGGAGTTAAAGGATTTGCAGAGGAAAAAAAAATCCGAAGTTAACTTTCATGAGTCTTTATATTGGAACACAATCTAAACTCTCCTAACTCGCAGCGGTGATGACGATCAGTGGAGCTGACGCACAACTCAGCCGCACTCTGAGTCCAACAGCAGCTGTGAAAACATGCTCGCTCTGTTTTTGGTTGTTTTCCTATTAAAGGCTGAATTTATGACATGTAGCCTGAGCGCTGCGTTTCTTTTACAGAATTATATCAGAAGTCTGAAATGTCCTTATAACATCCATCCATTATCTATACTGCTTATGTTTTCTGTGTTGGCGGTGCTGGAGCCGAGCCCAGCTGTCATTGGGCGAGAGGCGTGACACACTCTGGACTGAGCGCCGGGCTGACATATAGAGACAGACAAGCAGCCGCACTCACACTCACACCTACAGGCAATTAAGAGTCACCTGTTAGCAGGCCTTACTTTGGCCTGTGGGAGGAAGTCGGAGTATTCGTGCACAGGGGAGAACATGCAGCTGGGGACTCGAGGTAACCTTCGTACTCCCTTTAGAAGAATTGATCCAAATGTTTAATCTTGAACAATCAGAGAATTTTTCATCCTCTGCTTTTGTGTGACACATGAAGGTCACCCTCACTCACATGTCACATCCGTGTAAATCATCGATCGTGCTCCTGGGACAAAAAGGCCTTTTGAGTAAAAAAGAAAAAAAAAAAAAAAAAAAAGGCAGCTTGGCTTCTCGTCCAAGGCTGCAGAGTGAACGAGGGATGTTGATACGGAGTTGACTGCTGCAGCCCACCCAAAACACACACACACACACACACACACACACACTCAAAGCCTCCACACACAGGCGTCCATTCTGCGCTTGACGTTTTGTTTTGTCACGGCCATTGTGGTGAGAGCTGTCACTAACAGAGAAACAGCGTGACCATGTTGATTAGGCGAGGCTTTGGGCCGAGGAGTGGAAATATGCTGTCAGCTCGTTACAAAAATACATAAGCTCTCACTTCCAATTAGTCACCGAGCAGCTGGAGATTAGACAGCCAGCGGCTGCCAACACCGCACTCTTTCTGGGGTCAGTGGAGATGACTGTAATCACACGTTATATCGCTTTCCATTAAGCTCCCTCACCTCATGCTGCCTCACGCCGCCACCCTCTCATCCCGTCAGCCATCTTTGAACCCACTCCACTCGAACTCAACTCACCTCAAAAGACAAGTCAAATATTTACGCTCACGTGTTCGCCGTCTTCTGAGGGAATTCATGAAACTTCAAAAAATGTGTTTGGACAGATTTCAGATCTCAGGCTGCGAGAAGTGAAAACACCTTAATCTCTATTTTCAGATGAAACACATTCAGAGTTTGTGTTTAGGAGACTGAATGACAGACAAATCAAGTATCAGCAGGCAAAACACGTATTGAAATCTAAATGATGATAAGCAGGCGCCGGTTGTTGATTTATTCACCTCTAGAAACTGATCTCAGCATGTAAAAACAAAAAAATATCAACGCTTGATGTTGTGGTGCAAAAGCCAATCACAGCTAAGATTTCCAGACTTCCTTGAATGCAGCACTAATCCTCACTGAGACCTCTTTTAACAAAAACATTTTAAAAGTTATTTTCTTCTCGTCTTGAGGACGGGCCTCGACTTTTTCCTTTTTTTACAAATCTGCATCATGATGGTGATATTTTAGTCAAGTAAAGTAAAAGGCCACGTTACAGGAAGTCGATCTGTTTCTTGTTCAGGTTCTCACCTCTGATGTAATCCTTACTGAAGCCTCTGTGTAACTTACTCTTTACGGTTAGGATGAGACTCACCTGAAACAGAAGAACAGGAAGTGAAGCAGGAAGTGGTGGTGTCCGTGTTACGACTCTTCACTCTCGATGTCAACATCTGTAAACGACGAAAGGGTTAAATCAAGCTACACATACAGACCTATAAAGTTACCAAACTGCAGATGAGCAGCGCTGTAAAAAGGACTTTACTTTCAATACTTTGTTTGATATGAATTTTTTTTTTGTTTTTTTTTAAATCACCTTGACTTTCCATGTCTGATTCAGCGTTCAAGAACAAAATATAAAATAATTTGAAACATGATCATAAATATGATGATTTAAACATTTTGTTCCCCCTGCTGTTTATATCTGAATCAATCAAACATGTAGGAGCTGCAGATTTATCACCTTTTAAAATCACACCAAGTGATCTGCTCCATTCTTCATTAAAAACAGACTTCATAGAACATTTTAACTTTTAATTTAAAATTTAGTCTTTGAACTTTTTTTTTTTTCTGTGTTAAACAGCAGCTCCTCATGGGGTCAACATCGACCTTCACCACAACATGTCACATCCATGACATTCATACTGACAGAACAAAACAAACAAACAAAACAACAGAATAAAAAAAAGACGTAACCAAGGCAACGCACAATAAAGAACACAAACTCATCATTGATATATTCTGCACTTCAGTTGTTAAGAAAAGAAAAAAAAGGAGAAGTGTGGAGCAACAAGATCCAAAAGAAAGAAGAAGAAATCAGAGTAAAATCGTCAACGTGAAAATCAGCGTCTGGTGTCAATAAATACAAACTGTGAAAAACATCTGAAATTAGACAATCTGGGTCATGACTTCCATCCCTCCGTTATGTAACGTCCTTTGCATTAAACGAGTTGGTCTGTCTGATGACACTGAGAGTGTGTGTGTGCGTGTGTGTGTGTGTCTTCCATCTTTGTTTAAATAAGTGAGTGCTATTTCATGTCGCCTAATTTTTGTGAACGTTTAGAAAAGTCGACCGCATTTTAAGATTCTTTTTTTTTTTTTAGCCTTTATTGGAGGGACAGCTGACAGAGTGAGAGGTCAGGTAGGGAGAGAGAGAGAGAGCGAGAGAGAGAGAGGAATGACATGTTGGAAACGAGCCACAGGTCGGATTTGAACCCGTGCTGCCCGTTTCCTCTGTACATGAGCACGCTAAGCTAACCACTCAGCCAGCGGTGCCCCAACAACTAAATGTAGAGATGGTGTTCTGACTCATAACTTCATTATATTTTCATGGTAACAATATCTGTAATGCTCATGTAAACACACACACACACACACACACACGGACATAATCAGGCATACGAGCATGAACATTTCCCCGACCATGACCGCCAGATGAGTTTTTTCTCCGGACCTCCACAGACCCTCGGCCTCCCCTGCTGATGCTAAACCCCCCCCCCCCTCCCCCCTCCCTCCAGGGCCGCTCGTCTTCCAGTAAGGATCAAGATCTGCAACAAGCCCACGAGCTCCGAGCAGTGAAGGAGAGGAAGAGGAGCTGAGCGACGCCGCTGTGATTGCTGCTGACGATGAAGAGGCAGATCTCATTTCATCTGGACTGGAAGGGGAAAAAAAAACCCAACAACGAGGTATTTGGACACGCTTTGTGATCATGGCGTGGTGCTCTCATGAACGAGGAGGCTTACTTATTGGACATCCTGCCGTAACAAACTCCTGAGATTCTGCAGAACAACTCGGATCGACTTTCTGAGTGTTCTGCCTCGCTGGTTAACAAAAACAACGTTCACACCGGATTCAGTTTGAGCTCAGCCTTAAACCGTCCACAGGAATGGGAATGAATCGCCTCTAATAAACCGACGTTCAGTTAGAAACACCCGGCCATTAGCTTGAATTATTTATCCTTTATTTACCGAGCTGCTGTGAAACCGCAGCCTGCCTAATACCACACAGAGCACTTTAAATCCTACTGTCAAGATCATAATGTTCATGAGCTATTTATCATTGGAAGACATCTGGTATAAAGGGCCTGCAGATTATTTATTTATTTAACCTTTATTTAACCAGGAGAGAAAACTGATCGAGATTTAAAAAATCTCTTTTTTAAGACAAAACAAGCAGCGACAGAAGTGACAGAGTTTCAGACAGACGCAAGCAGCCAAACGTGGAAACACAAAAACACATCCTGAGGCGATTAAAAGACGCAAATCACAGATCTGAACAGCAGATGTTTTCCAGGTTCATCCACAAAACGTATCAGGACGAACATCTCCAGCCAGATGTGTCTGCCTCCAAGTCAGTGAACTTCCTCTCCAACAAGACAAGTTTGTGAAGTCTCACTTCATTTTGTCGTTTGTTGCAAGTAAACGGAGCTAATTTAAACGCCTTTTTTTTCCAGCTCCGTTTTTCACTTTTGGAGCAGACAACAAGGAGAGGTACTCTTCTGACTGATTAATGAAGCAGACCTCATGAAGATAAGAGCTGGCTTCTGGTATTATATTTATGTAATTATAATATTTGCACATCAATATTCACTGCTTATGTATCTCTATTGTTTCTGTTTTTTTAATCTGTTTTCATGATGTGGATTTTATGTGTTCAACGGTTTGAACTGTGAAACATGAAATAGAAGCCGGTGTCAATTCAAGAAGATAAACTTTAGTGATCCCATGAGGAGAAGCCCCCCCCCCCCCCCCACTCTGACACACAGGGTTCAGTGCATTGCTCAAGGACACCTCGGGCAGTGCTCAGGAAGTGGACTGGCTTCTCTCCAGCTACCAAACAGATATCCAGACTCGGTGACTTGAAGCAGCGACAGACTGAGCTGCTGCCTCCCGTCATCGTGGCCCGTGCAGCCCACTCCCTTTGACTCGCCTGCTGTCGCTGCCGCACGAGAAAAAAAACAATAATAAAAGGCAGCTCTCAAATTAGAGGACTCGTTGTATTCAGTATGAGAAAAAAGATGAAGCACAACATTCGTCCAAGAAAAAAAGAATAATGCCGGTATGCAACATCAAATTAGTGATTTTATTATTTAATTTTTTTTTGGCGCAAAAATTCACCTTTAAATACTAATAATTAGTAAAAGTCTGCAGATTCTATAAAGTGCATCACGTGACTTTAAGAGTCAGCATCAAAGTCCTCATGGACTGGATTACTCAGTGGTTGGACTGCATTGCACACACCTCAAAGGAAACGAGCTTCATCGTCTGCAAATGTGTGTGTGTGTGTGTGTGTGTGTGTGTGTGTGTGTGTGTGTGTTTGTGTGTCTGTGCTCCATTTGGAACTTAGCAATTTCATTGTAATTAAACTATGAATGCGTTTCTTTCAATGATTCCAGTCTTCTCATAAATGTTTGATCTGTTACTAATAATCACAGTGAATCAGTAAATCTATCACATAATAATGTAATAATAACATAGTAATGTTTCGCAGTGTGAGAGATTGACCCGGATGAGCTGAAGTCAGTGTTCTTCAAACTGTAGTTCAGATTTCCTCCAGCAGGGGGCTGAAGAGGCCCGTGCAGACTCGTGTTTCTGAGCACTGAAAGCTCTCACTCTCCTGTGCGTCTCCGTCTAAAAGCACGCTGCTCTCTCCTCGAAAGCAAACAACAGCCCGCTCGCTGTTTAAGGCCGACAAGCAAATCTAATGCAACAGTCAATTAGGATCTACTGGCTGCACGTCAGCCGTAAACAGACGCAGCTGTTCATGGCTGCAGCTCCAGGCCAAACTCTAAAAGACAGACATGCTGAAAGATAAGAAATACTCAGCGCTGCACTCACGACTAAATATAGAGAATCCACAAGTCCAGGCTTTTCTCTCTGACACGGGAACGATCCTGATAGGAGTGCTCCAAACAGAGGGGTCTGAACTCTCAGACCCCAACCTGAACCACCAACATGCTCAAAAAGATCCTCTTTCAGAAAATACCCCACGATAACAGAACCAAAAGGCAAACGCATGAAGTGTTCTCCAGTTATTAAAGACTCAAAGAGACAACCACATGGCACCAAAGAAGAAGAAAAAAAAACAGAAGGACGAGTCTCCATCCGTATTTCCCTCCTTAAAGCGCTCTGTTTGTATGCATGGAGGGTTATGGATAAACTTGACCTACCTCACCTTTAAGGTACTGATCAATAACTAATGAAGGATCATGAAAGGTGTTGCACCTGTTCAGTAAGTCAGTGCAGACCTGCTGTCAGAGGGTTTGGACGGCCCTTGATGTGACATAGTGGAAGTAGAGAGAAGGTGGAGGGCAGGGGTCAACAGCTAACCAGGGTCGGCGTTTATCTGGACAGACACGGCGGGGGCTGGACTTTAAATGATCCACATCAGCCAGCAGCTGTCGAGCCTCCATGTGAAGAAGCAACCGAGAAATGAGAGTATTGCAGTCTTGGGATTTTATTTTTAGGGTCGGACGGCAAGCTTTAGGGAGCCGGATGTTGCCCGTGGGCCGCCAGTTGATGATGCAGTGAGTCGTCAGAGAAAGGTAAGCTAGGTGAGAGGACGCGTTTCCTACCATGAGTGGACTCAGTGTGGGTGGTGTGAAAGGTTAGGAATGAAACATCTTTGTGAGTGCAGTTGTTGCAACATGATCATTGAAAGAGTTAAAGGTGTTTTTATGAAGTGTGAATGAATAAATAATTCACTTTCCAGACTTTGAAAAAATGTGACAGCAGCCCAAACTGGAGGGAAAAAGGTGTTTGACAGAAAGGACCAGCAGACAAAAAAAAAACGCCTTTAGTCGGACACTGCTGGAGGAATGATAAACACAGAATTACCTCCTTTTCCGTGTGAGGATTCATGTTTTAACCCTTCTGCTGCTTCACATTTAAAAGCTGAGAATGAGTGCCGACTCTTGACCCTCTCATGCAGCTCGAAAATAAAAATCCCAAAGTCCCAGTTCAAGTGTTTCTGGTCCTTCCAGCCTCCTGCCGTGGCCTCGAGTTTGAAGGGTCAGGACCCCCCGTGAGATGGAAAACCGTGCATTGATAAATCTTTGTCAAACTTCATCAACATGGATTTTCTGTTTACGCTGCAATAAACACATCATCTTATCGGACTGACTTCAGAACGTGGGATTTCTCCCTCTGACCCTCTGACATCATCAGCGGAGGATCATTTCGGAGCAGTTGAAATAATCTCTGTGTCGTGTTGTTTCGTGTGAAGGAGCAGCTATTATCAGATAACTAGACAGAGGGGACTTTGCTAATTCATGGCTCTCTTTTCCACTGATGATCTATCATCTTCTGCTCCTCTGGGGAGCGCTGCTCTATTGTTGATACAGGCCATAATTTTGATTTATCCTCTGGGTAAATAAAGAGCGGTTTGCTCCGGCTCTTGGAAGAACACAGCCTTCAAATCACTTGATCATTAATCCACACATTGTTTTATTTACCCCTCGCTCTCAGCAGCTAGGAGACAGAGTGAAGGAGGACAGGGGGGTGGGGGGGGGACACTCCGGGGTCAAAAACAAGCGTTCCACTGTGAGAGAGGGACGACAGGGTGGGGAGCGGGTGGGGGGTGATGGGCTGACGTTGTGGGGTGATATAAATATGCTGGACGTTTCAGGTGGAGCTGTGGTGGAGTTCTCTGGATAGTGTCGGCGACAGAGGTGAGCAGCAGCTACAAACTCAGAAATCCCCCGAGGGTGGGTTTGAACTTGGGGCAAACATTCCTGTGCGGGTCGAGGGGGGGACGGGGGCAAGAACACCTACAAACTCCCCCAATACCCAAACACAAACCCGACTTCTTGAGCTTAAAATCCAGTGATCACCAGCATTCACACACTGCAGTGAAGAGTCAATCAGAAGTTCATACGGCGGTGAACAAGCAGCGGGAGAAACTTGGGCTTAAGTGTCTTACCCAAGGACACATCGGACATGTGACTGCAGGAGCTGGGGATCGAACCCTCAACCTTCCAGTTGAGAGACAACCAAATCTAACTGAGCCACAGTCACCACACTATTTTTTATTTTCTTCCCCTTGTCTCTTTTTCTGCAGAGATCAACAGAATCTCACACCTAAACAAACCTCTCCGTTGATCCGATCATGTTGTGGATATTCTACTGGATAAAATGCTGAAAAAACATTTCTTATTGGATAAGATCTTGCAATGTGTCGTTGGAGCGTCAGTGGCCCAGTGGTTGTTCTGTGCACCCCGGCGGGCAACCTGTGGCTCCTTTCCTGCAGCTCGCTCTCTCTCTCTATTAAATAGTCATCATTTTTACCATTTAAAAATAAATAGCGTCACTTTGCTGGTCCTAAAAATAAACTACTAGCATAAAATATTGCTCATATTTTAATAATTCATGGATGACAGCCTGAATACACTCTGGCAGTCAAAAGGGCTACTGTAAATCGGGGGGGGGGGGGGGGGGGGGGGGGGGTAATATTGTCTTCCACTCTACAATCTTTTCCGAAACTAACCCAACTGTCACAGTTTGTTTAGGTCTTTGAAGAGGCGATGGTTTGCTGGTTTGGGTTTAAATAATACATCCTCTTTGTAATTTGCTTTTTCTTCACAGGGCCTCGGCGGTCTCAGGGTTCAGAGGAAACAGCCTCATTATGTGCACAAATACGTCCGGCAGAACCACAAACCCACACGACCCAGGCAAACTCTAACTGTTTTCATATCAAATGCCTAACACAACAAGTCAGCAGTCATTGAGAGGAGCACATCACGTGTTCACTGGTGACCTCTGATTAAAGCTCATCGACATGAATCGATCAACATCAGCTTGTGAAAGATGCACAGACATCCAAGTTCTCGTTATTATTATTCATCTTAATCATGTAAAAAAAAAAAAATACTTTACACATCTGTTTAAAGACGGGTAGGAGAATTATGTTTCCAACAAAAACTACGAGCCAGTTATCGCCAGAGTGCAAGCTTTTTTAAATTTGACTAATTTATATTTCCATCTCTGACATCGTGCTGCACACGTCTGCTCCATTACACATCCGATCCCTTCTTTGCCTTCTCCTCTCTCTGTAACCCTGCAGCCTCTAAACCACACCCTGTCCCGGGAGCCTGCAGCCTCGGCTTCACCCTGCAGCAGTAATAAGTGGTCAGACATTCACTCTGCTACATGCTCACTCTGCTCTCCATCACCAACCAATTGAAAAACCACAATTACCCCAGACTGCGGTGCGCAGCAGGCCGGCCGGGCGCGGCGGACACGTGTTTTGATAGGTACACTTCATCTAGATTATTCATGTGTTTGCTTTGGCCGCAGTGAACACGTTATACCCCACTATCAGAGCGAGAGCAGGCTTAAGGACCTCCAGAATAGAAGAGCTTCTTTAAAAAAAACACACAGTGCAGCGCGGCCGTCACCTCCTCACTCACTGCCACTGTCACACAACATCACTCTGTCATGTTAACTGCACTTTAAGACTTTTACTGCAACACAGAAATTTACTTTTCCATCTGCTCGGTTCAAGCTTTCTACTACAATTCCCAGAGTGCCTTTCATCACCGCACAGTGAGGAAGCATGCTGAACAGCACGTCTCCACAGAATATATATTTTAATGAATATCTAAGAACAAACTGAGTTTGAAACGTTCACTATTGATAGAAGAAAAATAAAATTGATGTTTAAAAACGTGTTTTCATTCTGACGGATCACAGACATTTGTTTACAGAGGACAAGAGAAGCTGGATGTACAATAAGCAGCAACCTGTGGTACACACAACCAGCCAATGTGGACGTGCAAAAATCCTGCAGTTTGCAGGAAGTCACATACACACCCACTCAAAAAGCAGACATGAACATGTTTACAGCCTGGTTACATTTTTAAGAAGAAGAAGCCCTCAGAAGGCCGGCTGTGTTTGATGACTTTGAGGCTTTGAATATTTTTACAGTGTAAAAAACAAACAAACAGGAAGCTCCAGAACATGAGCAAACAATCAGACTAACAGGTCAGGATATTTTCTTTTCCCCACTGTTATCAAGTTAACTCCAAGAGTAGCAGCGCTCACCTTTTCCTGGTTGAGTCCTCAGCAGGGGGCGGAGCCAAAAGATTGCAAAGAGTCTGCACACCTGTTTCAGAGTTGCTGAAGATGAGTGGGTGTGACATGCAGCAAACGATGACACGTTTCTGCCAATGTATTTGTTCCAGATTAATCAACAGAGCACACTGCATTCATGTGAATAGTCAACATTTATATTGTCACCTTTTTCTTTGTCAGTCCAGTTGTTCCTCCCTCTAAGTGGACTTCTCTGTCTGATTTCAGCAGCACAGAGAATTCAAATAAAAACCTGCTCCATCCTCTTTTTGGAGTTGTTTGCCTTTATGGAAGACCATAAAATGCCGAGAAGAACTTCCAGAGTTTCTCAAAGAAGAAGAAGAAGACAATAAAACGTTTGCATTTAACCTCTTTGTCACACCTCTCTGTGGGGAAGAAATACCAACCATGACTGGAATGTGTCCAATAAGGAGTTTAGGAGGATGCACCTCTGTCGCTGAGTTGAAGGTGAAAACTCTGAAGATAAAATATTGTGCAGTTTAAATGAGTTTATGTGAAATGTTTTGTTCCTAAATGATAAAATGAGTGTTTGCTGTACTTCTGATTCATGTCTCGCTGACTCTGCGTGTGCTTCATGGGTAATGTAGTATTTGAAACAATCAACCACACCGAACGCACAGAGGATTCAGGCTCTGACCTGACGTGGCTGATCTGAACACTTACTCCATTTAGACTGTGGCGGTTATGATGCAGAGGCCGACTGTTTAAAATACATACGCCATGTCCAATCACTGAAACATCATTACCTTTATTAAATCAAACAAATCAGACAAAGAAAAGGATGTGGTCGGGGGAAGCTCAAACAAAGCATTCCTCTGCTGAATGAAAGGCCTCGAGCAGCAGCTCAGGAGGAGCCGAGGACGACGGACACAAACATCTGATTTAACTTCTCATGTCGGTGTCATAGAAGAAAGA